>NW_027271327.1:0-432250 GCF_040938485.1 Diadema antillarum
CACTTCCGAGGCAATCTGGATGTAGCTATCTTTCTGAAGCGCAGCTGAGGGAAGATAGCGTACACATTCAGATCGCCGAGGAAGTGATAGTTTGTCTCATTGCCTGAAACTAAAAGTTGATTATTTGCTTTATATTCCGCATCTAGGCTCCTAGATATTCCGATTTTATTCTTTAGGTATGCTTAGGGCTTAGGCTACGTACTTTAGATGTATGCGCGTAGATAACAAAACAACGAATTTGCTCTGCGCACCATGCGGCACCGAAATAAAAGTGTGTTGCACTGTGGACTATCAAGAGACCTAGTTAAGTGATAGTCCACAGTGCAACGCACTTTTATTTCACACATACTCACCTCGCGTTAGGACTGTACGAACTGAAGAGATCAGCCAAACAAAAGGGACTATCAACATAGAGTGTAACAAACTTTTTTTTCTCAGGTGATGTGATGGGCAAAACTACGCTTTATCACGTGATCAGCTCTTGACCAATCCTATAGCAAGATTCTTAGTATGTGGAACATTGAATATATATCTGACAAGCAGAGGCAATTAAACCAAAGTTCTTCATACAAGTAACTTGTAAAGAATGCTGATGTGTTTGTCATGGAAGAGTTCACAAATGATATATCTAACAAGAGCACACCTTGGTTAGCATAAAAATACACACACACTTCACACACATACACATGTACAAATCAGAGTGAAAGACCGTAATAATCTTTTGCTTGCAAATGATTGAAAATTTTCCACAGCGAAGATGCCTTCTTCAATGAACTCAAATAATTTCTTACAGCTACTGAGGGTTTATAAACTGGCAAGACTGAACATTCTATATTGTTTGCAGGCGGCAGCATCACATGTTGTGTCAGGTTGACCAATACCCACCAGAGACGATGCTCTTTCCGTCCGGCATGAGGGCTACGGCGTGGCAGGTCATGTTGGGCACATTGATGCGGATGAGTTCCTTGCCGCTCTCAGTCAGCCACACCCTGATGTCATTCTTGGAGCAGGTGACAAACAGATCGGAGGCGCCACTAGATGTCGATGGGAGATGGCAATGTCAAAGATTATTGTAAAGTATTAGAAAGTTCGCCCAGTCTGATCAAACAGTATACAAATAATGAATGTTTATGAGTGCAATGGACAGAATAGCATGAGGTGAAAGATGAAATGATCCATTCAACGAGGCGAGGCGCAGCCTCGTTGAATGGATCAAAAATTTCATCTTTCACCGAATGAAACATTCTGTTCATTGCAGGAATGAAAAACATTCATTATTTGTTTCATATAATGCCAAAACAGATCCTTGTCATTTGATGTTTTATTAATTCAGAAACAAGAGAATCTGAGATCCAGAAAGTGTATACATATAGAGAACATGGAGAGAATGGTTTCACTATAATCAGAGTCACATCCTCTGCTCTGACTGGCAAGTTTTCTAACTTTACTAAGCTTCTGGATGACACAAAATCTAACACCCACATATTACTGTCATGGCATGTGTTTCTAACATACCACCAGAACAGAGAAAATGCTTGAAGCTGCAGCCAAACAAGAAAGAATATTAAACCACATAACTACCCAGCGGACTAGCTTTTGAGTTCACATTTAACGAGGAGGACCTAGCAATATTTAGACTTCCTGACTAATAGGCAAATCATTTTTATATGCATATCATGTCAGGGGTGTCTCTCAGGAAAGTATCAAAAATCAGTGCTTGTGACGTAAATGTTTAAGCTGTGCAGCAGAACATGTACCTGTATTCACCTGCCTATCTGTCTTTGAACTCACTATAAATGGAGATGATGTTTCAGCATTCGGATTCTCTGGCTCACAGGTGCACAGGAGGTATTTCAACAAGATACACACCATTCATTGTTACAATAAAATTTAAAAAACAACAACAAATTTGCACAATTTTGACTTGATGAAAGACGGAATTTCACTTAAACAAAAAGTGATACTTACCAAGGGAAGCAGATATCATTGACCTCATTGTAATGGCATGTGCTGGTCATCTCATAGGTGAATTCTGGTAAGTTGAAGCGGTAGATGTGAGAATTGTTGGTGCCGACAAAGAACTGCAAAGAAAGATCACAAAAGCTTGAAATAGCTGAGATGGAATTACACACAGCATACCTGGGTAATTAATGCGCAGACTGGGCTTTGGAAGGTGTCATTCCCTCTGTGCATTTCTGAATTGATTGATTGAATATTCATTTTTTGCATATTCATCACTTTGCTGAGTTGTTACCGAAAAGTCTGAGTAGGAATCCCTCCCTCATAAGGTCACAATCATCTGAACGCTTGGTAGCAACTGTTGTATGTGTTCTAATTTGTAAACATAAAGAATATACTACCAAACTATCATGCAGTCTAAATTTTCATAATGAACAAAAATCCAGAATGTTATGGCTTAAAGACCTTGCACTATTTGGCAGACCAAAAAGGATTCAACCATAAATTAATGAAGACTTTAGTAGATTTTGATAAATTCAAATTTGTGTTAAAAAAAAAACCTCATCTTTTTGAGAATTGTTAATTATATGTGAATAGAGAAATGTTTGAAATATTTTGTTTCCATGTGTACACGTAAAGAGACTATCATATGGTATTATTCAATCATTTATTCATTCATTCATTCATTCATTCTTTATTATGTGTTCTAGTAACTGATTATTATTGTCATCATTATCTATTCTGCCAGGAAAAGAGCAATATGAGGTGCAACAGAAATGAGACTCACCTGATGACCCTTTCCGCGAAGAGTGATTGAGGTGATGGCCCCGGCCTTTTCTATCTTTTCCTTCCTGGAACGGAAATTAAGGGAATATTAACTCATTTTGATATGAATTCCGCACATATACACTGAACCACATTATATTTTTATCTATGAGATATGGATGGCATATAGGTGTAATATTATGTACAATTTCAGGGGCGAATCAAGGAATTCCATAAAATAAAGAGGGGGCGCCTTTACAAAATTAGAGGGGTGCGCTCGACCCCTCCCATTTTTTTCTTTTTATTTTGTTTGTTTTAACAAAAAATAAAGGGGGGCGCATGCCCGGTGTTCTACCCTCTGGATCCGCCACTGAATTTCCCTGAAGGTGTATGAAGACATTGACTCATTCTTTGTTATTGATTGTGTTGAGAGCATTACAGTACCCATGAAATGCATTGAGGAGGGTCATGACAAATTATTCCCTCTTGTTTAAGGGGGGGGGGGGGTGTGATGAATGTAACCAGCAACATTCTGCATCAAAATCAAATGTGGGGGACACATTATGAGAAACAACACGTTTCTGAGACCATTAGTCTGGAGTTTTCATTCCACTTATATCATAAATGAGCAGAACAACCTTTATATGGTGAAGAAAATTTCCCTTCAAACAGTAGGCAAAGCTGGCAATCTCACCTTACATGGGATATATATTCAAATTTCTTGGTTGGTCCCGCAAATACAGTGATATAACGTAACTCGAGACAGGAATGTGAAATCAATGTTCCCAGCACAGGAGCATTACATTTGCATGCAGCATTGCAGGCTTATAACAGTATAAGTGCCTGATGATGGTTTCAAATATTCTGTCCACTTTCGGAGATATTAAGGATACTTCACAACTCTTTACAAAAACTATCCTGTTGTTTGTTTCCTACCGTATCCGGGCAATTACCCCGAGAGGGCAATTACCCCCTGGCTAAATACTGGTTTGTGGTAAGGTTAGAGTAAAGATTAGGGTTAGGGTTAGGTTTAGGGTTAGGAGTTTGGGCTAGGGTTAGGATTAAGTTCAGGATCAGGATTAGGATTAGGGCCAGGGGAAGGGTCCGGGGTAATTGCCCAGGGGGTAATTGCCCTAGACCCGTTTCCTACTGAACACTTTGGGTGCTTAGAGTGCCAATTGGCACATAAAACCCTTGAGCACTGCACACACTGTCCGAAGTTCCTCACAAGGAAAGGGTTAAAGAGAGCGTAAAGTTTTGGTTGAGATTCAGGTAATAACTTTTTTGCAGGATAATTAGAAACCATTTATATAAAACATTAAAGAGCATATAGTTCTAAGAGAAATTGAGAGTTTATCTGATGGAAATAGGTTTTGAAATGGCTGAGATATCCAAATACAAAGTGGTCCTAATTAAAAGTGGGACCCACCTTTTATTAGGACCATTTTGTTTTACTTTGTTTTTGGATATCTTAACTATTTCAAAACCAATTTTCATCAACTTTCAATTTCTCTTAGAATTGTATGCCCTTTAGTATTTCATATCAGTGATTTCTAATTACTGTAAAAGTGGATAGTTTTCGCAATGTTGAAATTTTCGTGCTTTTCGCGCAACCACAAACAAGCGCAAAAATTAAAGCATGCAAATATTTTTGCTTGCCACATGTTCCAGTAGTTTATATCTTGATTCCGCGGAATTAAAGAAATGCAAAACTCTTCTTATCCAGTCGAGCGCGAAAAATAAGTCACACAAAATATCCACTTTTACAGTATCTCACTCAAAAAAAAAAACACCAGGACAAACTCACTTGGTGACCTTGAACTTGTCGTTCATGATGGCCACGGTGCCATCCCCAGAGCCCAGGAGGATGGAACCACCCTTGATGAGGACCAGAGAGGTCACACCCATGCAGAAGCACTCCTGGGGGCCGTAGGACCGCAGCTTCTGGGTGTCGGTGAAGATCTTGAGTACATCGCCTGTTGTGGTGGCACAGTAGAAGTAGTCATCTTCTGGCGACACCTGATGTATACAAAAAAAAATATATATATATATAACTTTTTTTAACGTTATGGCTAAATATTTGCATCTAAGCGTTTATTCACTTGAATCGTAATTTCTCTATTTCAGTTTAAATTTCACTTACAATACAATAAATATATGACTTTTCATTACAGACTTTTTATAAGCTTGTTGATAAGTGCTGTATTTCAAAATTATCTTTAATTTGAAAACAGATGTTCCGAGATTAGAACTAGCTTTTCACTCTCTTAGAATGAGTAAATATTTTTTTTCTGCCTTTGTCAAGATTATGTACAAAAAAATTGCATAAAAAGTACAAATATAGGATGCAGAAGTACCCATTAAATGATGACAATATGATAAATTTCAACCTGCACAAAATATCTCTGCGACTTAGATGGATTAGCACGAAAGGTCATCACGGGGACACACTACTCACCACTATGCACTTGACGATACGTTTGAGCTGTCCCAGAGTGACGTCTGTGGGTCTGATCTTACGATTCTGAACGTCCAACTCCCAGACACGCAGAGTGCGACTGTGGATGACATCAAACGATCAAACATACATGTAGGTCAATGGCATTGTTTGATTAAAGGATATGCCACAGGAAATCAGAGTACACATAACTGCAAGTACATACATGTACAATTTGTGCATTACAAAGGCATACACACTGTTACGAATGGCTTTTAACAGTGGTCATAAACTTGAGTTTTCAAAAACAAAAGTTGTCCAGATCCAGTGCCATACAGACAAATTAAAAAGATGATCAATTTGTAATCAATTCCGAACAATGAACTAGCAGTAACTAATTCTTAACATATTTTCACTTAGTAAGTAGAATATGAAAGCATTAAATAAGAACATTTCCCATAAGCACTTGAATCGCTGTAGGATTGAATTAAGCGGGATTGACAAAAAAGAAAAATATGGAATTGCCCTTGATTGCACATCTATAGTTTTGATTTATAAGTAATCATGCAATATACAAACTATACAATACCATATGTGCTTCATAGATTGCTATGAATTCCAATACCTAAACACCTTATAATCCCCTCTACATATCATTGAAAATGGTACAGAATGCTCTACAACAGGTAACATCCAGAGCACTTACTCTCCACCTGAGAAGAAGAGATAGTCGCTGTTGTTCGCGGCAGCAACGCAGAAGGTGGTTCCGGCGCTCTTGACCGCGGCCTCGGCGCCACACACTGACTCCTTCTTCTTCACATCCCAAATGATGAGGGCGCCATCATCCTGTCCCCCTAGGGAGATGAGGTACAGGTCGTTGGGGGAGAAGGCTAGCGACTCCACCTTGACTTTGTGCAGGTTTTGAGTGCCGTGGATACATCGCTTCTCAAAGTCCCATATAATGACTTGTGCCTGTTGATAATACCAACAGGGGATGAAAGATGAAGCAATTACTATACGATATTGCATATCATGTAGATTTTATACCACAAACATTGATTGATACAGGGCACAGATCAAATTCTGAATAACATCATCAGTAGTGTCTCGCATGAATTAGTTTAAATGAGCTCCAAATTCCATTACAATATAGCTTGAACTTACATTCTATCTTTGCTATTTCTGTTCTGAAACCTTACTTCTCAACATGAAAATACCACCATGTGTACATGTGTCTATTTGCATATTGTGATGTGTCACATTCATTTAACCACATGTCAAAATTGCATAATGCATAAACTACCATTGTGAATTCCAGCCTTTAATGACCGCATATATTATGACATGTACATTGTATACACCTGTGTGATCAATGATCTGGTCAGCAAACAACTTGATTTGCGAGTAAGACTCCATTCAAACAATCATCACACAGTTTAGCTTGCTGCAGTTGACTGCTACAGTTTTACAGAAAAAAAATTGTGACTGGATTTGTTAGGTTATCTTAAGTATTATTTGGAAGTGTTTTTTTCTTTTCATACTTTGAATCCCATATGGGTCTGTTGGCCCGACGCCAGGAAGCGGCCGCTCCGCGAGACCGTGATGCAGGTCACCATGTTGGTGTGTCCCTGGAGGAAGTCTTGCTTCTTGGTGGTGATGTCCTCCACGACGACGGTGTCACCCAGAGGGTAGATCAGGTGCTGTCCATTGGGGTGCACCACTAGACTGCTCTGACTGGTGCCTGGTATACAAAGGACCAACAAAGATGGCAGAGTGTCAGGCAGGCTATTTATTGATAAAATCATAAATCAATGTATAATTTGTATCATATGATGGATGCTTTGTAAAAGCATGAGTGGGCAGACAAACTGATTTATCCTGATGAACAGACACGGTGACACCAAAGTTTGTTTGATCTGCAATGTCCACAGTTTCTGTCACAAGCAATATCTGAAAAGAAACTCACAGACCATGCTGCTCATTGCCACTATATCTGTTGGCCGACTGACACAGATGTGGCCTGTATACATTGGGTGAAATCAAGTTCTGTGAGAGCTCCGACACTGACAGTCAGATTAATGCAACGATACTGATCACAACTATTGATCCCAAACACTAAGCGTTGGCATTAAACAACCGCGACGTCCGCGGAATTGTGCAACAAAAGAGTGATGACACTTGGTTTGATGCAATTACTAAAAGATGTAGTCATGCCTGCTTTAATAGTTTTAGATGCACGTAATTCGCAAGACGGATTAAAATGCCACAAATTTTATCCCTTCTCCAAACAAAACGATCTTAATTTTGCTACTAGACGCAGATTCATATAGCCATGTCTACGAGTGATCATGCTAGCTACTAGTATGTGGGCGACTATTGCATTAGCATACACTTTGAACATACAATGTGTGTTTATTATGTACATGAATGTGGCTCTTGCATAGCAACATTGACACCAGCACTAAACTTGAAATTACGAAGATGATGATTCTGAGGGGCTAGTGTTGACCAATGGGGAAAAAGCACGTAAATTGCCAACACAAACAGTGGAGCTCTGTTCAGCAGATGACATTCAACATTGGGCCTGACATCAACTTCTGTACATAAAATAGACCCTCTATGTATAATTTTGAGGTCAACCTCCCAACACTGACTGATTTCAAGTTTGGTTTTATCGCTGGTGCTTGTGTTGAGATAGCACTAGTTTCTAGCACTGAACTTGAAATAACCTGTTGTAATGACTCCACATTTGGCAGTTAGTACTCCCCTGTCTGTACTAACTGTAGATTCTAGTTACACAGCATTTGAAAGAACAAGCTCATCTTAAAGTTATGAATGTTGAAAGTTTCTGCGGAAGAGCATGTTGGCTTTTCGTTGAACGACGTCATGAAAGCTGATGTCTATATCAATGCTTTCCAATGTCATGAATGACCGATTTGGTTCAAATTTATGCGAGTGATTGGAAATTTCAGCTAGCACCAGTCACAGTAGCAGTAGAATTTGTTTTGATTTTTTGAGATAGAAATCTCTAACATTGTTAGATTTCTATTATTACCAGCATGCACATGATCTTATGAAAGTAGGCCCCAGTCAAATGTGGCGTGGGTTCTTGTAAAGTTTACTAACGTTAGATCTAGAATCTAGATCTACTTGTTAAAAGTTAGACGGAAAAAATCTGTGTGTCTGGAGGAGTTTTTTAATAAATGTTATGATCTTTTGAGTTTTCGACGGCCCTCCGCTCCGGACCCTGACCTTATTCCGTGAAGCCAGACGAAATTTCCGCGGAACATATCCACGACAACTGTAACGTTAGGCATCTTGTTGTTACAACTAACGTTAGAGACTATAATTTTGCTTGTGATGTTCTGGAAACGTCAGCAGCATAAAAAACAATAACGGATAAAACCGGCCGTGGCTGTGGCAACCCCGGCCACTCAAGGCAGGCTCAGCAGCGCAGCGCAGCTTATCAGGGCCAGCGCCATAGCGCCAGTACAGTGTAGGAAACCCACTGCTGAACGAACTCGCACAGAACACCCGGAAGGTCAATGTAACGTTAGTGCAATCCCAATGAATGGTAATTCGAGACGGCTGGCAGAAAAATAATGTCTTACTCACCATTGAAACCAATTGTAGACAGCAATTCCAGACGACCAATATCTTGTGCTGGACCCCCATTTTGTTCCCTCTGTTGGTCCATATTAAAAATCGTTATTTCAAGAAAATATCGCAGTAGACAGATAGTATTTTGAACTCGCTAGAACCTTATCGCTCGTTCACTCCTACACCCGTACGTGGATCCGATTGTACACAGTTGCTATGACAGCAGCATGCTGGGAGTCGTTCGGGCAGCTGCATTGTAGTTGAGCACAGATGGCGCTCTAACTTTTTTTTCCCCTGCTGAAAGGCTGCAAACAGCGATCTTGCCAAAGCATAGCTAGGTAGTGCTATCAAACATCCTAAGATCAGTGGCGGATCCAGAGAGGGGGCGCAACCGGTGCACGCCCCCCCCCCCCTTATTTTTCGTTAAAACAAAAGAGATAAAAAGAAGAAGAAAATGAAATGAAAACCGGAAGTGGCACCAAAAATATTAGTTGCGCCCCTCGCCCCCTTTACAGAATTCCTGGATCCGCCCCTGCTGAAAAGATCCTTAACTAGGATCTTTGAGGCTACTAGCAACACGAGTATTACCGGGAAATGTTTTACCTCTATCGGCCGTCATCTACGACAGAAGTCAGGTTGATGATGAAAGAGAACAAAACGAAATAAAGAAAACTCAACATTTGTCTTGACCTTGACCTTTCAGCAATGGTTTACTGGATCAGTGCTACGATACACATCCTCTTTCAGTCAAAGAGTGGTCGACTCTCGGAACAGTCTCCCTTCTTGGCTCCAGTTTGCATAATACTTTCAAGTCCAGGTTGGACAAGCACTAGGCAGTCCTCCCTACACCAATCTCTTCCCTAAAGAATGTACAGTCCGTTCACCCACCACGCACGTACACTAAGTTTTGGGTAGGATCACGTACAACTCGAAAGAACGACCCGAAGTCTCCACAGGACTACCTATTACTTCCGTAGATATTATACTGATGCTGATGCTGATGCTGAAGACTGCCAGTAGGTGTAGAAAAGACAAAAGTGAAAGCTCGTGACGTGAAAAGCAGCAGCTCATGCATACACTATTACAGGTGATGCTGTGTAATACATTAGAAGGCATTTTATGTTTCTTTGTTGTTTTTTTTTCTGTTAGCAAAAGTTATGCCTCTCGACGATGAAATGTACTTTATCTGTCAGAATGTACTCATTATGTTTGTTAGGCTAAGATATGTATGTATGTATGCATGCATGCATGCATCTATCTATCTATCTATCTATCTGAGTCTATCTATCTATCTGTCTATGTATCTAAATCTATCTATCTATCTGTTATATCTAGATTTATCTATATAAACACGCGCCCACGAAGACAGACTAAGTACTCTCTAAAAAATTTCGAGTGAATAATTCACTCCTCGGAAGGAGTGAATAAAATTTCACTCAATTAAGAGTGACTTTCACTCGTTGTCGAGTGAATTTCACTCTTGTAACGAGTGAAATTTAAGTGAAACCCATTCGCCGAGTGAATTCCGAGTGAAAATTAAGCTGAGTGAATTCCGAGTGAATACATAATTAAACGCATTTGGCTAGGCCAATAGAAATTGAGAATTCCCCTGTCATGTGTTTACTCTAAGCCAATCACAAGCCGCAATTTCCCCTGGCTTGGGCGCGGGCAGGTTTACCTGAAGAGCGACGCGTCGCCTGTGCGTGGACTGTGACACTGTGTGCAATTGCGTGCTGTGTGCTAGCTGTGCGTGTATTATGCATAGGATCACAGATTTACGTGCGTGTAAGTGCAATCGTGAGAATCTGAGCCTGGATGTCGTGATGGACGGGAGAAAATGTCTGTCTTCAAATTGAGTGGGGCGGAGATATTATTCACATTTTTGAAGGTAAGCAAACCATAGATCGATCTAATTATACCTCTCCGTAAACGACCATTTATGTAAGTTACCTTTAGGGTTCTACTGTATACGAATAACCCCGGGCCCGTACTGGCGCTCCTTCGAACAATTAAGGTACAATGGTTTGTACACAGTTAGCTATATGGGGCTGGTCATACCATAAATAGAACACCTTACGAACAGCTAGAATCCGAGGCCGAAACTCAGCTGATGGTACACGCTAGGTGTTGGGATCTAATAATATGTTGAGTCTTTAGACAACACATTAATTGTACACGTTGGGATCTAGGGCTTGAACTAT
This sequence comes from Diadema antillarum, assembly GCF_040938485.1. NCBI lineage: Eukaryota > Metazoa > Echinodermata > Echinoidea > Diadematoida > Diadematidae > Diadema > Diadema antillarum. The sequence continues at coordinate 10,963 of NW_027271327.1, forward strand.
TAAAAAAAAAAAAAATAAGTGATGAATGAAACGTTGTTCGTTAGTCATTGAATTGACATTCGTAAGCATATCATCACACAGAGATTACTGTGGTCGAGTGTAGAGATCGAACTTATACTAGGCCCTATAGGGTCCTAACTGTTACTAAGCTGTGCTAATTAAAGCAATAGGTTGCCTACATTAGAAGCGCCTAGCGCCAGACACGTACTCTACATTGCTATTGTTGAGTTGACAGCCGAATCACTGACACTGGTCTGTGTTGCCAGATGAGATGGTGATCTCGATCAGTACGGTAATAAAGAATGGTGAAATTTGGTGATTTGTGATTATTGTTCGTTATATACACTGTATGTAGTAAAAAGGACTTTTATTTGCCGCTACATTTGAGCATCCAAACAGCTGGGAGAATACCACGTACACTAGCTCCCACGTCATGTGTCGTGATCATCTACTACTGTACCAGTGGTACTAAGTAAGAAGTATGATGCGTGTACTGTTCGTGTTAAGTGTTGGTCCACTGTGACATCACACTTCTAGCTGAAGATCAGCGTGCTCACACATCATGGAGATCGATCCCCCTTGTAGCAGACGATGACTGGTACTAATTTGTATTTTCAACATTGTTTTTTTTTTAATGAAAGTTACAGGTGACCTTAGGTATTGAAATTTGGCAGAGATCATCTTTGGGTCTTTAATTCTAACATTAAATATGCTGATGTAGCTAAAAAAGTAATAGGCCTACTAGCTTTTGTATTGGTGCTCACTTAGTATTTGTGTGGACAAAACAACTGCATATTGTCTTGTGGAAATGAGTTCTAAATCCATTTCTGAACCTTGTGTTTTCATACTTTCCTCCAGATAAGGACGTAGACATGACAGCTCTTCGGGAGTGATGGTGATTTAAAGGAACTCGGTGTAGGGGTCATCATTTGGAGAACAAAGACAGATATTGATAGCTGTACAGTCTCTGTCACACGAAGAGGGTGCAGATCACCAGATTGCAAAGTACCAGATGTGGTCATACAACGACTAGCCATTGAATTCAGGGTTGACGAATGCTGGAAACACCAGGCCAACATCAGCGAAGGAGCCTCTGAGATATGGACTTCCATTGCATTAACCCTGCTGTAAGCTATTCTGTTGTTTTCCACAATGATTAATGAAGGGAGACTAGTTTGAAATTGATTTATATTTATTTTACATTCTAGAGTCTTAGTAATTACATAAGAGGCTACATTAAGAAACTGAATGCTTGGTTGGTTTTATTTTGTTTGAAGAAATGATTTTCAAGATACTTCATGGAGCAGTTTTGGAGCTGTCCTTCCCTCTGACAATGAATGTCTTTACAGGTTAGTACTTGTATTTAAGAAAAATGTGTACCGTGTACTTGCGGTATCGACAGAAGTGAAAACCATGTTATGGTCAGTCTTGAGTTGTGTAAGTAGAGCTGTTGCTTATGTCAAATATGTATGTTAAATGATTTTGCTCTTTAAGTTTATAATGTAAACTGGAGGAACCTACTATCCTCATGCCATTTGTATTATTCATAAAACCATTAAATTTTACTTATTTGCCCAGGAATTCAACACACACATCACTTCAAGGGGGAAGAGATACTTCAAAAGCTGAGGGAAGGAGTTCTGACTGTTCCAAGGTGACATCTGCACATCAAGATCATTGCAGCATATTTGTTGTTGAAAATGGAAGCAGAAAACTGTACAGCGTAAGTTCAATTATTTAAAATATTATTATTAGTCATATAATATATATTACTATAATTTGAAAATTGGTCTGGAATACCAGTTTCCCATTGTCATGTCTTGTACTACAATGTACATTTCCATCCAATATATAACCATGTAATTTGCCTGTTCTTTTTTTTTTTGTTTTTTGGTCTTCTCAAGTATAGAGAAAAGCAGACTAAAATTTGCCCCACCCCCCCCCCCCCCCCCCCCCAAAAAAAAAGGAAAGAAAGTAGAAGGGACCGGTAAGTATAACATTGTTAATGAAGTGATGGTTATAGATTTAAAAATAAAGACTGGTATACTTGTATGAAATATGTAAACAGAGTGTGCGTACAAGACTCCACGCTGACTTATTTTCGTGGTAGCCCCATTGGGCCACATGTATATTGATTTGATAATAGTCCTAATACTTATGATTTAATCATCACAATGATTAATAAAAAAGTGGGAGTTGATGTGCCATGAAGTTCAATGGATAATCACATCTTGTATAAATTTTTCTACTAACTGTGCACATTCACACTTAACCTATCTGCATGAAATTTTCATATGTATTAACTGATATCTGACTCAAGTAGCAATAAATGTACTTGAAACAGTGGTACTGAATAGCAATAGAAATTGATGCCAAGAAAAAAAAAAACATAAAAGTAGTTCAGCCCCTTAAAAGATTAAAATGAGGGTCACATTTTTTATGTTTGCGTCGTAGAATATGATTAACATTTTTCTTGCATTCTTTTTAAATTCAGATACCAAGTAGTGAGCAAAGGATGTTGTAGCCAAGGCAGTTGCGATGCAGTACCCAACTTTGTGAGACACCACACAAGGTGCAAAAGGACATGTAAGTTTATGCTCGTAAGTTTATGTGATCTACAACTTTTTTTAGCCCTCTTTAGCAGAAAGATTAAGTGACATACATGGTATCTTATTCATCTAGCTTGCAAAAACTTCAACATTTTAAACTTTTCTCAAGAGCTAGTGGACAGAATTAAGCAACCAAACAAGGAGTTGATCATCCTTGTTTAGTTAGGGGGCAAGGACCCAAAGTTTTTCAGATTATGGGCATGACCCCCCCCCCCCCCCCCAAAAAAAAAAAATGGCCTTTACAGGGAAATTGCATCTATTTCTTAATTAAATCATTGTGCAAATATACAGGCAATGTGGGGATTGTGCTGTACCTTCTCATAGATGTCTAATAAAGTTGTGTGCAGATTGGCCTGATTCCATGACTTAGGTTCGATGAACGTTAACTTCAACGTAACGTAATGTAACTTAAGTTCCAACATGCCAGTTGCGCCGTTCATTTATAATAAACCTATTCTCGTTTTCTTCCATAAGAATGCCACTACATGTATTTCTACTGCTATCAGATCTTCATCAGTTATAGTCAACTCTGTGCCAAAGTCAAATTTGTTGAGACTCAAGAAAAAGCTTTGACTTACAATGCATTTTTATATTTCAGGAGTATACCTGTATGGCAAGGATCATGGATTCATTGAGTATCGTTTGAAGACCTTGAGGAGCTATGACACCACACATCACCTCAGGCAGAGAGAGAGAGAGAGAGAGAGTAGTTGCAGCTCCCACCAAGCCCCTGACCGAGCACCATTCCGACGTTAGATTAGAAGCCCAATGAGAAGAGACAGCTACCATCGGTGTATAGGTCTAAATACCCTTGCTTTTTCCTCTTTTGAGATACAGCATATGCTCCTCTGACGTTGGAACTTACATTCTTGTTGAAGAGTCAGCCTCATCAGGCTCAGCGGTAGTTTAGCATGAAGCTGTTACCAGGATGTACTGCAGCACTTCAACATTAAAAGTAGAACAGGGCTCGCCGATGAAAAGAGTTTGTTGCATAGAATGTGTGATTGTTAATGTTTTAAATTGTTGATTGTTGTATATACTAGTATAAACTGAAAATAGTTTTGACTTATATAGTCAAAAAAAAATCTCCTCGTCATGGCCACATGTTAATCAATACATTCATCTGTGAGGTGTTCCAAGCATATCAAAGAATGTTTGGCCACACACAGCTTGGCATTCCGCATGATACGAATCTGGCTGTGCTCATGATTAAGCACCCCCTTCTCTCCAGGCAATTCTGACTTGCTTTAATAAAACCTTTTTATGGTCTAATATTCAAGAGAGAAAACTGTTGACAGACACTAGTATGTAATTCTTTTTCTTTCCCTCATTTTTTTTTTTTTTTTTTGGGGGGGGGGGGGGGGGGGGAATGCTACAAATAGCAGCTAAATAGTAGAATCTTCCAATGGTCATCCATGCTCTTGGGATGAAGATCATGTCTCCATGGTGTGATTAAGTTACCACATACCTTTGTCACCCCTTTGATTAGCATTGATGCAGTACAATATGCATGTGCTCAAATTTATTGCATCTATCTTCTTTGGAGTAGGGGGAAAATCTTTTAAAAAAATAAAACAAAATTGATGGAATCATTGATCCCTAGGGTTACGGGACCCAGAGTTATTTTGTACATTTTCACCTTTATGTAATTGATGTACTGTACTTTGAAAAACTTGTGGATAGAAGCTCAATTAGTTCAACTTCTTTTTCCACGAAACATCTGCAGCCCATCATTGATAAATCCACGGCATTAGAGTAGATGGAGTTAAATAGATTAGTTCACTAATGTGCCAAGTCAAACTTATGGATAATTCTTCCCTTGATCTCATAACAAATTATTAAGATAACCTGCAACTGACAATCATATTTTGATATAGAGTGTAAGCAGTGATGTCACAATTGCCCACCGTAACGCTGCGTTCACATAGAAGTATACTATTTGGGTATTTGGGGCTCGTTTTCGAGGGCACGCGAATAGCTTGAATCGAACAATAGGATTTCCTAACACCGGTTCACAAAAGAGGGCACTATTTGAATGTACCGAATAGCATAGAATAGTATAGTAAAGTGGGAATCGAGCTTGTTCGATTTTCTTGCAGCGTATACCGTCTCTCGTTTATGAAATAATGACAAGTTTGGTCTGGATTTGCCCTTTAGCAAAAATAAGCATGTAGACTGACATTCTGATGCAGTTTAGAAATTGTTAATAAGATTTGCTGGGATGTAGGAGGAAGAAATCCTCACTGCATAGGATGGCGAGTTGACGGTGCGGGTGATGGTGTACTGGGTGCCCGAATAGCAAATAGCGAATAGCGAATACCGTATACTTCTATGTGAACGCAGCCTAATGAAGTCAATTGCCTAAATCGACTAGAAATCAAGACTGCATACAAAAGCTGCAGCAATGTTTACTTCAGGGAAACCTAAGGCAAAAGAACACCTTTGTTGGAGAGGCATGCATGAATGAATATTGATCGCCTTTGCTATGGAAGCCACCATTATGGTGGCCAACATGACATCACATGAAATCACTCTATAAGAAATTCAGTTTGCATGCATTAGTTGTTGCTACATCTGGCAAAACTCGGAAGGATTACAAGTGTTCAATATTGTACAATGATGCCTTATTTAGGTGAAGAAGATCAATGATATGATACATGTTGTGTCAACTGTATTGATTGCAATTCTTTTTCCATAAATAGGGGGGGGGGGGCTAGGAGCCCTCCTTCCCTTTGACATTCCATGCCAAATTTCATGAAGGCATGATTATTTTGGGGGGTTATTGATTGTAATCAATAACATAAATATTTTCATGCTGGACGTGTTGCTGACAAATTTCATTGAAAAGGCAATGAAAAACAAAAAGTAAGAAACAAAGAAATACATGAGTAAATACAAACAAATAGATACTTCAGAATTTTTTGATGGCACAGTTTTTTCTCTTTCATTTGCTATGGACACTAGAAAGAATATTTACACAAAAAACAAAAAATGTGCCTTTTGGCACTTTATTTATGGCAAATGGTCTGATTTCATGCTCAAATTAGCATAATTTAGCCAAGTGACTTTTTTGTTGTTGTTGAAAATCAACATTACCGTTTTATAGATTATGTCACAGGCAATTTGTGTGTGGATTTTGTAATGATCGCACGGTTGATGGCCGAGGTCTGGGGGGTTCCAGGGAGGCCCCCCTCTGGCTCTATCATCTACATACATACCCCACCTAAAGCCTACTTAAAGTCAAGACCATGCTTCTCTGATCGAGTATGTTTAGGTATTTGTACAATGTACTTGTAGAGCATCACTGTGTTACATGACAGAGGATCCAAACTTGATTAACCATGCAGTATTAAAAATTTCTGTATTTTTGTCAATTTTTCGAAGCAATCACAATTCCTACTACATGTGTAATTGTTTTTGTATTATAATATAGATAATGGTGACTATACTTTGCAAGTCTTTTGTAGCTTATCATTGAACATGCAATAATTATATTCACTTGTAGTCGAAAATTAAACATGTTCAGGAAGGGTACTTGTAAAATTTTTCACTTTTGCACAAACTTTATGAATTTGGCATATTTTCGGGGAAATGTGTGATGTTAATATTTGAAGAGTTTGTTCGCAAAAAACGATATGTCCATTTTTGAAGATTTTGAAGTACGGTCTCTGTCATAAAGTACAAAATAATACCTTTTAAATTAAATATTGGTCACTACATATAAAGGTACATTTTTGAAGTTATCAAAAGAAGCAAACATTTTCTTATTATTCTCTTTTTTCTTGACCTTTAATCGCAAATATCTCCATTTGGCACATATGGACTTAGCAGTTTTTGCAAACAAACTCTCCATTTGTAGAGCTTTGGGAATGACAGCTAGAATAGCATATTTACAGGGACCTTGTGATGATTATGGTGACAGTTGTTCTTAAATGATAAAAATATGTATAATTATTATTGGCCACATAATTCATGGAAAACCAGATACTCAGCACATGAAGACTGTTTGTAATGGTGTACTGCTCTGCAGTTGAAGTTTAGATATTTCAAGAGGTATATTCCTTTTTTTTTTAATTTCAGGTGATCCAGTGGACATCACACATTTATTTAATATAGAGAATTAGCTCATAAAAAAAACATAACATGCGTAGCATTTAGTACATTATCTTTTTATATCCCCCTCAATGCTACTTAAAGAAATAATAAATTAATAAGAAAGAATGAAAAAACAGCCATTTGGATTACTAGCTTATATTTATTCAGTTTCATGTATTGATCCAGCTCGGGTAGGAATCACTTTCAAAACTGGAACACAAAGTTGGCAATGCACTGGGCTACCAGTGGTGGATCGTTGGCTTCTAAATACATGCATTAATATTAACAAATATCTATATTATGAACGTTGCCTGCTGTTTTTGTTTGTATTAGTTTGATTGGTATTCATTATTCCAAAAATGACTCCAGACCACCTAGATTATTCCCAAATTCATCACCATATTGTCACTTTTTCTTCCAGGGTTGAATAACTAGTGCACTGAGTGCTGTGATCAATGGTGATAGAGATGTGTGCTCATGTAGAGTGTAATTCCGTTTGGGATTGAAAAAAGATTGAAAAAGGATTGAAAAAAGAGTGAAAAAGGAGTGAAAAACCTCCGGAGTTAAAGAAGAGTGAATACAATAGGAGTGAATTGAGAGTGAGAAAGGAGTGAAAAACGACTGACAAAAGAGTGAAATACGTCAGGAGTGAATTTAGAGTGAGAAAGGAGTGAACATCCCACCAAAAACATTTCCGTCTTTTTTCACTCTCTTTTGGAGTGAAATTTCTGTTCACTCGAAATTCACTCCACTTCTAGTGATCCTTGACGTCACTACCAAGGGGAGTGAAAATCGAGTGAAAATTCACTCTTTCTTTTTTAGAGAGTATATTATATATAAATTATCTATAATATACTATATACTGGTATATAATTATATTTTATAAAGTTATATACAATGTATCTGAGATTCGAGAGTCTATAGAGACAAGAGGGAGACACAAACACACACACACACACACACACACACACACACACACACACACACACACACACACACACACAGACAAACGGACACACACTGTGCAGCTGAGCGAGAGAGGGAAAGAGGGGAAGAGATTACCTGAGCGTTAACGCTCAGGTAATCTCTGATGTTTGTGAGTGAATGTTATAAGTTAGTCTGATAAGAAAGAGTACACCCTTACGAGTACAGCAGTGAAAATTTGATCAAAATCAGATGAAAATGAAGGAAGTAATTGTGTAGTTTCGCTAATTTCTGAGGAACAGTTCTTGTATAGTTGATATGAATAATTATACAAATGAGTGAGCTGATGATGTCATCAGCTCACGTCGATCGTGTACATAAAAGCAAATGACGAAAATTCAGTGTTTCAGTCATTAAAGTGTAAAATGCATGCTGTTATTCCTCGTTGAATAGCTTCAGAATAATGATCAGTTAGATATGTCACGATTTGAGACTGACTGTCGAGCGTAACTGCCTTTGAACGAAAAACTGGAAATTTCAAAATTTTATGTTCAAACTAGGGCCCAAACATGGCGAGCTGTGAGGGGATGATCTGACACCATTACTTCACTATTTGCATAATCATATTGACTGTTCAAGAAACGTTTCTTGATAAATTATCGAAACTTGAAACTGTCTAACTTCCTTATTTTTCATCCAATTTTGACCAAAATTTCGTTGTTGTGCCAAGAAAATGTAACTCCTTCTTTTACATGTTACTGTTACATCGTTACTCCGTCACCAAGGGCTGGTTACTGTGACTCACGTATAATATACCCCTGTCGTGAAGTGGATCGACGGATGAGGTCCTAGGAGGTTCACACCAATGAGGATGTCGGGAGACTTCAGTTAAAGGAACTTGGGCCTTTAATGTTTTCTGAATGACTAAAGAAAAAAAACTCAATCCAACACAGGAATCTGTTGTGTTACGAGTTCCTGCTTTTCAGATTATGTCGTACAAACCCGGATTTTCTCCAAAATCGAGATGAGTGTCCAAAACTTTGACTTTTCCTCCGACGCAAAACGTGTCCTCTTCCTCTGGCCGTTCGTAGAGTGAATGAAAGTCACGTGGTCTATACGAGCCGACAAGAGGAAGATTTCTGACCCGATCACTCTTTTCTTTCTAATCATTATTCTTACTCTGAAATAATCTTAGTTTTCCATAAAGTGAAATAAACATTATACCTTTCGGGAATCACAATACCAGAAACTAATCATGTCTGCAATTATCATACCCGATGTTTTTATTCTATAATTCTCCAGGAAAGTTACTTGTTTTCCCTCGGATGACCACATGAGTTAAGTTTCACATCCCATCGTCGTCTTTGTTAACGTTGTATTTTTCTTTAATATTACCTTATCTTAATTACGGAATTTTAGCATGGGGTAGCGCCCATCAAACTTTATTAGATAAACTATTATTATTACAAAAGAAAGTACTTCGTATTATTTGTGGGGTTTCGCCACGTTCTCATTCAGATTCATTGTTCATTGAATATTAGATTTTAAAAATTAAAGATTTGTTTCTTTTTCAACTGGGCCAGTTCATGTTCAATTATAACACAAATGCTCTTCCCAATATTTTTAATTCAATGTTTCCACGAAATCAGTCTTTTCATGATTATCCTACTAGGAGGTCTAATGAGTTTCACTTACCCCTTTTGAGAACCGTATTAGCTCAGAACACATTTATATACATCGGCCCTAAATTTTGGAATTCATTAGGTCCTGAAATAAAAAATTCTTCATCGTTATACATTTTTAAGCGTAATTTGAAATCTTTTTTGTTAAATTCTAGCTGAGATATTTATTTTCATTACCTATACAGGTTACAGCAAACATGAGGGTCATCATCGGTTATTTAATTCATTATTACGCAGTGAAAAACGGCATTACTAGGCAATGAAATACGGCATGTTATTTGCATAATTTCTACACAGCTGCGTGCAGTCACCAGCTGTTCGAAGCACCTCATCAATTCTCTCTTCCGTTTCTCTTGTTCAGCGTGTAGGCATTCTCTATCTTTCCTCTCCCCCTCTCCCCCCCCCCCCCTTCTCTCTCATTTCTCTCTCTCTCTCTCTTTCTTCCTTTCCCTTTCTTCCACTAATTTTGTTTTTGTCCCATTCCGTTCGATTGTATCTCCTTAGTTTAATTATGCCATGTTGTTGTGTGTAATGTATTTGTAATTGTATGTGAAGTACTGTATTTTTGGAAGAAATTCTTGAGTGGTCCACAATCTACAAGCACTGCTTTTTAGTGGACCTCTCAGTTCTCTTTTCTTCTCCTCAAAATGTAACTTTGTATTTTCGCGTATGTATACATGATTCATCTTTATTAGTTTGTTGTATATCGTTAATCCTTCGCACTTTGTACTGTATACATGCTTATGATGGATTTTCTGATTTGCCTCGTGTTATGTTTTGTTGGAAAGAAAATGAGAATGAAATAAATGAATTGAATGATGTCATCGCAAGTCAAGCGGTTTTCTACGAAATACACCCCAATTAATGCTATTTTCTGGTTTTCCGAGGCAAAAACAGCAATACAAATTAATTAACATGTGTGCAAAATCCCTTTTAAATGCGGTTCATGCGCTGTATTTAGGAAAGTGTTCCGTTCCAAGCATATTGATCAGCCATTTACAATATTATCGAATTTACTTTCACCAACTATAATCTTGTCAATTTTCCATTTCCCGACACCCCGGTAACCCACTGTGTCCTTTGAGTGCTGATTACTCATGGCACTGAAAACTTCATATAGTGTTATACGCTCTGTCCTGCATGGCACATAAAAGGTTAATATGAGAGGAGGATGTATGGAATACTCACTTTTGTCTTAAGTATCATTACTAAAGGCAACATCCTCATCATTATCATTATTATTATTATTTTTATTATTTTTATTATTATTGTTATTATCATTGTTGTTTTTATTGTTATTGTTATTGTTATTATTGTTATTATTATTATTATTATTATTATCATCATCATCATCATCATCATCATCATCATCATCATCATCATCATTGTTCTCACTATCTTCATCCAATAATTCCACAGAATCGAATTATGACGTGTAGGCCTGTTATTCATCACTTTCAAAGTCTGCACAGTCCATATTTCACTCAGTACCCGAGTTCAGTTATCACAATTTCTTTGTCTCTCTTCAAATCATTTCGGCAATTTGTATACCTCAATTTTCCTTTCCCCTCTTCAAACGGCCGCACAACTGTATTTCTCGATAAGAATAATAATACTTCTGCAGGTCACTTTTGCCGTTGTATAGTTAATACCTGTCTCTTCTGTTGTCTCAATGTTATGTCAGTCTTGTCTCTTCATTGGACTTTTGAATATTCATTATGTTGTATCGATTTTCATCTTCAGATAGGCTGACATACGTATATCATAAACTAAACATAGTATTGTCTTTTGAGTGGGTCTCTCCATTTTTCGAACAGTACGTTGCTCTCCGTAGTGATTTATTGCAATGTTTTGTTATAACAACAATGTATCATAATGTTTCGATATCGTTGTAATCTTTGGTTGTTGTTTTGTTAACAATGTGCAGTTTATATTATTCTTTTGTCACACACAAAAAAGAGTGGAGTGTAAATCTTGATCTGTCGAAAAAATGAAAATAGGCTTGAATATTGAATGGAAAACTGAATTGAATGTATTACTCGATACCAAGTATTTGTTTTGATGACGACAGTACAGCTACTGTCTGTCATGTTACTATCCGCCTTGATGTGTACTTTTTATATGATTTGCGGCAACTGACAAAGTTTATTGAATGTAGATGACAGTAAGTCAGGAACAAAATGTAGAGTGAGGCGCCTTCTAATCAGAATAATCCATGACGATTGGATAAAGTTCCAATTCGGTGAGCTGTACTACACTTTAAAAGGATGGTACAGTATTGGGGGAGACGAGAATTGGGCTTTTAACTTTTTGCGAGATACCAAGAAAACACTTATGAAATAGTACAGGGCATACCATTTAAAGAGGAATTCAAAGTTTGTTTGATGAAAATCGGGTTTGGCATGACTGAAACATCCAAAAACAAAGTAAAACAAAGCGATCGTAAAAAGTTACACAAAAAAAAAAATTATTAGAATCGCTCTGTTTTGGATACCTCAGCCATTTCAAAACCAATTTTCATCAAATAAACGTTGAATTCCTCATGGAATTACATGTTCTTTCATATTTCATAAGAGGTTTCTCATTATCTCACCAAAAAAAATGTTAGAAACCTGAAATTAGGTCTCAACCAAAACTATACGATCCTTTTAACCGTTGCAGCTTTCCTTAGTACACATAACTATATCTCCCCCAGCTGCTCTCTCTTCCCCTCCCTCTTCTCTCCTCTGCTCGACACCTCCACACTCCTCCCTATTCCCCTTTCAAGTCCTTCTCACGTCGATCCCTCCCTTGCAACCTTCCCATCTCTCTCTCTCTCTCTCTCTCTCTCTCTCTCTCTCATTATGTATATATTATATGTATATATATATATATATAATACATAATATATACACATAATATAATATATACATACATAGGATTATGCTTATATTATAATCATAATGTGTGTATGTTTACGTTTGCGCAAGCACACCTAGAAGAGAGTGCTATTATACACACACTTGCTCAATGGATGTTCATATTTTCCACTTCCCTCCAATCGTTTTGTTTCCTCACAAAGATCCTGTGCAATGACAAGGCCACGTCAGTATTGAGAGTGAACCTTGCGACAATCTCCGGTGAATGAAAAAGAGAGAGAGAAAAAACCATCATCTATCACTTTCTTGACGCTACATATATATATATATATATATATATATATATATATATATATATATATATATATACACGTAGTAATTACTTTCAGATGTCTCCTTGGCCAACCTCCTTTGCTTTGGAGCTGCAGTTTGGTAACCGCCCTTGGATTTTTTCCTCATTTTCTCTCGGCAATTAAGCAAATTAAACGAGGATTGAAATGAGAAGAGGTGCCTTAGTGTAAGTGTTATCACGCTGCGTTCGAGTCATTTTAGCCCCGATCAAAACAAGCAGCATCAATGCTGGTCATTTTTTTTTTTTTGCATGGGATTAAGATTCGGCGGAGGATGTTGCCTTGGCAACTAATCTACGGGAGTGGTCGCCAGCATAAAAAGAAGCTTTGTGAACAGCACTTGACACAAATCATACATTTTGCTTCCGACTGAACTCACCAAACTGACTTTCTACTCGTATCAGTTCCTGCGTGAGTGTGAATGCATCGTTGCATTCTAGTTTGATGCTCGTAGGTTATTACATCCGCCATTCTAGCTTGCGTGCGAGAGAGTATTGAATATTCGCCCATGCCGCAAAGAGCGGTGTGCAACTGCACTGTATAACATAGAACTGAGAAATTATGCCGCATTTATCGCGCTAGTACGCCGACGAACTGAGACGCGTGCTTTCTTGTTCACTCTTACTCTTTCGCATGGATTCGTGAGAGTCGGTTTGGCGCTCAAGTTCGACGTCAAATTCGATTGTTGTTCTCGCTGATAGTCGAATGTGAGACGCTGCACAATATCTATGGCAAAGTACAATTCTTTCGGCGCTATGCTGCGGAAGGGGCGTTCAAGAGCCGAAGCGACCAAGTGTGTACATTGAGTAGATGTACAGGTAAGTATTAAAATAGCGTTAAAAAACCTACAATAATCAAGCAGATGAATCCTCTTTATTTCTTCGTTTTATAAAGCTTGTCGGTATATTCAGTTGACCATGCGAACAAGATGGCTGAATGGCAAAACCATTCATAAGATTAGTGTTTTGTTTTCATTTTTACGAAATACTATTAATGATGCCTTCTGTTTATTGATGGTGCGTAAGCAGTACATACACATAATATCATAGTTACCCCGCCGTGTAGCAGTGAAAATAGCAAACAGTAAAAGCAGAAGTATTACTAGAGACAGTAAATTGGAACGAGTAGAAATGACAGTAGTAGTAGTAGTAGATCGAAGTAGTAGCTGTTGTTGTTGTGTTTGTTACTGCTGCTGGTGTCAGCAGCAGCAATACCAGTAAGTAACGGAAACTTTCAATGTCGCGATGTAAAGAAGCAGGTATGAATATAGGTAAGCAAAAGTCAAGCGAGAATCTAGCACATGAATCACCAAAGACAGCATCATTGCAATCATCATGGTCGTGATCGTCGCAGCTTCCAATTAAGAAGAGCAACTAGCGGAAAGAATCGCAAATTTGAACATCCGATTTTTGTCCATGGCAAGTCAATGACACTGTGTTGTTGTTTTTTTTTTAGTACATCTGCATCGCTTAAACCTCTTCTCGCCATAACAGTGTTTGTTATTTGGTCATCAACAAAATGCGATTCCTCTATGTATGAACAATTTTTAAGAGAAAAAAAAAACACTCTTTATTACTTAAGTGGGCAAAAGATATACGCCTGAATCTTCGTTACCATGGACACAAATGGTCATTACGACTCCTCGTTTCTTGCAAGGGCTGTTCATGATATCAGTCCTTTGTTATGATTCTTGGAATAACTTGCTTATGCACTTGCGACGCGCATTAGCGATTCTATGCATTCTAAGAACAACCAAAACATCTCAGAAATGTCATCATATTTCATAACATGTATTGAGACTCTTTTTGCAATTGATACTACGATTGCCTTGATCTCAGGTACATTTATCTTCTTTTCTTTTGAAAAAAAAAAATCAGGTAACTCTATTCAGCCTCATATGCGAGCTGCGTGTGCACAGTGTGGCAGCAACCTAGAATGGCAGATCTTGTGGCAGACGACATATCGGTTAACAATACGCAAGGGACTGTAAACGATCAACTTTCCAGAACGACGAGGATCGCAGCGTCGACCGTGATCGCGATGATTTGGACCACGGGACTGATGACAAACGTTGTCGTCTGGATTCGGGCATGTTCTCCTCAGTGTCATGCTTTATTCGGACAACGATCTCTCAGCGTATACATTGCCCACAAATCCATTACTGACGTCATTCTTCTAGCCAGCTGTCCGCTCCACATTGTCACTCTTTTCCAACCACGTGGCTGGATATTTGGCTCGGCAGCCTGCCGGTTGGTTGCATCGATCGATACATTCGCCATAATACTATCCACTCAGGCGATGTTCTCGATCGGTATCGAACGATACGCGTCGGTGGTGAAGTTGACGATGACCTCGGCGAGGCGGTTGGCGCGCTATCGAAAGTCTTACCTGCACATCGGCGCGATGTGGGCGTACTCCGCTCTTCTGTCGTCACCGATCATGGCCGTTTCATGGACTTACGAGATGGACGACGAGCGCGTCGTTTGCGGCTACATATGGCCCGGAAGCGGGCAGAATTATTACCAGATGTTTTACAGCACATTATTCTTCCTCAATTTTCTGGTTGTGTATGGGGCATTGTTGTACATGTGGTATTACGCGTATCAATTTGCCCGAAGCAAAGCTCCCACGACTCGGTTTTTCTCGCGTCGGAGAGACATGCAGAAGCATCGGGCAGTCATTATTCTCTGTGTCCTCCACTGCTCGTGCTGGTTTCCGTATTGGGTGTGGCAGTTTGCTCGCACGACGGGACGACCTGCCGAGGAGATTGAGTTTGGCAACCACGTCCCGGGTGGGACCACCGCCACCCAACTCGCAATCACCATACTGATGTACATACCGTCATCGTCAAGTCTATTCGTCTTCGCTGGATGCGTCAGTGAGTGGAGGCACAGGTGTAATGTGAGAGGAACCAGCGCTAGTAGGCACGACGGGCTGGCGCTGCGCGACCGAAACATCTACCACATCGACGGTCGACGCGATTCCGCGAACAGCGACCAAAGTCGGGGAGAACGCGTCGTGACGATGTCATATCATATCAACAGAGCACTGGTAGACGATAACGGGGAGGTGGTCGTCGACGCCTCTCGGCAGATTGGAGAAGAACCAGTTGATGACGAGGAACGTCTGGAAATGGAGTGCGAGTTTGAGGACACACCCAAAACACGGGGAGACGGTGATGGCGATGAAAGCAGTGACGATGCCAGTCGTCATCACGACGGAATGGAGGATGAGGTCGGGGATGGAATCGATGATGCAGCTGGTAATGCTCATGCAGACCAACCGGTGATGGAAAACGGCCATGTGGACAGGGGTACATTCGCTAAAATTTGACGAGTTTTGAAGAGCTGGTAACAAAGGAAGGAGGTGTGCAGGGTCAAGTATGTTACCCTTAGACAAAGAGCAGACAGTGATAAGGGTGAGGGAGCTGATCCAGAGAACGCAGCTGGCGGTTTCCAACGACCCTCTTCTGGGTTTCGGAATATATGTTACAGTAGTGGGGGAAAGTGATGGAGAGAACACACGTACTGTATTTGAAATAAAGCAACCACTGATCAGTACTTTAATTCGAGTTAAGTGCATTTTGACCCATCCTTACCGCTGATGGTGCATGGAGCAAAAGATTCAAAATTGGTCGACGTTTCCATGTTGTCAATCTCCAGTGATTGCTGCTGAATTATCCGCATCCCAAATGAAAACAATAACTAGCAGTGGGAGCATTGCGGTAGAGTTAATTGAAGATAATTGCCCCGGATTCGGACACAAGAGTTCTGCCCTTCGATTTCCACACGCTGCGTCCGACTGCAGTTCGGACAACTATGTCTCTTGACCCAAATGTTGCCCCCCCCCCCCCCAAAAAAAAAAAAAAAAAAAAAATGAATGAGACCTTGTCAATGTTGGGGTATTCAGAATGGTAGAACCCTCTTTTTGGCCAAGAAGTGCATGATAACGGTCACTAATGATGCTATACACTGGGAACCATAAGAGTCAATGTTTTACTCTGTAGCAATTATTCGAGATTAATGCAATCATATAATGCAATATCAATATCATATGATAACATTTCTTCAAGACTACAAGGATACCATTTCAGTAGGGTTCCAATGGGAAAAGAAAACCAAATGTCTTCTTTGTGGCAGATATATGCATTGTACATCGCGTCACTTGCTGACCTCCGGATTAAGGGCTATACATGAATTTGACATTTGTGACTCTATACCATTAATCCGTCGACAAAACAGAATATGACAAATTCTTAATACACATGCTTATCGAACAGTCGTAATAATGTTTTCTGCAGTACATTTGCTCCAACCTCAAGAAGATATATTGTATGCCTTTATGATAGTTTAAATTAGATAAACCATTCTAAGTTTCGCTAGTTTCTCTGCTTAATGGCCATTGCTGACTTGTTCATTAATATATATTATATCAAACCTTTGTTATGATATATATGATATTACTGTATACACGTGTATATATTTTCTTTCAGTAGTGTGTCTGTACACTTCTGTTTAAACAACATGCAATAATAAACAACTGAAAAGTGTCACAATGTGGTAGTCCACGAATGTGTGCATTGCGACTGGGTGGAAATCATATTTTGTTTTAAGCATTTCCCCACACTTGAGATCGGTAACTGAATAACGTCATGCTGGACAGGGAAATCCATTGCACTAATTTTTCTGAAGTTAAAGCTGATGTAGCTAACTCCCTACCTGACGTTTTGGACCATGATAGTTATCAGGACCCATAAAAGAATATATTATTTTCTCTCCACACTCCCCTGCCCTGGTCACACTGGGGGGGGGGGGGGGGGGGGGGAGTTCAAACTAAACCCTGAAGAAGACGCGTGACGCCTTGAAAATTTGGCGCAAGTGCTGGAGGGTATTAATGCATTACAATCTCTTTTTAATCTTTTGTGGAGAGAGAGAGAGAGAGTAAGTAGACCACGTGTTGGTGCAATATTATGCAAAATAGAACAGAACAGAACTCAAGCTTCATGCTGTCAATACCAACAGTTCATTTCGACATATAAATTTTCGGGCGATTCACCCTTTCTCAAGGAATCAAGAACACTTGAGAAAGGGCGAATAGCCCACGAATAGCCCAAAAATTCATGTGTCAAAATAAACTGTTTTTTTTTTTGACGGCATGACCTTGAGTTCTGTTCTATTATATATATATATATATATATATATATATATATATATATATATATATACATATGTACATACACACACAAGCCAATAGCTATAGGATGGGGGTGCAAATTATATTCAACCTTTATGGGAAACGCGTAAGCAAGGGAGCGTAGCACCGGCCGAGTTGCATCGGCGGACATCTCACGAGGGAGCATATACTTTGCAAGTTTTTAGCCAAGAAACTAAGAGGTTATACATTGTTGGAAAGAGAAACCCCTGAACCAAACTTTTTTTTTTTAATAGTAATTTCATTTACTGATCAAATTCGTCTAAAATGTATACGTCTAAGCGCAGCGACCGGGCGGGGGAAGTGTGTGATGGGAGGGAGGTATCCCCAGTCCAGCATGGGGAGTTTTTGCATGTTTAATTGAAATTCAATGATCTGATGCACACTTTGGGTGCCATATTTGGAAAATTTTCCATCGAAAACGTGAGACTTAACGTTGGTTAGGCCTATTCATCTGAACAGAAAAGAAAACGACGAAAAAAAAATCTTCGGTTATACACTCGTGATTTTCTAATTTACCGCTCAAATTATTTAAAAATCCAACATCTAGGCGCATCCTTATTTATATGATTGAAATCAAACGATTCGAAGCACAATTTGGATGGAATATCTAACAAATTTAACCCCCCCCCCCAAAAAAAAAAAAAAAAAAAAGAAAAAAAAAGTTAAAGGTTACGCTGGCTACTTATTGAAATTGAAGGGGAAAAAAAGAAACCAAAAACAAATCAAATTCATGGGTTGTGTGACTTTCTCATTTGCTTCTAAAATTATTTGAAAATCTGATATCTAACAGTACATGACATGTATTATCTCAGTGCAGTGACCGAGCGGCGGGAGGGTGTGGAAGGAAATATATCCTCCCACATGAAGGAGCTGTTGCATTTACGAACTGAAATTCAACGGTCTGGTGCACACATCGAATGAATGAATGTTCAATTGCTTTATTGTCCATAAAGGAAATTCTCTTTTCACTGTTTTTTTTAGGTGGAATATTTGGACAATTGTCAAAATTTCAGCAGAAAAAAAAAAGTAGACGATACGTTGGTTATCTAATGAAGTTGCAAAACACAAACAAACAAGATTATTTCGCTGTTGTGTGATAAACCTCCCTCCATTACTGGCCTGACTATATAAATCTTTAAGCCCGTATTTACATGTATACGCCACCTGTGTTATTTTTCTTATGATACAACCCTATTCAATCGTTCCTAATACTGTGGATTCTGTGGCCGTGACTCTTGTCCTTCTTTTAATTCCCACCCTGCATGTTTTGTATATGTCTCCTAACTCCTCGATCTTTGAAGCCTCTGCCGCACTTTCAGTCATATTTGTGCCTGTCCAGGAAGATGATGTACTAGGGAAATTAATTCTTACAGAGCATCCCCCCCCCCCTTCTGAATCCAGAGAGATTGGCGCAGAACCGATACTAGTTTTTCTTCTTTCCGGCGCTGTTTTTTTTTTCTTTTTTGACTCTTCACTCTTCTTTCCTAATTTCAAACCAAGAACTTGTGACAATTACATCTACTCGAAGATTTCTGGAATGACAAGAACCATGTAACGACAACAGTCATCTAACTAGCTAATCGACCTTTTGTATATTCAAAAAATAGTCGCGTCTCACAACGAGCACTAGATTATTTCTAAACAAACTTTCGTGCCAAGCATGTAACCGCTGAATTGCTCATTCATTGCAAATTGTAAGGGTCAAGCTGTCTCATATTATTTGTTCATTTCGATACAGAGTCACACCTGCTCTTCTAAACTGTCGGAAGTCCGCCTCGTATCTATACCGAATGAAGCTTATGATATTAGCAATATTATCCGCCATGAAAAAAGTGCATTAACAATCCAATCGACATCACACCGATGTTTCCAAGGCCTCGCCTCCAACCAACAATACGGTATCATGCGACCTTTATCTCTATCTGAGGTACATGTATTAAATTTGTATGAGTGTTGATGGGTTGACTGCTTGTTGACGTGAAAATGGATACATAGCATTATCAGTTGACTGCATGCCGCTTAACTTCTTCCCCAAATGAAAACGAGGGGCATAAAAGGCTGGTTGGTAACACAATAATATACAGAACATGGTTGTGTTAGCAGTGTGTTAGCTTAATCTGTATAATGGTAGAGCAAAACATTTGTATTGCCACCGGACTAGATATGAAGAAATGGCATTTGTTACTTATGATCGGCCGCAATGCTGATTATGATATACATTGATAATTATTATGATGTAAATCCGGCTGCCTCCACCTTTACTCATATCTATCTGTTTGCCGGGGTAGTGTGTTTGTCCGTCTGTCATCAGTAATACATCACTTTCAACAAGGACGGCATTCTATTGCCAATCGTCGGAAAAATACCATATTGCCTCTCAAATTTATTATTCACGAACAGGTGGGCAATACACAAGCACTCCCGTGTACAATTCCGTCTCAATCCGCAGCTGCTGACGAATGGTTTCTGTGACAAGAGGCGCGGCATCTACTGGCTTTTCATCCCGTTGCCATGGCTACGGGAGATTGTTTCGCCAGCACGAAGCGGCCTTGCGATTTAACGCACAATGTAAAAATACCCTTTGGCGGCCGAGGTGAAATGTCAAATCAATATTTTTGTGCCGATCGCAAATTGCGACATTTGGTCCTGCGGTGGGAAGGAGGTATGTAGTGTTTCCTGGCCTTTTCAATAAATTTAAATTATATATGCTAAATTAATTGAGTATTAAACATGGAGGTGGAGAGCGGAAAATAGGAATTAATGAGTAAGTGATACTGGCAATTATACGGAGGAAAAGAGGATGAAGACACGATCATTCAGAGTCAGTGATATCTTATGCTTTCGGAGAGTATAGAGAATGACTTGAAAATGAGACATTTAATATAATCATTTAGATGTAAATTAATACATTTCATTGAAGCACAAAAAAAAATTACGAGGCGCTAATTTGAGTAATTATGCTTCAGGAACAGTTCAGGTTTTTGCTACCCTCAGTTAGCGTATATCATACGGATTTACATGTACATGTATAATATCTGCTTCATTGAGAAAGAGAATCCGGCAGAAATGCATTTTTTAGCTTAATGAAAAAGCAATTAGCGCACCTCTTTTAGAAAGCATTGGAATTTGATATTACAGTGTATCCTAACCTATGTCACAAATAAGTCAAAGGAATGTGGACTTTTCATAAAAGAAAATATTATTGTGGAATTCTCTTTCTATCATTCTTATATTGTTTTGCAGTGACGTCAAGAACTGTTATTGTCTTCTCATCAAGCGATCATATTATGACAGCACTAAATCTGTAAAAGGTTATAACCTTTGCATGGATTGTCAGATTTTCTGCAAACTTCACTAAATGTGTTCTACATATTGTACTAATACTGCTGCATTCACTCAATCCATGGATAGTTGGAGAAACTTATCCTTTAATTTCATTCTTACAACAACGCAGATATTTGCATTTTTTTTTTCACGTCTTATCCAAGCTTTGATATGCATCACTACCACTTTGGCAAAACATAATTGTAAATTTGACACCAATCATGGATTTCTGAGCCCACTTTACAGAATAGTGTCAAAAGAGAAGAATAGAGAGCGCGATGGGATAACTTTCCCGTGCAGAGCAAAACCCCTGAAAACTGCGTGTTGAGAATACAGTGTATACATATTGCAGAAAGTGCATTTTTATTGTGCACCGAACACGGCTTTCTAATATCCGGTCTTACGCCGCTAGGGTTCGAATTACAAGGCATTGTTATTATTATCACGGGCATTATTAACACGAGCAGTACACGTAAACATTTTAATGTTACCATTGTGAATGAGTGGAGAGAGATCGAGAGAGAGAGGGAGAGATCTTGCACAAACTGAATTTCTTGGTGGTCACAAGTGCGAATTATTGCTACTTGACTGATCTAGCGTCGTGATGCATAAAAACATGCAATTAAATAAGTCAGACGATCAAAAATAAGCCAGGTATATATACATGTAATCAGCAAATCAGAATTGAGTTCAGAGACTTAATCACGTTATTATGTTTAATTTTTCTGACGCATGTTTTATCTCACCTTTTATGCAACAGAGCTCAGGTAGGGGAAAAAGATGGAGGATTGAATTTCACTACTGAAACACACACACACACACACACACACACACACACAAAGAATCTACAGCTAGAGCTAGTTCGGGTCAATAAAGACGGGCAGTGAATGCAGACTGGTCCCTGTGACAATATTATGTTGCCCTTGTGTTCATTTCTTTGTCACAAATAGAAATAAAACCCCTGATATAATCATTTCTGTCATTTTTCCCAAAGAAATCATAATGGATGTCGAATGACAGACGAGTGAATGGTAACGCGGCTATTAGCATTACGGTATTAAGCAATCCCCCCCCCCCCCTCCCAAGCCATAGCAAGAGTGATAATGTAGAAATGTAATTACCAACATTATAACATCATTAATATACTTGTGCTACTCCAACATTGCTACAGAACACAGAAATAGAGCGGCCATCGTGACATGCACATAATGAAAAATAAAATGTGATGTTGAATATAATATGCCATTACACCACAACAACTTCTAATAAAGACAATGACAATAACACCCAATAGCAATAAAATGACCAATATAGGCCTATGTTTATATGTATTGAAATATATATATATATATATATATATATATATATATATATATATATATATATACATATATATATATATATATATATATATACATATATAGTCTAGGTCCAAACATGTTGCGAATTCACGTATTGGCTCCAATTTAACGAAGAATAAACCGGTAATGCAATATTTCGCCAATATAGAGTTTATTGAGCAACTCAAATTTTCGGTGGCTTCCATCCACCTTCTTCAGGAGTCTCGACGCGGAGTTTAGTTTTGAATGGAAAGAATTAATCATCCCTTGACCTTGACTGGGAAATGTAATTGCCCATGCTTACTCATGGAGTGAGGGCAAGTGCTGTATAGAGTTTTCATCAAAAGAGGGCGGCATATGATATTCAGGGGGAAAATGAAAACTTTTAAATGGATTATCTATCAAAATGCTTCACAACTTTCACGGGCTGTGCTCATAAATTTGCATTCACAGACACAACATAATTACATAATTAAACTTGCCCTTGAAATCCATTCTAACGTGACTCGTACATACAAGTAAGAAAACTGTTAGCAGTATTGCTCCTGTGAAAACTACACATGTACATTTGTATATAAAGATTTGTTGTTGTTGTGGCCACTGACCACACCCCTCTTCTGAAAAAGGAAGAAGATTTTGTGAGAAGGGGTGGTATTGTAAAGTTTAACAAGTTTTTTGAGTGATCTTGCTGTACATTGTTAAGGTACATTCACAATCAAGTTAATACTTGACCTCATTATCACTGTGACCATTTTCAGCACATTTCTGAGATATGAAGGAAATGGTAACATTTTGGCAATCTTCATGCCAGTGCTTTGAAACATTTTCAAAATATGGAAAATAATAGTGATATTATAGCATTTTCACTAGACCTTTGACTGCATGGCTCATATCTTTCCCTACAGTACAATTGTGCAGTAATGCATGTATATATCAAGTACGTGTATACATACATCATTTCCAAGGAATGGAGAAAATAGTGTAATTTCAGCATTAAATACAATGTAGTGTAATTTCGGCATTTTAACCCGACATTTGACCCAATGACACAAAACTTTCTCTTGAGAATCTGTTTATGCATGTTTACACTCGGTTTCGTAAAAAAATACCTTCAGGTATTACAGACATACAGCTCTAGGCAATAGTGAAATTGTACAATTTGACCTTGACCTTTGGCCTTTGATCTTGAGTGAGTGTGCCCATAAGTCGAAAGGTACAGCTTTGTCTATATGCCAAGTTTTATTTGGATTCCTCAGACCGTACGTTACGTCATCCACACAATCAATTATGGATGGAAGGACAGGACGGACAGACAACCTGGCGGAAGCAACAAAAAAAAATGTTTATTCAGTCAAGTGAAGCACTCAAGTGAGCAAGCAAACTAGAGATTTGTTCTGCCATAACATCATCACCATCCAATTTACATATCAATCATGACAGATACATGTATCACTGATTAGGCAAAGCAGGTGAAGCTGAAAAGTGGGTAAGTCGACAACTTTTAGTCACTTGCAAATTTTCCCTTTATTATTTTTTTCACATATCATATAGTGCACTCCCGTTATAACGAACAAGGATGTAACAAAATTCCGGTTACAACGAAGCAAAAATTCAGGCTGCAGCATTATCCACTCATGTATTTATCTTGTCTATTTTGTTCAGTTATGTATAACGAAATATCGCAAAACTAAAGAAAACTGCCAGTCCCGGGGACTTCGTTAAAACGGGAGTTCACTGTATCACTGATTAAGCAGGTGAAGCTGAAAAGTGGGTAAATTCCAACTTTTGGTCACTTTCAAACTTTCCCCTTAATTTTTTGTTTTTGCTTATCATACCTAACACAGTCAACTTGCACATCCAACCAACACTTTCTTCAGTGTACCTACAGACTCCCATGACACACTGTACCAAAGTGGCAACAATGTAGACAAATAACTTTCAATGGATTGGTTTATTTCATGAAATCTTATGTACACTATGCACAAATATGTATAGAGTTTGCATGTACATACTACACTACAAGCCACAGTATAACACTGAAGCATGAATGAAACACATACTGTATAACACATAAATATATTTCATCAATTTGACACCTTCAAATGAGAAAGTAAGTTTGACAGATATATATGTACTGATGCATATAAAGTATGTATTTATCTCTGAGAGCACTATTTCATGTCTTCACCTGCTTTTGAAACTGATTAATTATAGATCTGTCATATTAAAGTTACAGATACGATTGTATAGGTTTTATTTTGTTTTGTTTTTGCATGTCTTTTATGGGAAATATGGTCATTGCTACTGTATATTTTAGCACGCCCGACACCCACTCTGTAATCTACAAGATAGCATCTTCAATTTTTTTGAAATTATCGATTTCTAATTTTAATCAATCAATTATGCAAATCAAGGCTAAGATCTTATTTCTGCCTGATTAAATGCATTGAGAGCCTACCTTTTGGTTTGAATATCAGTTTTAACATATTCAAAAACTGAACATCATAAAAACTCCCTTTATCGTTTTTTGAAATTTCTTATGTATTTCTTCGTTTGACTTTTTTTCTTTGTTTTTTCTCATTTAATTTGAAATTGTCACTGACCACTTTCCTGCCATTATCAGCACAAAATCAATCAAAGTGATAGATAGTACAAATAAACATGTTTGTTTGAGTTTTATGACAGAGCACTGTTTGCCATTAAAAAAAAAAGTACACAATCACAAAACTGTGCCCATTTTTGATGTGACAGGCTATTACAAAAAAGGGTATGGCTTCATAACAGCATGCACAGACGATGCAAATTTGATCGCAAAAGTGCGCAAGACTTGAATAAAAAAAGTCAAAAAGCCTTGTGATTAGGCCTGTGCGTGTTGCAGAATTCTTGCGCAAAACATTGGGGGGGGGGGGGGGGGTGGATTCCGCCCCTGACCCTTTCAGGGTTAAACCTAATCGTTGTTGGCCACAGAGACAATGTACAAGATTTTCCAGACGCAAGAACATTTTTATGACTTTAGCTCATTCAGCTGCATGTGTCATGCAATCAGTCTTGGCTTCGTCCAGCAGTTTTCTTTGCAAAGCATCTCAAACTGAAAATTTTGAAATTTCTCTGTCTAACCAGTTGACGCCTGGACAGACAAACGCAGGATAGCCTAGCCTACAGACAGAAACCTTAGGATTATTCTAAACCATTGTAGGCAACAAACCTGCTTGTGTGTCAAAACATTAATATCAGTATCGAGGCTCTATGCGCAATCAACCCCTTACAAGATTAGTGTGTGTATCTGACCATAATTATATGTACAGTGTGCTATAAAATTCATGTGACTGCAAAATACAGTTCTTTCGCTGGCAGAAGTGTTCAGCAAAGTTATTCCACATTTTGTATACATCTTTCCAGCACAGTTCTACTAACTTGGCATATGTCTTCTCATCAAAACATATGGAGAGTGCAGAGTTCTCCTTTCCTCTGTTCAGACAGGCTGTATGGCATAGTCCTTTACAATCCCTATCATTGGTGGATTCCCTCTATCTATCTTCACTATCTATCAATCTCGATGAAAGAAAAAAAAAATCCAGTCCAATCAGGGATATATGCTACCCTTCCAATTTAAAAGTCACAGTTCAAAATACCTGGAGTCACAGAGATGGACTGATATCACCAGAAATTTGTGAGCACTCACATGACCATTTATCATTAGCAGCGAAAGTTTACGTTTCCTAGCAACGATGTGCCTCGGGATGCCTCTTGTCCTCAGCTCCACATTTCTTGCAACAAGAAGTTTCCCATCTCATTTCGGTCAGCTCTGCATCCAAGAGAGAAGGGGGAGGGGGGGGGGGGGGCTTGAATGGCTGAACCTGGTATGCGTCGGCGGTCACAGCTCTGTAACTGATTGTCTGACCTGCGTGATGGTTTGGAGGGCCGTCTGCAGTTGAGCTATCCTTGTCTCTATGCCCCCTAGTACCTCCACCTACGGTGAAAAAAGGCGGAATGCATAATGATGGTAATAGTAGTAGTTGTTGTAGTGTTGGAAAGGGGGTGGGGCAGAGACAGAAGGAGATGGCGATATGGAATAAAATCACGTGAGTACTTGATATCCTCATGTTTTTTCAACACATTGCAAATTGTATCTTTTGAATTTGACCACTGCAAAGAAACTATTACCCTGGAAGAAAAACAGAAGAGTTTAGTAAGTTTGTAGCACATTTGGAAGTTCCTTATTTTGGGTATGACTTCAAATTTTGCCACTCTTCAAGGAATGTTAAGCTTGGTTTGTTTGTGTGTTTGTGTGTGTGTGTGTGTGTGTGTGTGTGTGTGTGTGTGTGTGCATTCTATTTTAAGCCATTAATTGTATCCTGATTGTATCACACAAAAATTTAAGCATTTTGCTGTGACACACCAAAACTCCTTGTGGACCACCCAGAACACTACAAGAGGCCTTCTACAAAACCTGCAAAATAGTTTATGAGAATACTAGTAATACTAGATTTTTGGAACCTTGCAGGGCCGTATCAGTGATGAAATAAAACAAGATGACATAGGACCAAGTGAGACAGGATGTGACCAAGAGATGTACGACCTATACATGTACATTGTACTTACCATTCTGCCATCACTGAGGTCGAATCCACTACCCCACTGCACGTTTTCTAGGTTTGCGCTCAGCTCCCCGAGGCACGAGACGAGGAGGGGGAAAAGTTCCTTGACCTGGGCGTGGTAGCTGGCCTCCACCCGCAGGAAATCCCCGACCAGCGGCTGCTGCAGCCGGTTGATGAGCTCCTTCTTCTGCTGGATGGCTCGCTGGAGGTGCCCACTGATGGAGCTCAGGTTCACTATCTTGGCATCTGAGGACAGAGCACAGGAAATATTACATGGTCACACACTACACTTTGCCCATAATTCAACCACTTGATTCTTGGTAATGACAGACTTGAAATCATTAGCTGGTATCTGCAAAGCCTCGAGGAGATTGACATTATAGGTGCGATCTTTCATTCAGCAAAAGCACAATATCCAATGCGTGGTTATAATCTGGCATGAGGAAATCAAATTTTGCAGTGGAGTGCACGAAGGAGGTCTCAGAACATTTCGAAAAAACTGACTTGATGATTTACAAAAAGCACACTGCCACTTCAGAAATGGGAAGTCATTGCACGTATTATGATCTGAAATTGGATAGATACATGTGTTTCTGATGTCAGATGTCATCAGGAAGCTTTTGGTTTTAGCTGGCAGGACTCGTCACATTTGGTGACCAAGTCATGTGTTCTCAACAGTTTGACAGAACTTGAACAATTCAACTTCACAGTACTGCACGATCGACACTGTGCTTTGAAGAAAGAATGACAAATTGATGGTATGATACATACACCTAAAAATGGGTTAAAAACTAAAGGAAATACCATGCAACAACTATGAATTACACCATTCGGGGCATTTCCATGGTAGTAATACATCAGATTACTATGAATGACATGTTCTTACATTTGATACAGTCAGACCGCAGCACGTATGCTAATGAGCCGATCCAGCAAGATTTATTCAGCACTCTCGTTGACGATCTTTGCGTTCGAAAGGTGTCTCGTCGTGCGAGATTTTGCGAGAGTTTGACATGGTTTTCACAGTGTAGCGACTTGTGCATACATTCGTCATGGCTACAAGTCACGGTAAATTGTTCTGCAGACTTTGATCTTTATTTTGATACTAAATCTGCGTATAATATCAGATCTTATCATGACGATATAATCAGTAGAATTTGCGTAAATTTTACCTGCTTTTCATGGAAGATTTTGTCGTCTAAAGTTCGTTTTTGGTTCCTGACCAGTTTAAGAAACTGTTGTTTCTGATTTTGGCTTTTTCGTAGAGAGGAAACTTAGATACTCATTATATATTGGAGTCAAGGAGATGCAAACATGATTTATACTAGTTTTTCTGTTTTGAAATGTCTGTAAAATTCACTCCTTAGCCGGAAGTATGCTCCACACAAAGTGTACAGTGGCGCGAAAGAGCTCTCTCATTGGACAGCGCTTGCATCCAGCACTTGAACTGTCCAATGAGAGAGCTTACTCTTGAGATTGCACGGTTTCAAGCTGATTAGCACTGACATCGATGTATATTTTACTGGTTCCTGACCGGTTTAAGCAACAAATTGTCAAGATATTTACATGGATAGAAAGATTAAGAGATAGACTACCAAATAATGCATTTTCATTGAGATGGAAAGTGAATTTGGTATTCTTTTGACGTCTTGAACGTGTACTGCACGAATTACTTTTTTCATCATTTTTCAAGTTCAAATTACGCAATGGTATTTTTCATTTACAATAATTTGGGTAACATGTGACGATAGTTTACATATATATATATTTTCCTTGAATTTGATACCAGATTTGTGAAAATAAGGTGTATTTTTGTTGCCAAAAGCCAAAGGACAAAGTCCCCTTACTCAGCTCATTAGTATGCAAGCCTCGAGCGGGCTTGCATATGAGTTGAATAAATACGAGCGAATTATCGGGTGCTGCAGTCTGACTGTGATAGGGATACAATATGTTATGGAACAGCATTCCCAGTGAATGGTTATTGCTACAAGGTGAGGCAGAGGCAAGTGAAATATCAAGTGTCCTAGAAGTGTTAAATATGCAGCAATTGCTAGACTCCAGTATAACTCACCTAGTAGGTTCAAGTGAGTGAGATCTCTAGTCTCCTTGTCCATCAAGTGGCACTGTATTTCTACATTCACCTGTCAAGATAAAGAAATATAATGACTGGCCATAGAGTAAACTTTTTTAGACCCATTGTCACTTATGTGCCAACAGCGAGTTTATAGGAAAATGCATGCTGTTGTGTGTGCATAAACACAATGTGTGACCGTGTGTCACAAACTACACCACCTGTAAACAAAAAGTAGCACAACCCAATTCTTTGTGAGGACTCAAAACAAGTAAAATGGGATATTTGTAACCTAGCCAGTTTTTAGTTGGTTACATCTTTCTAAAAGAGCAATTTCTGCTCTATATAATTCTTGGGTTTGGTGTCGTAAATCGCAGGGAAAAACATACTTTTTTTCACAGTTTTTCTCTGGTCTGACATTTCTCAGCTTTAGGGATACTGAGCATGAGAAACTCTTTACACAATTCATTTTCAACTCTTAAGTAACTTTTGAAAGGATGATGCTAACGCATTGAAAGTTAGTAGGAGTCATGCCTAGAATGCACTTAATGGGCATGCAATATTATACAAATGATGCACAGGATAGAGTGCGTTAGTGGAGGCGTATAGTGCACTCGAGGGTATTTACAATTGTGAAACATGCACGAGGCAAAGCCGAGTGCATGTTGCACTACATTGTAAATACCTGAGAGTGAGCTACGCCTCCACTAACGCCACGAAATAATCCTGTGCATCATTTGTTTTATAAAATGGGTCGAAAATTCGAAAACTAACAGCATTTTTCAGCATTTTTCACGTACCTTTGTGGGTCAGGACGTCCGAAGATGTTCGTCCCAAACATTTACGTACGTCGCACTCAGAAATCCTGCACATGTAAGTATGATGGGGGGTTGGGTTTCCGGACACTTAAGTTCCCGCATGAAAACTTACTTATTTTACATAGAATATGCACCCTTTACCTTAAAGACTTGATACAGACTCCTCATATAGGCCTACTACAACATACTCTGAAAACGGTGTGAGAATTAACCTGCTAAATCGTTGGATTTGCCCTTCAAAGTGACTCCATGTACGCGTCCGGTCCCACAACGCTTGGTCTACTGTACACTGTACGTATGATACGTACGCCACACATGTTATGCACAAGGGAATAAGAAAGACCGGCCGGCCGGCAGCCCGAACTAGAAGTTGTTTACAGGATTGACAGCGCGTATGCATGCAATTCAAAGGAGCTGCCGCACGCACAGACGATCGGTAATAGGATCTAACACGCAGTGCAATGGGACTGAGTAACCAAAGCACATGTGACTCATTTCAGCGCTTTCTATTGGCTACATTCTTGAACCCATTTTATAATTCAGCTTAATCTGATAATTCCTTCATAGTTATTGCTACACATGGTGTTTTATGTCCTGTTCTTTGTCCTATTCATTGTACAGGCCACTGCTAGGTAAAACTAAGCACTAGACCGTACACCTTCAAAGCCTCTTTCTCATCAACACTTTTGAAGAGGGTGTACTTTCTTTCCAATATCTAATTTACATGGATTAGAAAAGTCCATTTGAATTGATTTATCATGAATTTAAAGCTTAGAGTCAGCCCTTTCTGAATCTGCTCCAGGTCTGCCCTATAGTAAAATTTCATGACTTAGTGTTACTTTGTGATAGTTTTGCGATGCAGGGTTACATATCGTCTCGTGCATAATCGGCGCTAAAACCCACCCTTCACTGTGCTTTTTACCCTTATTTATAACGTCTGCTGGAGTGTGTTTCTTTGCTGATTGGAACATAACGGCCCGAATTCACAAAGGTGGTACAAATGAAAGCATGGTTTAAACCATGGACAAAAACCATGGTGCGCCAGTGAAGTGTCGCACGGAATATTTCGTTACGAAATTGGTCATTTCGTCGACAAAATGACCGTTTCGTTAACGAAATTATCATTTTGTGGATGAAATGTTCATTTGGTTACAAAATGTTGTCATTTCGTTACAAAATAATCATTTCATCGACGAAATGACTGATTTCGTAACGAAATATTCCATGCAACACTTGGCGCTCCATGGTTTTTGTCCATGGTTTAAACCATGGTTTCATTTGTACCACCTATGTGAATTCAGGCCTATATGTCTAGAAACAAGCCACCAATGAACAGAGACTTCACAATCATTCCACAATCCATTATATGTGTGTCAATAGTGTCCCTCCTTTAGTGGGCTGGCTAACTGATATTTGGGTCATGTTTAGAGGAATTAAATAGAAAAATGTGACAAGCTATAGCCGAGTGTCACGGTACACGAACAGCTTAACAAAAATTGTACTTGGTTCTCTTGCAGAATTTTTCTCCAATTAAGTTAACAAACCTGACTGAGCTGCCTTGTTTTCTCTGCAATTTCCTTCAGATGATGTATTAGCTTTAACGATGTCGACTGTCTCTGCAAAGTCTCCATGATTTCTTGGGCGTCCTCATCTCTTTTCTGTGAAAAAAAAAGTACATTGAATTAACTGTAATGGGAATATAAATACTTTGCTATTCACTCAAGGAAAAGTAAGACTGCTCAGTGAATATCATTGCTCTGTAAGGCTGCATTGGCATCACACTTTTCACTGATCACAGCCAAACAGAGCATAATTTTGATATCAATACTCTAGAGCCCAGAATCCCTGTTCCCTTAATACTCTTACCCAAGATTCTGGAAGAATGCTATTGTCTCAGCAGGCAGGCTTTCCCAAGACAAAATCAAACTAATCACTTTGTAGGTATGACGAGTTCACTTCCTTCGTCAATTCCGCGCCGTCCGCTAATTTTTGTCAGTTTTGGCGCTTTCCTGGAATCATCCCGCAGTGCGACGTCACATCACATCGAGCATCCAGCACATCCAGACAGCGCGCAAGCTGAGAGATTTTCAGAGCGAACTTGCGCGCTGTCTGTATGTGCTAGTGGGAATGCGTTATGTGATGTGACGTCTCGTCGCGGGATTCCAGAAAAAGCGCCCAAAGTTTAGCGGACGGTAGAATTGACGAAGAAAGTGAACCCATCATACCTACAAAGTGATTAGTTTGCTAATAAACTGGAGTACTCACCTACCTTATCAGTGTGGAATAGTAATTTGGAATATATGCACAATATCAGGTTAGTACTGATTTCATTTTTCTCGTTAAGAATTTGTGTAAACAGTTGTCAGACTTCAGCTTCACGAGGCTGATTCACGCGTGGAGATGTGCGAGCCGCAGAAAAAAGCACCGAAAATATTTAGATGGATCAGGCCGCTAGGTGCGGCAGCCTGGCATTGTGCTAACACGCCGGCGCCCGTGTTTTGATGGGCGCTCTGCATTGGTTGATTAAAACTCGATTTTTGAAGAAAAAAACAGACAGGATTTTTTCTTCTTTTCATCATGGATAGTGGACATGTGTGTGTAACAAAAAATCACTGTGTAAAGTTGCGACAATTTATACGTCAGATGTGAGATGAAAAAGAAGTGAATAGGGGTCCTCATGAGGACTTCCCCCGGGGTCAGTACGAGGAATCCTGAGGTCCTCATGAGGCGGGGGCAGTCCTCATACGCGGGAGCGGTCCTCATGAGCGGGTTTCCCGGACTGACGTAGTCTAGAGTAAATGCGGCAGTAAGCGGCCGTGCAGCCGTTCGCGGCAGGTACAACGTACACGGTAATATACCGCTAAACACAGCATTGCACTGTTACATGCACACTACACATATACTAACACACTAGCAATCAACAAAAATCAACCGATAAAATGGGCACGATCTCAGACGAAAGTGAAATTTTCTCACCTAAATGACAACATATCGCATCCAAAATAAAATTTTCGGTACTTCTTAACATAACAATTAAGAAATAATGGTCCAAGAAACATGATTTTTTGTCGTTTTCCCGATGCTCATGGATTTTGAAAACATATCCTCACATAAAGTAGAACTTTCGCGAGCCGATGTGGGCCGCCATTTTTGTTCGGAAAGTGGATGTTACCATCGAAAAAATTCAGAAAAACACGAGAAAGACATCAACAACACTGCCAGAATTGCGATCTTGTTTGTGGCCAATGCATGTGCGCCCGCTATCTTCACGTGCTTTCGCAATGGGAATTGGCGCTTACGCAATGTTTGCGAGACATGTGAAGGCGTTCAGCTAAAGATCGCGGAGCACGCGCGTATTGCATAGGATTGTACATCGTGCCGCAAGCAGAAATACTACGTCGCATATTGCCCTTATCGGCGAAAATTGTGCCGGGTTTTGCCCTGGTAAATCATGAAAACTGCGTTGGTCAATGGTAAATTTCTTTTATGAAAACAATTGCGTTGATGAATAATCTCGTCTATGATATATGAAATGGTTGAAAATAATTTGCCTGATTTGTTTACAAGTTGGAAAAACCCTTAGTAATGCTTAAACTGCCGCAAACTGGACATTTTACTCTAGACTGTCTTTTTTAGTAACTCTAGCACTAACAGCTGTACACCATGTGCAAGTGGGATGTAGGTATCTATCTTGACCGAAAGATCGGTCTGTATCTGTCCGTCGGGGAATGTTCCGCGGAGACTGCGTCTGGCTTCACGGATCCCCTCCGTATACAGACCGAAGTCAATGATTGCGGCTCCTGTGTGGAGCAGTCGCGCACAGATCAAACGTTACGATAAACCAAATTTCAGACAGCTTTTTTACATTCAAACAAGTATGACATGACATGACACATTATGCAGCAATATTTGGGATAAATTTCTCACATTGTGCAATCGAAATACTCACATAACCTCGGTTATAATGCAGAAATTTTATCGATATCGCAACATCGCCGTTCGCGAGCAGTAAGTCGCCATTTTGAATCTGTAACAATTGCTAAGCCAATCACATGCGAGGTACGTGTTTTAGTAAAACAAATACGTAGAAACTACCTCGCATGTGATTGGCTAATAGATTCATAGTGTATGTTTCTGCAGTTTGAATGTGACGACGCGACAGGCTGTGTTTTACGTTGAAAATTCTCCTAAAATGTTGGATTATTCATTAATCTGGTGAGTGTAACGTATTCTTAAAAAAATAATTTCACCATACAAGCTTAAATTTGCCGACCTAGGGCCGTGAATTAGACGCAATCGAGAAGGGTGAGGTACCTCACCCAATTTTCCATAGAGACAGTGGTTAAGAACATCCACACAGCAATGGGTACTGCAACCTTCCGTCTGTCTACGGAGGACAGCGTTAATGGCAAAATATAAAAGAGTCCTCCGGACAGACGGATCTTTCTGTCTAGTATCTATCATAGTATCAAGCTTGCTTGATGTGGTTCAAATAAAGTCTAATAGTCTAAAGTCTAAAGAGTCTTGAGGAGCCAGACTGACTAGGTCTAGACTACTTGCCTTAATTGCCAGCACAAAATCCTACTGCATTGGCACCCGGCCCATCAATATCATACGTGATAGGTCAGTAGCATAGCCATAACATAGGCATGCCACAGAACTTACGTTAGAAGCATTGAGAAGTGAACACTCAGTAATATCTATTACCATTGACATTGCTGACATAAATGTCAATATATGGGACTGAATAAATCAATACAGTAATTACTACGATAGATCTATAATCATCAACGAACCAGTCGAAGATAGCCGCTCTTCTCGGAATAGCGGATGATGCTGGCTGTAGCAGAAGTTGAATTGACATCCGATGCCCATGGGTTTATACTGCCATTTCCTTTTAAAATTGAGGAATCATCCATCTTGAATGTTTCAGC
Organism: Diadema antillarum; assembly: GCF_040938485.1. Lineage (NCBI taxonomy): Eukaryota > Metazoa > Echinodermata > Echinoidea > Diadematoida > Diadematidae > Diadema > Diadema antillarum. The sequence goes on from NW_027271327.1 coordinate 45,780, forward strand.
CTGTGCACTCGCTCGATGAGCTCGACCGAACTTCAAGTTTTGCGCAAAATTGATCTGAGCATGCGTAGTTACTGTCAAGCAAAGATTCTATTCTATTCTATTGTTGCATTTAATGGGGATCTATCAATTGACAATTTTCCCCACAATGTACGTATTCTTTGTATAAAATCATGTGTTGTTAATGAAGATGGATGGGTGGATTGTTAGATGAAATGGGGGATGTAGCGATGTGTTGGGTTCATAAAACTGTATAAGATAAAGTTGGTTCATTTTATATATTGATAATGTTATTCATAACAATTAAATGTATATGGGTTCATGTTATATGAATTCAAAGCGATATATATATATATATATATATATATATATATATATATTGTATGAATATACGTTACATTATATTGGTTTCATATCGTCTATAAAATATGGGCTTATATAGTGACGCAATAATATAATTATATAGGTCTATATCATTACGCTTATTATATGAATTCTAAATAATATATATATGTGAGTTTGTATTATATAAATTGTACTGATTTATATTTGGGTTTATCTGTATATAATTCACACATGTTTCTGTGTCTGTGTCAAGCAAAGAGCGTTACGCTCTTTGGGTTCAAGCAAATACAAAGTGGAGTGCATAATAATATACAGTACAATGTAGAACTCACTAGTAGAAGTGATCGAGAAGAGCTCTGGATGTACACTGATTGCAAGTTCTCCCTCTTCTCGCACTCCTGTACCACTTCAGGGGGGTGTTTCATCAATTTAGTCAGCTTTCAGCAGCTTTTTTTTTTTTTTTTTTGCTACGCTATAGTTGTCAGTCTCTTACAATTTCGGTAAAATCCTTGGTTTTGATTGGCAGACAAGCTTTGGTCACTGACTGTTACTATGGTAATTGTCAGAGACTGACAACTTGTCAAGGCTGACAACTTTGATGAAACGGTGCCCAGATTGTTTATACTCACAACAAAGCTAATGATGATGATCGACGGCAGTAAGTGTGTATGGTAAGATGATTATCACAGTGGTGAGAGTAACAATAGAAATGATGTGTATAATAGAAATCATGAAAACAATGAAATCACATAATCATATATCTGTGTTTTGCGTCTCTTTCTACCTCTCTTTCTTTTTATGATATATATATATATATATATATATATATATATATATATCAAGAGTAAAAGCAGTGGTGTAAAAACACGGCAGGAGCCAATATGGTCCCAATATGGATCCTTGTGGGACGCCATATAGGTAACACTTCAGAGTTAACATATTCATAGTACACATATCAATGCATATTGCTTTCTATTCGATAAGTAATATTTGAACCATTCTAGTGGAATGCCACGAACTTCATAGCAATGCAATTTACGTATAAGGATAGTGTGGTCAAGAGTGTCGAATGCATTGCTTAGGTCCATGAAAACACCAATGACATGTTTTTGTTCAGCTATAAGGCAGTCGACACTCTATCCTACAATTGGGCTAGTGCCATATCTGTGGAATGAACTTTCCTGAAACCATATTGGTCATTCTGGATCAAAAATCATACACATGAATAAACATGTCGAGAATTCACGTATTGGCTCCTCGAAGAAATGAAGAAATAAACTGGTAATGCATTTTTTTTTTACCAATGAAGAATGAGTTTATTCGACTCAAATTTTCAGCGGCCTCCGCCTTCTTCAGGAGTCTTGACAATGACGGTATCAAAACAAATTACTCATTCATTTATGTAATAAAGAACAAGAACGGAATGGTACGAAAATATGAATATAGATTGATGAAAAATGAAAATATATTCGTGTGATCAAATTCAAAGAATTGGTTTAGTCTTCAGGACAATAATAACTTTTGTTATACTATATACTACGTGTATTAAGTCCACTAGTTAGTTGTTTCAACCATATAGCATGTTTATGGATAGGCCTACATTGCTTACCCAACCTGGCACTCATTACGAGGATTGTAGGATGTTTTCATTCAGTGCAAAACACACAAAAAAAGAAGAAAAGAAAGATTATTACTGCAAATGTATTTGATATAGGAATTGAAAATCATTAAGAACAGATCATGATACAGATATCGAGAATATGAGGAAGGGGGAGATTTAAAGGGACACTCCAGGCGATTTATATGATTTTACATTACGTAGTATAGGTCTAAATTCATAGTGCCATGTCTAGATTTGTGGAATTGATTATGGTCCTTGAACAGACAAACTAACACTGAAAAAAAAGCCCACAAATATTACAATGAAAAAGAATTAAATAGGCGGCTCACATATATTCCAGAAATGTAATTTCATTACAATACCCCTGTGTAAAATGCACGTATTTTTCATACACGTTTTCTTCTTTTGTTTTGTTTCTATGGGCACCCAATCATGTATTCTCATGTGAAGGTGCAATGTCATCATTCTTTTTCACTGTGATTTGTTATGAATTTTGAAGTTGTTATTCTTTATCCCAATCACTATGAATTCTGTAACTCTGCTCCTAGTATAACTAATTGATAGATTTTTAAATGCAAAAATCTGAAAATCATCCAGAGATCTCAAGTTCACCGTAAAATCAAGTACAAGAGATGGGTACAGGTATAGGAATGAGGGTTGATGGCGGTAGGCATGTGTGTTAGCACCAGTTCTGTGGTTAGCACTAGTAAATGTGTATGTGTATGTGTATGCGTGAATGTATGCTAGTTATGGGTGATGTGCGCATGTATGTGTGTATACATTATCGTGTGTGTCATGTCTGTATGTTCATGTTCGCGTTCATGCGTATGTGTGTATCAAAGAGAATCGTATACTGTAGTATCGTATAAGTGTCTTGGTGTGCGTTTGAGTTGCAGTCTTCTAGAACAGTTGTATGTGAAATATACTCCGAAGACTTTGGAGTATATATTTCAGTGGTACCAGGGAGGGTCTCTCTTCCATCACCTCCTTGGTGGTACTTTAATAAGTCACAGTACTGCAACTTATCCATATTATATCATACTGCATACCTCTGAAGATCGAACCATTCTATAGCATCCCGCAGTGAGGCACAAAGTACTTCTCTCGAGCAGACCATTGGATCGCGGGCAAAAATGATGAATCGAGTGCGTCTGTTGTCTGTTTCCCCTGGTTCTTTCCACCGTACTGTATTGATGATATATCATTCTCTCTCGCAACATTTTTTCCCCTCGAAATTTCGCATTATCACAGAATTTGAAAAACACAGCAGGAAACTGGCCGTCTTATTATCTGGCACATGGGTACAATCCCACATGATTTTTGGAGAAGGTCGGAGTTGGAGGAGTGGCATGCAGCATCATATGTGACGAGAGGGAGAGATATAGAATTAAAAGGAAAGTGAAATATACATAAACAGGGATCGCATAGTTTTGGTTGAGATTTAATTTCAGGTTTCTAATATTTTTGGTGAGATGATGATAAACCTCTTATGAAGTGTGAAAGAGTCATGTAACTCCAAGAGGAATTCATAATGTTTATTTCTTGAAAATTGGTTTTTAAATGGCTGAGATTTCCAAAACAGAGCAATCATAATTATTATAATTCAGGACCAACCTTTTATTATACGATCGCTTTGGTTTGTTTTTGGGTGTCTCATCAGCCATTCCAAAACGGATTTTCATCAAATACACTTTGAATTCCTCTTATAATGGTATGCTCTGTACTATTTCATATATATGTGGTTTCTTGGTATCTCGCAAAAAGTTTATAAAAGCCCAATCCTCATCTCCACCAATACTATACCATCCCTTTAAACAGAAAGTTTTCATTGGATGCGGTACGCTTTCGTTAGATAATGTTAATATAGAAGCTAATACTATATCTGATATAATATGCAGACTTCTAGTTGTTCGCTTTCATTCTATGAACCCGTTACTTTATATGATTATAGACTACCATTTTGCTGGAGGAGATTAACCTACCTCTTTCCGTTTCATGAGAAACAACACCCTTCATCCCTATAGTATGGTACAGTAGTTGAACACCGTTGAAATCCCCGGCCCGTGTATAGGTCTACTTTACTTTTATAGCAGAATTTAAAGATCAGGTATTATTGCACTGTAGCAGGACATTTTATAAATACATTGTGTGCACAAATGAGCACCAAGGGACGACATGAATTCCTGCACGTTATACGTCAACTACGATTAACCTCATCGGATGTGGAAGCGAGACTTACTTTATTGTGTAATGGAAATAGAACGCCGAGGCATTGGGCCTCAATGGGTTAAAGTCAATCACACGCGGGGGGGGGGGGGGGGAGCAAAATAGGAGAGAAAAAAAAGGAGCTTCAAAAGAAATGAGAGACATACCAAAATACAGTGAAAGAGGGGGAGAGAGGAAGAGAGATACGGAGGGAGACTCCGGAGAGAGAAAGAAAGAGAAAGGGGAACGGAGGAGAGATGGGAGAAGGAACATTGGCAGCTTTTTGTGCCTCTTGACGTACTATTCATGAGTCTCCTGCCTCCGAGGTACTGTAAGTCTGGGCACATTATGATTTTTTTATCACCTTCGACCTTTGGCCTGCTGTATAAATGCTCGGAACAAACATACCCGTGCTCCGCTGTCGCGAAGGAATTAAAGCAAAAGTCCTTGTGATATGTTTGCTCCATAAGTAATGCATGCAAACTTTAGAGAAAAAAATGCAAAATCTGATGAGGAAGTATAAACACGAGTTGCTTTTTACAATAATCACAATTAATTAGCTGAAAAACTTGAGACATTAATGCCGGCAATAGAAACAAAAATACATATATAAAAATCCTGCTCATGATGATATCATAATTCGATCTCGATTAGACTTGCAAGGCGTGTATTCTTAATTATAGAAAAATGGCAGTATTACCCACCCATGCTTTCCAGATTTCACAAGATGAAACCCTTATCATTTAATATTATTTTTGTTTTCACTGCCACATAATTTTACATTTAGATCAAAGGAGTCATGAATATTTCACAATGACATGACATACCTGAGCAAGGTACAAGCTTCTATGCGTCTTTAACAGAAAACAAATAAATATAAGTTTACACAACATGAAATAACGATTGCCGATAATCACAACATCTTCATACGCACAATATTTATGGCATGTTTTCTCGTTTCATTTTTTGATTGTTATTAAAAAATGAAAAGAGAAAACATGCAAATGTTATAAAAATATAAACCAAAAAAAAGGGGGGGGGGAATGAATGAGAAATTAAGAAACAGGCATGGACACTAAACAAAATTAGATATGACCCTAGAGGTTCTTTGTTTTTGTTTCGTTTTTGTTTTTAATTTTGTTTTTGTTTTCTCTTGATATAAGAATGTTAGGATGTCTATCCACTTTCGTGAACAACAATAGCTGGGATATAACAGTAGTGTATTTTATGCTGACCCGTTTTTGGATCTGAGTACATTTTCTTGCCTTAAATGTCATAAAGTGGGCAGAAAATAGTTTCTCTCTATACTCATCATCGAATGTGATTAGTTTCTTTCACATTTGTCAAAAATGGCATGGAAATGCATTACATAATTATTGCATTACTATTTTTCTAGTTTGACACTCATACGGTTGCGATTTCCCGTCCGTGAATCCAAAATCACGGCTAAAAAAGAGAGAAACAGACAAGCAATTCATGTGGTGAAAAAAAAAAATCATGAACCTCAGGAAAATTTCCCTTCTCTTTTTCTTCCCTCATACAAACAAACAAGCAGCACCACTGCATCGGAACTCGGGGTGGCGTCCCCCCGCGAAAGCAAATCAAAGCAAGGCTTATCGACGCTATTTTTGTGTGGAGATTCAGAATCATGAATATGACATGACGATTTTGCGATCATGCAAAGATAATTCTTGTGTTGAGTCTTTAAGACAGTGAAGTTATGTTAAAATAATCCTCTTTTCTGTTTGCTTGATAATGAATTTTCCCCCTCTGATATGAGATAGTTTCGGAGGAATCGGAGGTTGACGGCAGCCGGGAGCCGTCATGTCCCTCAAGAATTTGACTTCCCACTCCCGTTACATCGGTGTAATGGTGTATGTTCTTAGTGTCATTATAAACTAATTCCAAGCACAATTTGCGGGATTAAATGTTGCAGTGATTTGAACAATGGGTATTTAAGCTTAAAAATAGATAACTTAAGAATTTTATGACGATTTCTTAAAATATGAAGCATTTTAAGCCATAAATCCACGTAAACATGTCAACTTGGCGGTGACGTCAGCCCAGCTCTTAGCTCCGCTATCATTACAATAGATGGCTGGTAATATGGGCACAAAAATTGATTTTTCAGATAGAAACCGTGTTATTTCGAGCATGACAATTGAATAAGATAGTAATTTCACCATGTTGTTCACTCATGTCAACTTTGAAGTGGTTGGGATTGAATTTGAGAGATTATTTCGAGAATTTCGGAACAATGGCAGCGAGATAAATGACGCTTCCAAAGATGGCGGGTGCTTCGGGTCAGTCGGCTTCGTGTTTGCAAGCTCATTTTCAACCGGCTAAAACTTTATGAAAGCAGTCATAACTGTGGATAAAAATGGCTTGGTTTGATAGATGAAGACCTTAGCAATGTATTCATGTAATTTCAAGCGGTAATCAAGTTTATTTTCATATAATAATTATTTATCTAATTTATTGTCTTCATGTGCTATTTCTTACTAAAAATTTATTGGCTTTTATCTTCAATAAAACTACTTATTCTTGCTTTACAAATTGCATGAAGAGATAATTTGAACTCTGTTCTTTAAATCTATATGAATTTTTCGGTGATTCGCGGATCCGAAATCAGGATAAATTTCATCTAAAAACACCTACAAACACAGCACTTTTCTGGACTGCACAAACGGCGACCTACGTGCCTTCAACACAGCTGCTACGAGGGATGCGGATACCAGTTTCCTACCACGTCCGCAATATTTGTATTTATATTGCTGCTCGTTCAGTCAGCGCCAGATTCAATTCTGACAGCACGCGTCGTTTCTTGTCATCAACTCGCTCGATCTTCTCTCTCCACACGTTACCATGGCTGACCAAGCTACCGCACCAGCGCCAGCTGCACCTGCCGCTTCTCCCAAGAAGAAGGCGTCTGCCCCCAAGAAGCCACGCTCTAAGCCAACTCATCCTAGCAACATCGACATGATTGTTGCCGCCATCACAGCCTGAAGGAACGCAACGGCTCCTCCGCCCAGGCCATCAAGAAGTACATCCAGCAGAACTACAAGGTCGATGTCGAGGCGTCAGTCTGGGTTTCTCAAGCGCGCTCTGAAGACCGGCGTTGAGAAGGGGCGTCTGGTCCAGACCAAAGGCAAAGGCGCCAGCGGCTCCTTCAAAGTCAATGTGAAGGCCTCCGATGCCGACGCCAAGGCGAAGGCAAAGAAGGAAAAGGCCCGCGCAAAGGCCAAGGCACAAAAGGAGAAGAAGGCAGCGTCTATGAAGGCGAAGAAGGAGAAGGCCAAGGCCAAGGCTGCGGCCAAGAAGACTGTGAAGAAGCCCAAGAAGGCAAAGGCAAAATCCGCCACCAAGAAAACTGCCGCCAAGAAGACCGCCAAGCCCAAGCCAAAGAAGGCTGCATCGAAGAAGTCGCCAGCCAAGAAGGCCAAGCCAGCAGCAAAGAAGGCGAAGAAGAGCAAGGACAAGAAGGGAGCGAAGAAGGCCTCCAAGAAGTAAATTGGTGGAGACCTGGCCTTGTCTTGCCACACCATCTCAACCAAACGGCTCTTTTCAGAGCCACCCACATATCCAAGAAAGAATTCTCAGATACTACTCAATCTTTTTTTTTTTTTTGCTCAAAGGTAATTTCAGTGATATACAGATGTAGTTAAAATTATTAGACTCTAGCAGCTAAAGGCCCGGCTTATACCCGGCTCTTTTTCGTTTAGTAAACTTCTTTTTTATCCAATGTAATTTCAGTGGTATTCTGTAGAGTCTAGACCTTCCGTAGTTTAAAAACAGTTTAAATCCAGAAGTTGTTAATGCAAAGAATGTATGTAGCAGGTGAAGCCAAACATTCAAAAGGCATACATGTAGTAGGTAAAGAGACATAAGTCTCCCTTCAGTTGTACATTGTATTTGGGAAGGTATGGTGCTTTCTATATTACGGTCATACAATGGGTGGATCCAGGAATCCCATAAAGGGAGATGCCTGCATCCCCTCCATTTTTTCTTTTTATATCTTTTCTTTTAACAAAAAATAAAGGGGCCGGGGCATGCCCAGTGTGCCCCCCCCCCCCCCCCCCCCCCCCGGATTTGCTACTGATAAACGACAATGTACTGTACTGAAATAATACTATACTGGGAGATGGACAGCCATCATAATGATGCCAAGTAGAAACCCTAAGGATAAAGAAGCCAAATTTTGGTTTTTCCTTGCCAGAAGTGTGGGAATTTAGGTTGCCACAATTGGGGGGGGGGGGGGGGGGGGGGGGGGGGGGGGAAGGGTTCCATAAAGGACTTGATGTCTGTCATCTGCACTCAACTTGTGCTAAAAGGGTGGCACCAGATTTTCCTCTCTCTCTCTCTCTCTCTCTCTCTCTCTCTACCTAAATATATATATATATATATATATTATACACATTGTATATGTATGTACATATTTAGATGAATATGTATACATGTATCATATATTCAATGATATGAAGTAAATGGCTGAAAATTAAAATTTCCTTAAAATTAGAACAGAGAACTATGAAATGCTCACAAGTTTAAAAGATTGTTGGCAATATAGAAATATCTGTCTAAATTACATATGAAAAAGTGTATCAGTATCCAACTTGTGATATCATTGCGTCACACATTTGCCATTGATTTGAAACAAACACATGAAACAAAAATTGTTTTTGTCAATCTTTCAGCAATTATGACCTCAACTGTAGAACACTGGTTGGAAAGATGGTCAAATTATTTGTTGTTCCTGAACTTGTGTCAGAGAAGGAAATTATGTTAAAAGATTAAAGGCAAATGGGGGTCTTATAAAGCTATGACATCATTACCTCATCATCTAATTTGCATAATTATTATGTGCTTGAGATAAAAAACACTGCTTACTTGTATAATGATAAGAAACTTTAGGTGTATTATTATTTTTTTTCTATTAATTCTCTATGCACACACACAGGCAAGCACATATTTTAAAACATGAATATATATATGTACATATTCATATATATACACAGAGGGTTCAACATTAGTGGTGTCCTGAGGCTTCTAAAAATTGGTGTTGGGCCACAGAATCTATCTTTGTCTGGGCTGATTGGGCAATTAAGATTAAAAAGGAATTGTAACTTTTTGCTTTTATTTAAGGCAACTACACATCTTTTTATAGAAGCCACTGTACACAAGAAAGTTAGTGTTGAGCAATAGTATGTACATATATATATATATATATATATATATAATAAATATATATATGTATATATATATGTATATACAGTGTGTATATATATATATATAATTTATATTATATATATATATATATATATATATATATATATATATATATATAATCATCATCAAAAAACAAAACTGAAACCAAGTTCATGCTGTATTCACCAACAGTTTATTTCGGCACACAAATTTTCGAGCGATTCACTCTTTCTCAAGTGTTGATACTGAGAGAACAATATCAGTATTAACATTTGAGAAAGAGTGAATTGCTCAAAAATTTGTGTGCCTAAATACTAGACTCTGTTGGTGATTACAGCATGAACTTGGTTTCAGTTTTGTGTTTGATGATGTTATCACGCCAACACGTGTACAACTATATAAAGATGCACAGGTATATATTAGTGTGTGTGGTGATATGTGTGATGTAATGACATCTTACAATGTTAGGGTTCCAGAATGGATGATAACAATAATACTGTAGTTAGTTTTTATATACAATCTGTAGTGCATTTCACACTTGTTAAGTTTCTCATTGCACTTTACAGTCTATTATTGATGAAATACAAAATACAATGTTTTACACCCTTTTTACTCAATATGTATTTGACACTGATGAAAAAATACAGTGTGTATATGTACATGAACATTGAATAAAAATTCTCAGTTTGCAAAATAAACACTTAGCAACCATTTGTACATGAGCTGCAAAAGAGGAATTTGGAGATAAATTTGATTGTGTAATACACATAGTAACACAGACACACACATGCACACATAAACAAGCCATAACTGTATGATTAATCAAAATTCCAGACCAGTATAAAATTAGTCTGAAAAGAAGTACATAGTAGTATAATTTTGCAAGCACAACAGTGAGAATTTGATTGAAATAAGAAACGGAATATGAATAGGGAAGTTACAAAAATTCTGCATTTCTGCTACTTTTAGCAAAACAGTTCTTGAACAGTCGATAAGAATATGCAAATGAGTGACTTGATGATGTCATCATCTCATAATTTTTCACTAAGCGTGTAAAAAAAAGACAAAAATTAATTATTTCTGCTATAAAGAAGGAAAAACATTGCGTTATTCCTGGCTGAATACAGCTTCAAAGTAATGATCAGTCAGATACAATGTTATAGAAGGATTTGAGACTGGGGCATAATTGCATTTGAACAAAAAAGAAATGAAATTTATAATTTGGTGTACAAACAACTAGATGGGAACTGTGAGCTGAAGACATTTAATCAAATCATAAAATTCATCTTTGACTGTTAAAAAACTGTGACAATTACAGAAACTTCACAATTCATAACTTTTTACATTCTTATCTGATTTTGCTCAACTTTTCGCTGCTTTTTACTTACAAAATTTTACTCTCTCAAATCAGATGAATATCTACCTTGTCCATAATTCCCTTTTAAAAGACAATTTTGAACCAGAAATAATTTGAATTAAGAAAGACAAACAATGTAAAAACACAACGACAATTTTATCTAACTCTGAACAAAAATAAGGAAGCTGTACAGTTTTACGCGTACACCTGTGCTAATTTTTGCAAACAGTTCTCTAAAAGTTGATATGAATGAGCAAGTGAGTGAGCTGATAATGTCACCACCTCACAAATTTTCCCATTGATCACATAAAAAAAAAATATGAAAACTCAATTCTTCTGCTATGAATTAAAGCATAAGACATACTCATGGCTTAATAGCTTAGAAATAATAATCAGTCAGATGAATTAGGATTTTAGACGAGGGCATAATAGCATTTGAAAAAAAGGTGAACTCAGGTCTCAAAATTACCACTTATATATCTTAACATACTTTACTGTTCGGCTATGACGAAATTTCGACATAATGAAAGAAAACCCCAGTCCCAAGAACTTTGTTGTAATGGGAATGCACTGTATAAGGCAAATTGTGAGATTGTGATATGATCAACTCACTTATTTCCATATTCATATTGACTGCTTTCCTAATTTTGATCAAATTTTCACTGTTGTGCTGTAAATTTTACTCTCTTTTCATACAAACTTGTAACTGGTCCTAAAGTTGTCATTTTTCAGTTGTCACAGTGTAAATAGGTATGCTGAATATGACTTTATAGTTCGGCACCACTGCAGACTGTACGCTTTTGAAACATAACAGAAAACTTGACGAATCCTGTGATATCTCCTCAAAATCAGTGATATATACTTGTGGTATCACTAAATATTGTCATGGCATTTCTCCAGGTAAGAGAATAAAGAGTAATACAACTTTGTTACTGTTGAATGTTGGAACAAATATCAAGATATCAAAACGTGGCAAGATTTCAAATACCTTGGACACCTCCCTGAGTTCTCTTTCCTTTGTAACACAAACATTCACAAGCTAGTAACATACAATATGGAACATACACAAGTAGAAGCTTAATATATTGTTCATACAAGTGCCAGCCGCATAGCATGTGGAACCAGTGACATTGTTCAAAAATCTCAATGTAGTAAAAAGTGACTTGATGACAAGATATATGACTGGTTGGAGTGGTGTCATATGACATTCCATAGCATAATTGTCAGGAACATTGCCCTGTGACCATAAATTCTTTCACCAGAATCAATGTTTTACACTTAAAGGTACTGTTTACCTTTGGGAGCAGTGATTTTAAAAATGTTCAGGATATCACATCTAATGCATATGTGTGGGTCAGTTGTATCACAAAGCATCCTACCATGTAAAAAATTTGCAATAAAGCCTAAAATATAAGGAGGCAATAAAGCTTAAGATATAAGGAGATATCACTATTTTTCTCAATAAACCACAACTGTAGACAGTTGAGTCTAGAACCATCTTTATTATACTTAAAGTTCACATAATGTATATTTAACAATACAATACTTAAACATTGATCATACTTATTTAACTTTTTACATCGGTTGTTCCTATCCCTAACCCACATTTTAGAACTATTTTGAAGCATTAAAGCTGGGTTTCTGTTTCATCTACAAATGGTAAATTATGCCTTTAAAAAGTACTGCATTTACTTCAATAAATGGGCCATGCTCTGTTACAGCACCGTTTTACACTACAGACAGCACCAAGAATGTATAACCCTACATGCTCCTTCCTCACTTCAGCTTTTGGCTGATAACCCTTTGTAAAACAGTGCTTTGTTCCCAATGGTATGCCTGCTGGAATGCTTTCTTCACTGATTAGCACGGATGTCTGGAAACTAATTGCCACTGAATACAGATTACCTAATCCCCCTAATCCCCACTTGGTCACCACTGCCTGAGGTACATTGCTATGCCCGAGTGGGTTTGCTAACTTTACAATGAGGTCATCATCTTGAAGACAGGTCCCTGAGATAAAGCTACACATGGTACCCACATGAGGGATTTCAGACATACAGAAGAAACATACAAAGATACAGAACGTTCAGAACTTTCAGAATGTATGGCAGATCACAAGTTGAAGACATGAGCTACGGAGTGTCAAATATACTGGAATTAGTCTCTTCAGCATCTCTCAACTGCAGACGATGTATATGGATATCTTTTCTCCCATTTAGATATCTATTATCTTATGTCAAATATGCAATATTCACTGAAACAGATACATATCATAATACTGCTATTGTGTCCCTACTTCTTCAGCCTTTAAGCACAGTATATCATACAGATGCACTGTCAACACATCCTTTGCTTTCATAGTCATTTGATTATGGTGCAAATTCTGCATCGGTCTGAATTACTCAAAGATATCTTTGCTTGTTTCTTCCAGTCCATTTGGAGTCTGTCTTGAATTTTCAACCATCACTGTAACTCCGTTAAAACATTCTGGCTCGATTTAAATCCAAATACAAAGATAGGAGTTGAAGGTTGATACGCAACTGTATCACTAGAAGGTTGTTTTCAAACAGGAAAGCACAGTGGTGGAATGTTATTCTGAAAGTTGGCTTCCTCTCTCGATTCAAAATCCCTGTCAGTGACACGGACCAAACATCATCTCTTCGCCTTTGCTAGCTTCCTCTCCAGGTATCTCTGTTTGGCATCAGACACTGCTGCCTGGTCATTCCTCCGACCCCCCTTGGAGGATTCCTCATCCGCATCAGCTAAAAACAAGATGGACAGCAAAGTGGTCAATACAGCAAAAGAAAATGTAAATGATGACCGGCATCCCCATATAGATGTCAGCATTGCCACCTTGACACTCACAAATGCAAGCCCTGTGTTCTACTTTAGAATAAAACAAAGGTAAATTTGATGTGGCTCCTTAAGATGGGAGAAATCAGGATCCCATCTCAAATGTCTTCTCAGTGTACCCTTGAGCCTTAAAAAACAAACGAACAAACAAAACAAAAATACACATTTATGCTCCCACTTTCTTTCCTGCGCAACAACCGGTTGAACTACAGGTGTTTGCTACCCCCAGTGCATGGTAATCAGTTGAATACTACACACAATACATCATACCATATAAGCTTTATCAATATGACAATGACAGAAGTGGATCCAGGATTTTGAAATAGGGGGGCGCCAGTGGCGAGGAAGCAGCTACATTGTACCAAACCAGAGAAAAAAAATCCATTAAAAAAAAAGTCCGGCAAAAATTGGGGGGGGGGGGGGGCACGCCTTTTCTCTGGATCTGCCACTGAATGAATGGAATGAAAAATTCTTATACATTATTCACAGAAAGTGTATACTTAATAATGAATATAAATATATTTAGCAGTATTAAAAATAAATTTCTACATCTGTGCCATTGAAGTCAGGTACCTCTGTAACTCTTGTCTTTTGGTTCAGAGGTGTCAGTATCTTGTCCTTTTCTTTTTCCCCTGTGATCAGAACTCTTGCCGTCGCCGTCAGTAGATGGCGCCAGACAGCCACTGAGTGCGTACGCATCCATTTCGTGTAGCCTAGGCAGGAGATCTTTCACCCACTCGTATTTTATCTGAAAGAGACAAAAAAGAAAGGAAAATTGTGATGCAATGCTACAAGGTTTAATGAACATTCTACTATGACGTCGCATCAGAGTTTGACATGCAATTCCAGCAGCAGTTGTTCATTTCCTCTATAAAAGGGGTCACTTGGATAATTGTTTGTCTCTTTTTTTCATGATTTTCTTCTTTGGCTTTACATACTTAACTTGTTGACGACTAGTCCCAAGTATACTTGTGTTAATGAGAAATGTGTGTCATAGCACAATCAGTTTGTCTTCAATGGGTTAAGAAATAAGACTTTGGTGGTGATCACAGAAGTTCACATATTGTCTTCTTTCAGCCCTATGATACAAATGTGAATACTGAGAATGGCATTGTTCTTGTGTCCTTTTGTCTTGTGCATTTTCATCACCTTATATATTTTATTTAAGTGTGTGTATGTGTGTGTGTGTGTGTGTGTGTGTGTGTGTGTGTGTGTGTGTGTGTGTGTGTGTGGCACACACAAACACATGGCTATAGCTTCTGACCATTCGAGCATTGAGAATTAAGGGTTTCTGGGACTATTACACTGAACTAGGGCTTTCTATAGCTCAGTCAGTAGAGCACCGGGCTAGCAATCCTGAGGTCTCGGGTTCAAATCCCTGTGGAATCCCATTTTCTTTGCTCATTTTTCCAATAATACCTTATATATTTTGTTACATTTAGAGTGATATTTGGAGATGATTTCTATTCTAATCTTCAACAATATGAATGTTAACAAAGGAATATTTACAGGGCAGACAGTCCTCATGAAGACCTTTGATGTCAGGAGGACCTCGTGGTAGATGACCCAGTCAAGCTCTTCATCTCGGCCAAACAACTGGTGGAGGTAGCCAAAAAAGGAGGACAAAAGAAATAAAATACTCATCTTCAATTAGGTGAGTTGGTATCCATATACACTTGTCATATCTCTTGTTATCTTAAAACTGCCCAAAGACAAGTGCAGTATACATTCTGAGTATGAAAAAGGTGAAGTAAGCAAAGGTAGTTACGATGGGAAAAGCATGAACAAATGTTCATATACCAGTATTTTCAGTATACCAGTACTTTCTTTCACTGAGATGAGAAAAGCGAGAATTTGTTATGAAAACTTCACAACAGTGTGGAAGAAACTACAAAACGGTTTTTCAGCATTAGCCCCAAAACAAGTACCGTTACCAAGTGGTAAGTTGGAGGTGCACTTTCAAATTTAAAGCCAATTGTTTGTGCTTTTATTTTTATATCACTCTGCTAATTTGGTGGGGTATGTGAATGATCAAAACACCATTCATACATTCAAATCAAGTCCTTTCTCTAATTTGGTCAGTTGAATATCACAATGACTAAATACGCAGTAATCGTCTATGCCTAGGTGACTTTTTGGCAGAAATAATCATCCTTTCCTACTTAAATTTGCAACACTGAATTTAACTCATATCCAGTATTGGAGAAAGATTGGAATGAACTGGTTAAATTCATTAAATTTATCAAAAACTTGAAATGAAATCACACACAATCAATAAATGTCATAGAGAACATCTGTAATCTTCTCAATATTTTGCCAGTCTAAGGGTCACTGATAGAATCAAAGACTTTTAGTCATTAAGTCATTCTGCAAAACCATGACAAACGATGCCACATGATAAAAATGAAAGCTCAAAGGATAGAGAAGTAATTACTTCACTTAGCAAATACTGGCCATGAACGATAAAACTTCTTTTCAAAAGATACAGCATTGACCAACAGAATTATGGCTTCTGGGACTTCATGACGATTAAGGAAAATAATACAATCATTAGTTCTTGTGGTTTGGAGACCAGGGGCACAGACAGATCACTGACTTCATATGTGACACGCTACAACAAAAGGAACCGAAAGCTGGGGGAGGACAATTTTCTGAAAATGACATGACATTATTCCCTTACTCTTCCACTTTAATTTCATATATAACACGACTCATAAAAGTACTCAGTTGCGGAGATATCGATAATTTTATTAGCGCATGTCAAGTGGTTTAGGAAATCAGCATTTCGAGAAAACCGCCTTCAAAGTTTTTCCTTCCGACGCTATCAGGATCAAGGGGAGGCAAGACACTGCTTGACAATAGAAGCTATGCTCCTAGCAACCTCCGCGATTTTCATTCAAGCTTAGTGCTAGAGGTCTACGCACGACCAATCAGTAGCCAGGATGCCACACACTGACCAATAAGATCACTTCGTCATTGCTACGGGCGGAGTCTAGCTGCGGCGCTAAATCCAAATTTTCAGACACGTTTCTGTTCCGTTGAAAGTCGAAAAATCATAGTCTAGAAAAACACAATTTTCTTGCCTTTCCTTTGATCATTTAGCTTCGAAATTTCGGCCGATAATAGAGATACATTAAGACTACAAAATCATGCCAAAAACAGAAATCTGATCCTTTTTGATGATCTGACTTAAAACTTGATTTTCTCCACTCAGCCGTCAGCGACTTTAGGATCCTTTTGTTGTAGCAGATCACATATTTATAATGACAGGTAGTAAACTCACACAGGAGGATGGATGCACGAAGACCACCGTGCCGTGACCTTCCATCGTCCGGTAGCCGTGACCCGAGGGCGACTTACGGGCAACGTTCCCAAAGAAGCCGGCACAGAGGGCTCTTCTCAGGCGCTCACTGGACGATCCCTCCATTTCCACAGAGGGAAAATCTGGATCCTAAAATTTGTCCACCAAAAATGTGAAAAGAACAGTAGTGAACATTATAAATAACAGAATGACGGCAGTATACAAGATTAATGTAATCTGGAATATCTGGTAATAATGAATACAAATATCTTTTTTGCACACCTATATTCGTATCAATGCATAACCTTGTAAACATAATGACAAAAGCTCACAATCCATTCCAACCATTTACTTTGATGACATCACAGATAACACAAACACCCGACAATATTTCTTTACGTGTTATCTCCAATCAATATTTGCTTTGTGGCATATTAACCCATTCCTTATGGGAACCTGGTATACCAGGTTCCCGTGGGAGCAACTGATATACGGGAACCTGGTATACCAGGTTCCCACGATGAAGACAAGAGTGCCTACTTTTGTGGCCTAAATTCATGTTTCTTTGTGTTGTAATGCCCAGAAAAATGGGTTTGATAAAAAGATAAGAGTTCCTTCTATCACCATATGTTCTCTTTCTGTTGGAAAAATGTGCATATCACAGCATTATTACCGTTTTTCTCATTTAGTTTGCGCCTGCTTTGCTATAAAACTCGTATGAACATGTACATAGCGATCAAAGCTGAGCTCGAGTAGATTTTTGTGTTTGCTGGCCCCAGTCATCCCATTCAAGTGCCTGGTTTGTGTAGAACAAAAGAGTCTGTGAGCCCATCAGCGCACGCTCTATTCATACCCCGCCCTTGATCGATATTTCCATTGTTCGATGGCACATGTAGTTGACCATGGAAAGGGAATACATGTACCGCTTGACTGCTTTCGCTCAGGTGGATTACCAACCTGTCCGTTCTCTGTCGAAGGGGCAAAAAGAATCTCGTTTGGGGGCATTTAAGGCACTCAGAGAATTGTGGAAGGAACGGGTTAACACTGTAACACTGACCTCCATCTGGTGTTCCAGAATACTCTTCAGCTGGCGATGTACACTAAGTGCTGTCTTGACACCTCGCCAATGGATGCTGTGCTTTCTACACCAATTTGATGGAGACTCACTGTCAAAGAAAGCGGAAAAAATAAGGAAGGAAAATGACTTGATACTTTTGATATGATAACAATGCTACTTTTAACGATAATTATGACAATGCTGATAATCACAAAAATAAGTCTAATATCATAATCATTATAATAATCATTTTTGCGGTATTATTATCATCACCATCATCATCAGTTTCATCATCATTATCATCACCAACACTGTCACTACCATGATCATCATCATGATCATCATCATTAATATCATTATTACCCAGCCATAACTACTGGGGTAAACTATAATTATGATACTATATTCACACATACTGAATTTTCCAACATCTTCATGAGCACGCTTCACAAACAGGAACCACTAAAGCAATTGAATGCCTGGACATTAGAGAAGAATGCAGCAGCTGTTCATAAACACACCTCTACCCTGCCGCCCCCTCCCCCGAAGGTAAGGGGGGGGGGGGGCTCTTTCATCCACAATCTATTCACTGATGATGCAGTTTAATAAACGTATGTTTTCAATACTACCTGCATGGCATGCAAATGCTGGTAGAAGTGCAGAAAAACTTTGAATGAGATCAGTCAGTGTCTAGAAGACTAACAGGGTAAAAATTTTCTACAATAAACTTGCATTATCCCCCTCCCCCCACAAAAACACACACAAACATACCCCATCACCACCACTACCACACTAAGACTCTCATTAGGCAAGACATCAATATGATAAAATCAACCTAAAAAAGTCTCTATAAAAGATAAATCAGAATCTGAATTAAATGAATACATCATTTAACAAAGGTCGGCGACAGAGCTGTCAAACAAAATCACTTGTTTTATTCAAGTTATCATCATGATTCACAAGGTAATTCATCCATAATTCATGAAGTACACATCTACAATTCATCATCTTTGTTGATGGTTCCCGATTTTCCTGAAATTCTGACCAAAAAAAAACTGACCTTTCAGAACATTTCTGGAAGACAGTGAGGAGAGTGGCGAAGTCATTGGAGCCCCCAACTTTGTCTGCCAACTTCCTGTGAGCTTTACTCGCCTCGGCCTGCTTGGTGGGATCCCCTGAATTAATACCACAAGATGACAACAAGGCAGATGATAATGATAATAATAATAATAATCATCATCATCATCATAATATTAATCACTACAGAAGCACTCTGAGAGCACAGACCTCCGCCAAGCAGCTAATTTCAACCAGTGATCTTGTTCTTCCATAAAGATCAGTGAGTTACACCCAGATTATGCATGCTGGAAATCCCCTGTTTCCCAATATAGTTACGTCATCAACTTTGTTAGGTCATCAAATTCCAGCCGCGCGGCGCGCGCCTTGCCCTAGCAGAAACTAGAGCACGCACTTTAGTGTGCATATGAAAACCTCAAAAATGCACAGCTTGAACTCCCAAGTTCATGAAGTTCTTTGACCCTACCTGCCAAAATATCGAAAATTCTTCATAAAATCCATAAAGATTCCTGGATCACTACCAAAATTTAATCATTTGTTCCTTGTGTCATTTTCAACCTTTCCTGCAAGTGTCATCTAAATCCATTCCAAACTTTTTGAGTTATTTTGCACACGGACAAACAAACCAACGGTAATGAAAACATAACCTCCTCCCTTGGGGGAGGTAATGATAATAATCATCATCATCATCATCATCATCTAGACATTTATAACATGCAACATATCCAATCAAAGGGGCTCACAATTAATATTCATAACAAAATACACAATCTGATGACATATTACATATAAGTTTCTACAGCTGCAACATGTTCATCCTCAGAGAAAGGTAGTCCAAATGTGCATTTCTAGTTTTCTCTTGAAGTCACTCACAGTGTCATAATTCTTCACTGACTCCGGGAGACTGTTCCATAAGCGGGGAGCTGCTGACATAAATGCTCTGTCTCCCCATGATCTTTTAGTTTTGGGGGATGAGAAGACAAGGGGCTTTAGAGGAGCACAGTCCAGATTGAGATGGTTTATGGAGGCTGAGCAGAGAGGAGATGTATTGTGGTGAAGAAAACTTCAAAGCCCAAAATCAAACCAGCAAATACAGTAAACCTCGGATAAGTCGACGTCGAGTGAGTCGAAAATCACTTAACTCGAAGCAAAATAAAAAGTCCCGATTTTTCCCTATGTGTTTTTTCTAAGAAATATTTGGATAAGCCGAAGTGCGAGAGTCGAATTTCGGCTGTGTCGAAGTAAAACATTCAGTCCCTTTTGTACAAAATACACGTAGTTTACATCGCTTGAGCCGAAGAAAATTTCTCTGGCATTCTCATTACATTCAGAGGAGAATAAAAAATCGGCATGTCGCAGAACCCCGTCCCTGACCTGCTGCAGGTAAGCATGCACACTCACCGTACTGCTCCGCACGCATGTCGAATACATACACATGTATACATGTATACACACAGCACATCGATCCATACTTTATCCATACACACAGCACATCCATACTTTATCCATGTCAAGCCAGAACTCCTTGGTCAACCAATCGCTGCTTTAATATTTTAGTGACAGGCCAAGTGGGCGGAGCTTGTTTGTGCGTGCCCGGCTGGCTGTATAGTTTTGTTCAATGGAGGTGGGATGGGCCTGGGAGAGTGTTTGTCTCATGGTAGGTTTATGGCTACTATGTTGCACCATGGACATAGCACATGCACGTTGCCACATTAGCGCAGACATTCTCAGAACTACGTTTAACTACACTAGTATTGATACAAATTCCATGTTCAATTTAGAACAAAATAAGAACATTATCTTCAAGAACAGACAAATTTGAATGCAAACACACACACGCAAGCACACACACACACACATGCATGCAAATGTACTATAATACATGTACATAACTGTGAGTCGAAAAAAAATCGACTCTCGCGAGAGTCGAAGTTCACTTAAGTCGACGCATTTTTGTCAGTCCCGAGAACTTCGACTCATGCGAGGTTTACTGTACATCAATTGAATTAATTTTACTAAAAAAAAAAAATAAAATAAAAAAAATCTGTCAAGTTTGCCATATATACAAAGTGAAATGTGTTGTTATTCATTCAATTCTCAGTTTCTCTTCTGTGTTATTTTGTTTGTTGTTTTTTCATATCTCCTCCATAAAGAAATCAAATTTTACCATGCTCTAGGAACCAAATTTTGAAAGAGTCCATGTCGTCAAAATCAGACTTATTTCTGTAGCAAACAGCCTCTTTTGGGTGACAGAGATGCAAATATGCAACATTTACGCTGATATTCCCTTATCTACCAATTAGTAGCCCCTTGGAATATGGGTTCCTATGATGACAGGCCTATTGATGATGATGATGATGATGATCCACAGCATTTGTATAATGCCATATATCTGTTATAGAAACATTCAAAGGTGCAGACTCCTCCGAGAGAGTTAGCAATTCAAATGCCTGGTGAAACATGAGTTTTGGGTGAGGCTTTGAAGTGATCCAGTTTGTCAATTTCACAAACAAAAGATACTATTGAGGCATGTTGTACATACCTGGTCTGACAAAGACGTTCTCCACGGACAGCATTGCAGCTATGGGTAGCATGAGTTCCTCACATCCCATGGCCCCGGAGTAGATGAGTGACCGGGCCAGCCCAGGGGACAGGGGGTACTCCACTATATGACGCCCAAGACTGGTGATTGTGCCATTCCTAGCACACACACACACACACACACACACACCACACACACACACACACAAAGAGTACAATTTTATCATGTATGTGTACAATGCGTTACTACTTGATTATTTATCTATTTTTTTTTTTATAATTTGAAAAAAAAACAGCATTTGTACATAATCATTTGTATTGGGATTGAAAATGATGGTTAGTCCCAATTCTACAGTCATTTGATTTTCCAAATACAGAGCTTTATACAATACTGTACATGTTACTATCATAACTAACATAACTCTCAATTTACTTTCTTTTCCTCCCCCTCCTACATTTCTCTCTCTCTCCCTGTCTTTTGCTCTCATTCATCTACTGTTTGCATGCTGTAGGATTACAAGTTTTAAAACAAATTTCCTCTAGAGAATCTTTTGGTTAAAAAGGTATGCAAGGTAACAACCGATGGACATGAATTCTATTCTAAACATTCTATTCTGTTTAGGATATCAAATACATTTTTCCTCTATTTTGTTTTGTCTTGTTTTGTTTTGCTTTCCTTTGTTTGCTTTTCCTTACTTGTCTATAGCACCATAGTAGTACAGCTGACGCAGAGCTTCGAGCAACATTCGTTCCTCTGGTTGATCAACAAATGGAAACCTGTTGAAACAGATGGAGAAATGGAGAACACAAATGTTATCTGTCAAAAGACTGGAAATATAAATATGCTAAAAGCTGACAAATTGATGGTGCATTACTTGAACGGAAACAATCTGCCATAAGAGGAATATGACTCACTTGCAATTTCATACAATGCTGATCATAAACTAACTGGCATTTTCAAATGAAAGATAGTCATTGTGCGGTTCCATTGCACAAGTACACATAAGCTTTCACTTCATAACAAACCAAAAAATTCACTGATTCCATCAGCTTGATGATGAATCATCAACAATGATAGCATTATTTCATGAACATACAAGTTCCAATAAAACAAAAGAATACATTGAATCGTTAAAAAAAAATAAAGAATGTTTGTCCAAGTTATCACAGTGCATTATAAGCTAATGATCCTTATGTGGAACCAATCATATTTTTACTTGTTGAATAACTCATCAATGATATAAACTGTCATTCAACTGATAACAAACATTATTCACAAAGGAATGATAATTTGTGGTATTTTCAAGGACACCTACAATATGCTAAGATCAAGTGAAATCTTAAGTGGTCCACACATCTACAAGCTTGTCTTCTATGCAGCTCTCTCTTTTCCAATTCTTTTCTTTTGTTCAAAAAGGTTTTAATATCAGTCAAACACGCACACTTTTTTTCTCTTGCGCTTTCAAATGCATAAGCATATATTATACATCATATTGATTTTTTTTTTAATTCCTGTGTTTGCAAGAACTTGTGCTATTGGAAATAAAACTTGATTTACAAATACTTTTTGAATTAAATTGAAAGAAAAAAAAAATCTCACTGTAGAATGTTGTGAATGCCCATGCACTTGAGGTTGAGTACAACACTTGTCAGGCTGGTCCTCTGGATTTCTGGTACCATGTCTTCTGTCATACAGTTGTCATAGAAACCACTGGAAGAATGAAAAAGGTATCAGATATACAAATGTTAAATATGATGTTACATGCATCTCTTTGTTGGAATGTGAGTTTAAGATCATATCCACAACAATCAAAAGATGAAGAGATGGGAGAACTAGATATGTGTCTGTTTGATACATAAGATTTATAAGAGAGTATATATATATATATATATATATATATATATATATATATATATATATATATATATATGGATAGATAAATAGATAGATAGATAGATAGATAGATAGATAGATAGATAGATAGATGGATAGATATATAAACAGATGAATAAACAGAAACAGATAGATCTAATACCAAACAATTACATAGATATACAAGATAGATAGATAGAAAGATAGATAGCTCAATAGATTGATAGAGAGAGAGGGAGAGAGAGAGAGAGAGAGAGAGGAGGAGAAAGACAGTTCATCATACACCAGCCGTGTAATATCACATCAACTTCATGTGTTACAAACAAGATCATTTCAAGTGACAAGAAACGCATATTAAAACTACAACAGAACTTCAAATAAGTAGATATCATCATTTTCCAAAATGAAATAGGTATTTGGCAAGACCTGTTGAATGCTGCATCCAACAAACTCACTTGCTGTAAATTCTGTAGCATTTTCCAGGGGCAGTTCGTCCTGCTCTTCCAGCTCGCTGAATGGCCTCAGCCCTGTGTGACCCACATCAAAACAAAGATAATATGACAACTGAAACAAGTATTAGTACTTTGCAAGGGCCATTTCATGTTGAAAGATCAGATAAGGAGCAAAATGTGGTAAAATAAAAATCAAGAGGTCTCAAAACACTGCAAACAGCATAATGCATGTCTATGAGAGCGTGCACGTGCGCACTTGTGTGTACACATCAGGTACTAGTAGTCAGAGAGTGAGGTACATTGTGCTAGATTGGGTGCGTAGTTTTTTAGCCGGAATATGGATGGGTGCTGTGCTCCACTCTCTTCCCCGAACAGTCAGAGTGGGCACGGGTGAGGGAGGGTTGATGGGCGAATGTATTAATAACAGAAAATATGTGGATGTCTGTTGGATCTCCCTGAAGGCATTTTTAGATTTATGTGTGTGTCTGTTAATTTTTTTTTGTTTTTTGTTTTTAATACTTCATTTCTGTATCCATGTATATACATTGTATCTGCATGTTTTTAGGAATATTTTATTGTATATACTATATGTGCTTTGTAAGAAGCGAATAAAGAGTATAATAATAATAATGCTTGATAAACATACATTGTAGATGTATGAAACACAACAAAAATAATGGATTTCGGGATATACCACTGACATCATAATTTACCATTTGCAGATGAAACAAAAACCCAGCATTAGTGCTTTCAAATAGTTCCAAAATGTGAGTTTGGGATAGAAACAACCACTGTAAAAACGTAAATCTGTATAAACAATGGTAAGTATTGTTAAATAGACAAAATGTGAACAATAGTTATAATAACAATGTTGCCAGACTAAACTGTCTACAGTTATAGTTTAACGAGAAAAATACTGATATCTCCTTATATTTTAGGCTTTATTGTAAAAATTTTATATGGTAGGATGTTCTGTGGTATAACAGACCTACACATATGCATCAAATGTGATATCTTGAAATTTTTTAAAATCATTGTTCCCAAAGGTAAACTGGACCTTTAATATTTCTCCTTCTAGTTGAAAGAGTCTGTCTACTGAAAAATGCTCATTCTTACCTAGAAATTGGTACAACTTGAAGGGCATCCAGCCCAGTGCGAGGATTATAGGACATCTGTTTAACAAAGCCACTGTCTACTACATACCTGAGGGCAGAAATGACAGGTTGAAAGTGATGTAAAGAGTTATCAACAATCAATCAAGAATGAATATGACAAGACTAAATAAAAATTGAAAAAGAAATTACTAATGGAAGACCAAACAGAATTACATGGGAGGAAAGCAAATGGTGAGGGGGGGGGGGGGGGGTGGGGAGAATCTGCTTCACATTTTGGCCTCAAAGTCAAGTTGCTCCTAAGTATTTGAACAAACTGCAGAAGTAATGGATTTCAGAACATATGTCCTGATACCGACGTTAATACCTTCTGAACATATGATTATTTCATCTACCTTCACCGTTTCCATTATTGCCATTATTACACCTGTCAATATCGTCATCAAATGCAACATCAGTAGCATCATTATTACCATCACTATCATCATCATCACTTTTAACCTCATCGTCGTAACCATCATCATCACCGTAACTATCATCATCGTCATCACCGTCGTCATCGCCATCACCATTATCACCCTCATCTTCACCACCACCACCACCACCACCACCATACATAATCATCATCATCATCATCATCATCATCATCATCATAATCATCATCATCATCATCATCATCATCATCATTGTCAACATCATCATCATAGGGAAGTGAAAAGTCTTCCTACCTGATGCCATCTATAGTGAGAGATGTTCCGGCAATGTTTGTGGCTACGACGCATTTCCTGACACCATCCTCAGCTGGGGCGAATATCCTCTTTTGTAATTCTGTTTAACAGGAATTGAGGTAGATTATCATTTTTTATTTATTTATTTTTTTTTTACATAAGTAGACATACTCTGATGATACTAGAGAAGTCTGCAAAAGTAATGCCTTTCATTTCAGTTATGAAAGTGCAGTGAAGATAAAAATTCCCATCTGACCAGTTATAGACCTCTTCAAACATGCTTTGTTAAGACTAATAGCTCTTCAAGCTTGGCATTTACGAAGAAAGCTGGAAAAGTTACATTTCAGTGCTATTTTGCGACAATATGACCTAGAATCCTTAGCACAACAAACAGAGTGCCAAACGGGTGAAGGGACCTCACCTGTGGGCATTGAACCATACACCGGAAGCACCATCAGAGCCTGTACTGAGCGATCCCGAACATCGTGCCGGTAGTCCACCTGCTCCGACTTGCGAAAGAGTTTATCGCAGCACTGCTCGATCTCCACTTGCCCTGTCAGAAAGACAAGAATGTCTCCCTTTTTCTGCTCCAAATGGATCTCCATGACGGTGTCAACAACCTGGGAAAATCATTAAAAAAATAGAAAACATGACATAACAAGAAATCTAGTTGGCAGTATGTTGAAAAACACACATGGAATGTTCTAGATTTATCAAATTTGTTATTTTGGAGAGATACCATCCAAATCAGTGCCAGCTCTTGTTTGACAGCTGTATTCAAACTCTGGCCTTTCATATTTAATTGATATGATACACTAACAGGTTGATTACAAATTAACAAGAAATATTCTACTTCTAGATATTTGTATAAATGTACAGAAGCTACAAACTGGAAAAATAAAACTACAACTTAGTTACATACATTAAATTCATAAAGACAGTTTCACCACTTCATTCAGAATCATATTATAAGTATGATCTACTCTTGAACACTACCAGCTATCTAAAGGGTTCATCAACATCCCTGCATAATACTTACTTTGGAAACGTAGTTCACTGTGGCATTTCTTCCCATATCTTTCTCTTCAACAAGTCCACAGTAGATCTCTTTCACCGGATGAAGACGCCCAGGGATCTCAAACACTGGACAGCCACCAAGGAACTTAGAGAATTTTCCCTGATCGAGGGTGGCCGACATGATGACCACTTTCAGAGGCCGTTGCCTCTTTGAGATGGAAGAGCGACTATCATCACTCAGAAACAGCTGCTTCACCAGACCAAATAGGATATCCTAATGAAAGGAACCACAGTATAAAAAAAGGAAGAAGTGAATCAAACAGATTGTACACAGGGAAGCAAAATGCTACATCCCAGTTACAAAGGAAACAGTTAATACACTGTCACATACACTGTAGATGCAACTGTAATCACTTGTGAATCACAGTAATCACAGAAAATGTGGGTAATTGTCTATCAAAGTATCAGCCTAGAAAAGTTACAGGTGTATGACATGGAACTAAAATATTTGAACAAAAGCAATACTCGTTACACTAAATTCAACGCAATTCTCTGGTGAAGAGTATGGCATTCAGCATTGCAATGACAAATAAATGTACATCCCACAAATAATCATAAGTGAACACGAATGCAAGTGACTGTAATCAAACTTTATGGTAACATAAAAATATAGATTGTCATGTTTATTACACTATACAATGTCCATATAACTGCATTGCTGTTTATGCAGTACCATGCTGAATTCTAAATTTTTCAAAATGCAGAATATTTCTATGGCCAATTTATTCACTTCTCTCTCTATGTGGTAAGACTCACTATCAAAATATGTAACTCTTTATTTACCTATTCCAGTGCAATAATTGTGCATAAAAATCAAGGATATTTTCTGCTATTAGAATGTACAGTTGTACAATAGGACAATAAACATACATTTGCTTCATGAGGGAAAGGATTTTAATGCAAAATATGAACTATTTGTTGACAACAGATAGTTTGTCATACATCACGTGCAGTTGTCTTTCTCAGATAAATTCTTAAATGGAGTGAGCATACTCTTCTCTCTGTTTATTAACTTCAGCAGCTTTGATGATACTGCACAGAGATTGGATAACTTATCTTACCGTGTCTAAGCTTCTCTCGTGTGCCTCGTCCAAGACAATCACACTGTATTGACTGAGTTCTCCATCCCTCAGAAACTCCCGCAGCAAACAGCCATCAGTCATGTATTTTATCGCTGTCTCTGTAAATGGTGTCAGATGTTCTCAATGAGGCTTTATCAGGTTATTATGAATAAGACTGGATCCTATGAAGGGGATGGGGTAATTCATCTGCTTACTGTGTAATCAGCTGGATACAAATATTATAAAAGTGGCTTTATTGTTCTTCAAAACCATCTCGGAATGAAAGTAAATTTTGTTCACAAAATCATGTGCAATCACTGCTGAAGACAAATGAATACTGCTTTTCTTGTGCAGCATTGTAAGCAATAATGTATGGATCACAAAGGAATCAAGATATTACTAGTATGCTAAATATTGTTTTTCTTTACTTACTGTATTTTGTTCATGTCATTCCACTTTATATCAAGGTTTTTATTAGCCTGACCAAATGCTGTGCACAGCTACAGGGCTGTGTAAAGTTAGGGTTTTATAAAAATGAGCAATATTCACATCCATTTGTTAGATATCAGTTCATGACAATTCTCTTTAGTACTTAGATCATGGTTTGCTTGTTTCATTTCCATCTGGTTTGCCATATTCAGCTGCACTAGTTTGTCTTTCGAGGGGTCCAGTTGGATGGGAGCCAGAGGCAGAGGCAGGACTACTTCACTGGATTATGCCCCCTGCTCTTTGCAATGAATGAACAAAGCAGGATCTTTTACAAGCTTTTACATGAGTTGTGACTGTGTCACACACTGAACCTTCATTTCATGTCCTATCCAAGGGACAGTGTTTTGCCTCTTATGAGAGGACAAGATGATTACACGCAACATTGCTCAGGTAGACTCAGGCATCGAACCAGGGTCATTTAGATTGGGAGGAAGACATGCTACCGATTGAGCCAAGCTACCGCACTATACAGTACATGATCAATCATCAGGGGTGTGAGCTTATTTGCAGAAACTGTGAACATTTCAATTCATTTGCACAGCAAAAAAAAAAAAGTCTGAAAAGTGGCTTTTGGGCAGAATAAAAAGTCTCAAATCAGATTAAACTCTGAATTCTCACATTCCTGAATCATACACCTTTTGTATGTAACCCTGCCTCTTACCATCTGATGTACAGTCGTCAAAGCGCACCTGGTAACCAACTCTGCCTCCGACTTGGCATCCCATCTCCTCTGCAACCCGGGCTGCCACGGACATGGCTGCCACCCGGCGTGGCTGGGTGACTCCAATCACACCATGTTTGCTGAAACCTGCATAAAGGCAGCAAATGCAAACACGAGGGTAAGATTTACAAGCAACTCCTTACCTATTTATGGGGCATATATGCCCTGTATTACACCTATGGGGAATTATTTCATCTCAGAAGCAAAATTAATCACTGTACCCTCTCTGGTAAGATCATCTAAACACGTGTGTTTTAATGGGCGCTCTGCATCGGTTGATTAAAACTCGATTTTTGAAGAAAAAAAAAACAGATACGGTACGTCGGTAGGATTTTTTCTTCTTTTCATCATAGATAGTGGACATGTGTGTGTGACAAAAAATCACCGTGCAAAGTTGCGACAATTTATACGTCAGATGTGAGATGAATAGAAGTGAATAGGGGGCCTCATGAGGCATTCCCCCCCCCCGGGCCTCATGAGGCGCGGCAGTCCTCGTACGCGGGAGCGGTCCTCATGAGCGGGTTTCCCGGACTGATTATCAACACCTTATAAAATTTACTACTAGAAAGTTAAACAATCAATGAATACATCTATGATATAACTTGACCGAAAGATCGGTCTGTCTGGTCGTTGGGTATATGTTCCACGGAGATTAATGTCAAAAAAATAAAAGACTCCTCCGGACAGACGGATTTTTCTATGATATTACAATACTATCTACATGCAATTCAAGAGACACTCCAATGGCCATATGGCCGAAGTCTTAGGATTAGAGTTGAGTTTCCATTAGGTAGACCTATATAATCTGTGGGGTTTACAATACAACCTACAAGATCAAGAATACCGTAAACACCCCCATTGCAATTGCATTCAGCGGGCATTCAAATAAACAAAAGCAAAAACAACGTTGCCTTCTTTTTCAGAATGAATGAATGTTGCAAAGCCAAAGGATGAGCATGAATCAACAAAATAGTATGGAGGTGTATCCTATTACCGAACGATTTTTGTTTTATTGCTCCAAACGGGCAACATTATGCAATAATTCAGCCAAAAATATCCTTATAGATAATTGAAATGCTGATGACTTTAGCTGTAACAAAAATACTTGAAAAATAAGCCAACTTCTAGAAAAAATCCGTATTTCAAATAGCCCTTCCACAAAAGTTGTCTCTTTTTACCGACGCAAATCGTATTGTATTACCGAACGTGCGCCCTCTGTATGGGGAAAATAGTACATTGCATTTTCGGTCAATGTTTATTAACGCAGGACAACGAACATCGAAATTTTAGCAATTATTACGTAAATTTGAGGTAAATTACGTTTTGTTTTGTTTTTTGCTGCAGTTTAGCAATTTTCGGCACTGGCTTCCCCTGTGAGATAACAGCGCGTAGTGCAATGAATGCCTATTCGAGTTGTTGTACGCGCTCCATTGACAAAGTACGCGTTCGGTAATAGGATACCGTTCGGTATATAGGATACCTGACTATACTATTACTACTAAAGAATGAGAATGGCTCTTATTTTCATCATGCTTATAATCTGCAATACCAACAGGTGGGGATACAGTTACTGGTACATGGGGAATTACTGTGCAAACTCTTTGTGATCGGGTCTTTCTGGTCTATGGCATTATGACACTGATGAGAAAAAAAAAACAACAACAACAACAAATTGAAATAGCATGATACAGGAGCTAATGCTTCTTTCAATATGTGGGACTATTCAGGTAGGTTCCGGTCGGTCCTTCACCCCGTGAGCGATGTGAATTTGAAAACTAGAGAAAATAAACTTACCATAATCATATAAGAACTGTGGGAGTTGTGTCGTCTTTCCACTACCAGTTTCACCGACAACAACAAGGGATCGTGACTCTGTGATAGATTTGACGAGAGAATCTTTGTAATTGTGTATTGGCAAATTGACTTCACTAGAAGTCGCCATCTTGATTGTTTGTTTGAAGTAAGGAGACCACAGAGAGACACACTTCTCCACTGAGTTGTGTATGACAGACCATGGAAACGAGCGGATGAATATCAACATTGTACTTATTTGCATGCATAATTGATTAATTTCATTCTATCAGCAGTTTACTGGAATTCAATGTTATTATTTAAATAAAACAAACAAAAGAATGTCTTGATGATGGAAATTATATAAATATCCAGCTCAGATACAGGATGCCTCCAAAAATGTTAAATAGAAATAGAACTTTACGTTTACTCGGATGAAAATTTGTATTTACGTCCAGTGATACGTCTCCCTAGCTACCACTAGTTGTGTATGGTTGTGTACTATTGTGTACAGGTGCATCCCCGTAGCGTGGGTAGTGCTACGCATGCTGCTTGCTTGTTAATTGGTCTATTTACAGCGAGCCGCCGACGGATTGCTAATCAATTATCAGGACAACCTCCCTTACCTTTGGACTAGCTCACTACTGGACACGCATGCAGTTTTAGGACAAATTATATATTTTGATAACTGTGTGGAGTGATAACGACCGCAATGTCTTCACAAGATGTTATCAAGAGTACAGCCAAAAAATTGTAAGTAAAATGTTAGGCTACATTTCATTTGTCTACTATGTATGGTGTGTTTCACCTTCTTCAGCTTCTCTTTCGATGTTGATTGTACTCCGTGTAATTCACGTGTAAAGTGCTGCCACTATATAGCTCACGAAATGTAATTGCATACTGAAGTATACAAGTGCACTTGGCTGTGCTTTTAATACCTGGAAAACCTCGTTTCCAACATTTTGAAGATAAAGAAGAAAAAATGAAAACAGAATAAAATGAGTGTATTGAATATGATCTGAGAGCCGTAGTCATGTCTTTATCATGGAATGATAAATAGTGATCTGTAGCGTATATGTGATGGGTGTGTCAGTTATTATATCCAATTCAGTTGCTTTCATGACGTGACCTTAATCTTCATGTCTTCATTCAATATTGATAACTTGCCATGGCAACATAAACAAACTTTTAATCGTGCCCATCCCTATACACTGTAGCTAGCTAGCTGTCATTTACACACAAATTTAGTCGGCAATTAATTAGGCATTATCTTTTTTATCTTTTAACATCGTATAATTATATGAAGATATATGACATAATATAATCGAGGAATGAAGTTAGATGGAAGCATATGCAATACCTGCCAATAGAATGACAAATGAATGCTAATTCTGTATCAATCATGCTTATTGAATAGTATGCTTACCAACACCCAGCACCTGGAGATTTATGCATTGCTCTGTGATGTTTTTCCAGCACTCATCAACTTACTGTAATTGATTTATTAATTCCTGTCTCATGTTGTCATTTCAAGTACTGATAACGGCCATGTATAAAAAAATTTAATTTGTGCAAATTTACTGTACATTTAATGGAGTGATTATATTTTCATTTGTTATCAGTCGCCATCTGGCTTATAGTCATAATGTTTTGAAACTGGAACACATACTGTATGTGTGTATGTGCATGTGTATGGGTGTATATTTCATACACTTAACTGCTATACTGACGTTTTAGCTATGAAAAAGTGCTGCATGAGTTTTTCAGCTGTTACAATACTCGTTATGAATGAGAGAGATGAAATATTTGTGACATACAAATATTTACCTAATCACGATGAATAATTCATTTTCTGGTTTGATTTTCTTTCTTCATTATAGGAAATATTATATGGAAGTTAAAAGGTTAGAGGATGCCTTTGACCTGTCTGGACCAGATAAGCCTCAGAAACACTACCCAACTCTGAAGCCGGTAAGATATCAATCTATATATACAATTGTAGTTATCAGTCATCATGGTAAGTGCACAAAAATCTGATCATTGATCATACTTTGGTTATACATAAAGAGTTGTAGGGTTTATCAATGCTTTAATCTTGTAATTTTTGGACTTTGCTGGTCATTTCTCAATGCCTACAATGTAAAATATGCATTGTATCATGCTGGTAGATGCAGATTCTGCAAATACAGTGTAGATATTGTTGTAAGATATTAAAAAAACATTTGCAGTTTTAAAATTTGTAGATAAACTTTTTAATGCAAGTGAATTTCTAAGTTCTTAATTCATTGCATATATTCCTCTTTGAGAGGTACAGAGGTATGTTGTTTTCTCCTATTTTCATGTGGTGGATGAAGATTCATACGTGAAGAATTAGGAAATTTGAGTACATTTTACCTAAAATGGAATTTTTTTAGTCCTTGAAAGTCATTGATCAGATATTCTGTAATGATTTGAATAACTGATGCATCAAATTGATTAATGATGCACCGTGAATATAATATTGATTTGATTTTCGAGTAACATGAGAAAGCAATGCTTTGAAGTCAAAGTCATTTTCATTTATTTTCAGCAGTCAAGAAACTTGTGTTCCAAGTGCTGTGTACACAATTGAAGTACTCATAAGTTAGATAATATAGTATTAAATGCAATACTCTTAATTGTTTGTGCTGATAAAATTTGACTTTCATATACCTTTCCTGTCCAGAGGCCAACTCTACTCTATGATGGACTCCATGACCGGTCTCTCAAGCACTACTTCAGGAGTCCAGAGGTCAAGAAACATATGGCCCAAATGAATCCGAAGGGCAGCCACTTTGCTCGTGAGGACAAAGTCAGGTAAGCATGCTGATCTAATGCTTCATCTTTTATGGTCCATTTATCCAAATACAGTGCTGACCTTTGATAAATCATGCATTTTTTTTTACAATTGTTACTGTAACCTGTTGTAGGATGTCTGATTGTGGAATTGGCCTTGCTATCTTATCTTTTAGTGCACTGATTTGTACTGTTTTCTCAAGAGTAGAAATTGTCAATCCTTGAAATTTTACACTGAGCCAAGATCAGTGCATTCTACCTGATTATCTTTGCAGTTTCTTCAAATGATAGTATTTTCATATATTTTTATATCACCATGAAATATATTCATATATGTTTGTTTTTCATCTAGTGCAAGATTTGCCAAAGTATCCCCACCAAGAAATGTTCTTCATATATACATTATCTAAAAGCCCATTAGATTCTACAAATAATCTAAAAGGCTTGGTTGTTTAAAGTTTGAGAAGTCAAGTCATTGACTGTGAAACATTGGGCGTCGAATAGTGATAGTTGCTTGTTGGTTTTATCTTTTCTTTTTTCTTATCTTTGTTTTTATAACAAAATAGGCAAGTCTGATTGTGTGACTTTAATTTCTTACATTTATAAGTCATGACACTATTTGATCAAATCTCTGATGTTGTACCCACTCATCTAAGATCCCAAGATGAGTTGTGAGATATCCTATCATCCCATATATCTGTTTCATTTCAGGCGAGATGTTGACAAATATATGGCACGCACACAGTACACTGTAAGTATGCATTTTGCTTATCTTTTTTGCTAATTGACTCTATAGCAGCAGTAGTTAATGCTTCAATATTTTGACAACTGTACTGCAGTACTTCACACATTTAACGCATGGATGTTTCAAGACTATCATTAGTAAGATATCATAAGCCCTGAGCTTGAATAAAGATGTATGATTAAAAGAGATGAAAACAGAATATACAACTATAGTTTGTTTTGTTTTGTTTTGGTTTTTTTTGTGCTAGTCAGCACTCAAAGCACATAAAGGCATAAGAAGGCAACGTAGTTTGTACAGGCATTGTGCATAGCCTTCAATTAAAGCTGCCAGTTTGTGGTGTGTAAACAATGCCTTGCACAGGACACGGGGACACAAAGCCCTCTCAATTCCTGCCTGTCCCTATACATTACACAATACTATTGATACCCTATTCACTGGGAGCCTCTCGTAAAGATTTCTATTGCAGCCTTTTACCAGCTATCCCAGTTCATTAAACCTGTTCCCTGTTGCTATAAAAGGAAGGGGCTTTTTCCTAGTCATTGTCCTGGCCAGACATCTTAATCTTCCAGCTCTATTCTCAGTGACTCCATTCATTCAAGACAGGACTGATTCATATCCCTCCATCATTAACCCATTGGGGATGAGTCCCAGGTATGCTCGGGCAAGTGTCTAAGGGAAATGTGTGTTACAGCAAAATTAGTCTATCCTCAATGGGTTAATATGACCAATAGAATGATTCCAGTCATTAGCAGATGAAGTCTTGGTTGTAAAAAACAAAACAAAAAACAAAACAAAAAACATTTATAGACTATGGAAACCATTGTTGTTAATCATTTCAGAAAAAGTTTCTGTTACATATTTTATTGGCAATGCAAAGTTGAGAGATCTATTTTTGTGCATTTTCCTTTTCCCTCTCCCATATCCACAGAACCCCTATTCTACAATCATCCGGCCCAGGGCTACTGCCCCAAAAAAGAGGCGGAGCAACTTCCAAGGTGGTCCCATCCTCCTGCGCTCCAAACACGGTCCCTACCTGTCCAAGGGGGAGACAGAGAGACTCGTCAACACAGCCACCAAGCTCCTCGTTGCTTCTGTAAGTTATTAGTATATGTGTTGAGTTTAGTAAGACCTGTAGAATACAGTTACAGCCAGATCAGTTTTCAATTGCACATAGAGGAAATTTGTTTGGCAAAAAAAGAAAAAAAAAAAGAAAGATGAATAATTCAATGCCAAAACTTTTTGTGCTAAATATTAGATGCTCTTGTGTGCAGTGTGTTGAGGTAGAGAGTTGGTATTTATGGTACAGTTATGTCTGTATTTTTCATGTAGGTCATATATTTCTGGTTCTTTTAAACATAAAATGATGAAGAGAGACAAAGGGAAATGGACATGGTAAAGGGAAATGAACAGAGAGAGATAGTAGGTAGGAAAAAAAGTATCTCTGCACATAAAAGTGTTGCTCCTATGTGAAAGAAATTCAATATGTGTTTTTTTTTTCCCACCAGGAAACAGTACCGATTGAGGAAGGCAAGAGAGCAAAGAAGTATTCTGCCAAGGTGAGTCTGCTTTAAAGGAAAAAGTCCACCTTCATATACATATGGATTGAGTGAATGCAACAATATTAGTAGAACACATCAGTGAAAGTTTAGGGAAAATCTGACAATCTGTTCAGAATTTTTAAAGCATCTGTGCAATCACTGCTGAATGAGGGGACTACTACAGTGTATGATGTCACATGCGTACAAAGGTATAAGGAAAATAAAAAGAGAATTTCACAAAACCTCGGTTTTTTTTAATAAAGTGCACATTTCTTCTACTCTTTTCTTAGGTATGTTAAGGGTAATATCATTCCCCTTGCCTTCTGAAAGTGGAGAAGTCGAGTGTTCTTTTGTTATGCGAGAAAAGTGAAAATATGTTGAATTTTCTTTATACTTTCTTTATATTGTTGTACTCATGTGACATCACAAGCTGTAGTAGTCTTTTCATCCAGCCATGACTGAGCAGAAACTTCAAAAATTCATAACTTTTGAACAGATTGTCTGATTTTCCTCAAACTCTCAGTGATGTGTTCTACTAATATTGCTGCATTCACTCAACCCACATGTCTGTGAAGGTGAACTTGTCTTTTAAGATTACAAGTTGTGATTGTTGTGTTCTCTCCAGAGTCCATAGAGCAACCATAAGTCCCATGGTAAAATATGATTTTACATAGGTAGGATAGAAACCAGGTACTGTAGTTAATGATTTATGGAACATGCTGAGCAATGATTAGTATTAGGCCAGAATTCACACATTTGACTGTCTACAACATATTCCGGATATCTAACAATCCACAAACCCCTTTCAATCCTGGGATAATTAATATTTTTGCACTAGAAGTATCAATAGACAACAAATCTGCAAAGTCCTTTATTGTAAATTACCATTTTGAAAGTGTGAAATATATATATTTATTTGGAACTCTAATCTGATGAGATGGTTGAGTGGTCTTATATACCATCATTGATGGGAGAAATATTATAACGAAGACATGTGCACAATATGATCTTACGCAGTTTTGTTATTCTTTAATCTTACCCTTGTGATTTTTGTCTACAGGTATATGCAATGCAGGACTCTGGAGTTGGGGGTAGTCTACCAATCATCCAGTCCTCACCGTACACCTACCCTCCCCAAAGACCCGATAGACCCAAGTCCAATTATGGCATCAGGACCAGGTCTGCTCATTCCATGAATGGCAGGCCCAAGACCTCTCGTGGGGTGAGGCCTTCGTCGGCCGTATACAACCCAAGCAGCAAGAGATATGGGTAAGCTTCACTGGAAATAGCAACCTGTTGGGTACCCTTATTGTATTGTTATAAGCTTGAAGGGACGTTACATATCTTGAAGTTTAGCATCTGTACATTCAATGAGTCATGCAAGTTATGAATATATTTTGATTTGATATTCCATTTTGGAAAGCTATCTCAGGACATCGCTTAGCCCAATATTATAGTTCTATCATCAAACTTCTATTAAAATCCGTCAAAATAGATATAATACATGTGCATTCCTTTTGTAAAAATTTGATTCCATCTTCCCTGTTTGTATATATATTTGAAAAAATTCTCTTAGCTTGATATCCATTAGACTATTGATGAGTACCAGTAATGCCTATGTATGACTGAATCGTAATCCATTGCCTTGCAGGTATGATCAGTATGGGCAGAGGATACGAATCAGACCCACCCCGCCCCCAAATCACTATGAGGCATCTGAGTCGGAGCCAGAATGCGATGACAGTCCTACCAACATTCTGGTTCCAGTCCGCAGTGGGGGCTCACAGACTCCAGAGTGGCTCAAGTAAGTGTGCATCATTAGATTATACCACCTTTCATGTGTAATGACTGATAGTGCTATCTGCATCAATTTTCTTGAAAATCCTGTGATCTAAAAGTTGCCAGGAGAAACAAGAAGCTCCCCTGTATCAACAGTGAACTTCTTAACTTTTTAGTTTTGAAATATTATAACATACAAACAGATCTGTCCTTGTATGATGTTACTGAATTCAATTTGGAATTTGTCCAATGAAAGGAATAGATGAATGTAAGAGGAAGTGTTAGTAGTTACATTGATGTGGTCACAATGTGTGTTGCTATCAAAGTTTTGAAATACGCTTTGTCTTTTCTGCAGCATCAAGATGTCCAAGGTTGACATGGGTACCGACATGCAGCTGGTGGATGCTGACATCGATGATGATGAAGAGGAGGAGGAGGAAGAGGACAATGACAGCATCAACCAGGAGCCAAGCATTCTCCAGAATGATACAGCGCTGGTCAGTTATGACAACACCACCCAGACCGGGGTGGATACTGCCATGCAGACCGTAGAACGGGACAACACCAAGGACACACAGACGAGGCGAGCAAACACTGTCGAGGCGCTGACCGACCCCTGGCAGGCCGAAATTTCCATGCAGACAGAGCCGCCCCCGATCACCTCCAGCACCCAAACCCAGCCTCCCCCTCCGGAGATGAGCACACAAACAGTGCCTCCACCGCCAGAAATCAGCACCCAAACAGTACTTCCGCTTCCAGAGACCTCGACGCAGACGGAACCCCCTGCGCCCGACATGAGCACGCAAACCCCCGCCAAGGGGCCGGAAATTTCTACGCAGACCCTCCCCGAAATGAGCACGCAAACCATCCCCGATGCCATCAGCACACAGACAGAGCACCCCTTGGAGGTTTCCACCCAGATAACACCGGACCCAACTCCCTCGCCCTCTGAGGAAGAGGAAGAGGAACTGGACGATTATGACCACTTACGGCACGGCCCGAGGCTCAAATCCGGAAAGAGGACAATCTATGAAATGGCAATCCATACCGGCAATAGACTGGGTGCCAGCACGAGAGCTGATGTGCACATCATTTTGTATGGAGAGAAAGGGAACACGGGAAAGATCAAGCTCAAACAGTCTAAGGACACCAAGGATGGGAAGAAGATGAAATTCCAAAAGGGACAGGTATGGAAAATTCTGAATATTTTACACAATATGAAACGAGAAATATGAGTTCATCTTGAAAATCATTATGGTGCAGTTTTGTTACTGTGTTTTCAAAGTTATGGTAACTGTTTAAATTGATCAATCAAAGTCTAAACTTGTACGCTCACTTGAAAGTGTTTGAGAGTAGTACCTGCTAACCTGCATTTTGATCCTCTTTTTCTTTGCAGATTGATGTATTCAAGGTGGAATCGTTCTATGTTGGCAAGCTGGAGTGTGTAACCATTGGCCATGACAGGAGAGAATTAGGTGAGTAGATCAGTTACGTAGTTATTACTGAAGTACAAACAAGCTTTCGATCTGTGATGCAAATGTTGAGCCTATGCAGCCTCCCAGGTTGACCAATTGAAACACCTGCCTTGCGCTTGTGCAGAACACCATTTGTAGTCTAATAGCATTGTATCTGGAATTCATATTGCAGATTTAAAACTTGCTATCATCAAGAAGGGATACATTATTTCTCAAAACCATTTCAGTGAGCTCTGTCCACATGTCTGCATGAAGAGAGGAAAAAAAAAGTTTGATTGCAAGAAAACGACAGAACAAAGCATGTTTTTTTTTTTGTACATCTAGTACATCTCTAGTGATATGTATGATAAGTACATCATTTAGTGATATGTATGCTGCATAATTTAAGAAATTGTTTCATTTATCACATTGTCTGCCATTTCAGGGTGTGGCTGGTACCTTGATAAGCTGATGATCCGGGAGTACGGTGATGACATCAGCTATGAGTTTGTGGTGGAGAGGTGGCTGTCAGCGCAGGACGAGGATGGCAGGACAGTGAGGACATTACCTGTCACAAACATCATTATGGGTGAGTCAGCATGTCGGAACCACCAGTGTCGGCCATGTACAGTAGTTTCCACTTAATTGGGTAGTGTCTGGCAGAGCACTTCTTACCCGACAAAGCGGAGAGTACTGTAGACTACCCTATCTGATATACATTCTGACACAGCTGCCGAGTGATATGTTGTTTTCATATTTGGTATTTTTCTCTGCAATCAAATTAACAAACTGTAATGTTGATATTTTTCACCTTGAGATTTTTTTGTCACCATGTATCAGTAGGTTTTTGGAGCTATGGTGGTTGGTACCCCTGATATCATTATAGTAATGATAATAACATAGTGATAAGATATAAATGACACAATATGAATTAAGATGGTTGAGTGTCTCTTACTAATAGGCATGTTCAACAAGTATAATGTTGATTAGAAAACACAGGATCAAAGAAACTTTTGATTTTGCAAGAAGCTGTGAATGAAAGAGTTCCCTATAGTAAAGATTAATTCTGTTATCTTTTTCAAGAGTACTGGTACCTTATGAACAAATCTGCTTCTTCACAAATATTATGCCTGCATGGACTTCACTCCTATAATCATGCAATGATTGTATTCCATATAGATGTATCATCAAGTGAGTCCGACAGTGAAGCGACAGACTTCGTCGAGCGCAGTGCTGACAGCAGTGTGTACACCGATACCGACCCCCATCTTAGTCAGGTGACGGAGATGGACGGACATTTTGTCAGCGATGGTGGATCCACGGAGAGGTCCGAGCCGAGAAGGCGGCATCGGAGGAGGAGGGTCCCATCCACTACCACGGCAACAGAAACCGACAGCGACACAGACGTCACCGACACCACGAGGAGCCGCGGCAATCGCACCGACCGGACGGACAGCAGCGGGAGTGGGAGCGGCAGTGGCAGTGGGAGCAGCAGTGGCAGCTCGAGCGGCAGCGAGACAGAGGGCGGAGATCGCGGGGGTCGTCGAAGGAGCGGGAAGGGGGACGGTGACAGTGACAATGAGCGAACAGGTAGCAGCGGAGGATACTACAGGGGTGGCCACCCAGGAGAGCCGCAGCACTCAGAACCGTTGCCTACCGATGTGAGGGACGCATCAGTGTCAATGCCCAAGCAGTCGACGCCCATCAACTCACGGCATCCTTCACCACACCCACCATCATCCAGTGATGAGAGATCGAAAGGAAGAACTGCCGGGGATTTCATGTCTGGATATATGGTGAGATTATTGACATATTCTCTCCTTTTTCCTCCAGTATTAACATCTGCAGGAAGAACATTTCCAGATATGATATATCACCAGTATATTCTACAATACATTATTATATACCACTAAAGTTGATTACATATATTGAATGGTACAATATTTGCAATGCTGAGGTAGAATCATGTCATAATATTCCTAAACAATGCAATCACATTCAAATATCATTAACCAGAAGACATGATCAGAAATTAAGCAAAACTTTGTAGGTAAGAATACGTAGCATTGATAAACTCTGACTTGAAATTGATCACAAGCAAAAAATAAAAACAACATGTTTTCCTTGTGTCTTCCTCTAGGCTGGCATAAAGGCGAAGGAAGAGGAAGAAAGGCGG
Source organism: Diadema antillarum (assembly GCF_040938485.1). Taxonomy (NCBI): domain Eukaryota; kingdom Metazoa; phylum Echinodermata; class Echinoidea; order Diadematoida; family Diadematidae; genus Diadema; species Diadema antillarum. Next base: position 87,149 of record NW_027271327.1, read on the forward strand.
AAGAAGGAGAGGGAAGAGGAGGAGGAGGCAAAGAAGAGGGAGGAGGAAGAGAGGCTATTGGCTGGTCCCTCAATCCATGAATGCTGCAAGAAGGGAAACCTGGACAGAGCCAAACAACTTATCACACTCAAGCCAGAATTGAAAGAGTAAGTTTATGCAATCTAGTCTTGATGATAGTAATCCTTTATTATGATGATGATGATGATGATGATGATGATGATGATGATGATGGTGATGATGATGATTTTGCCTCAGAGTATACCATTCATGTGACTAGAATGTGAGAAATCAAGAATAAGTGCCTAATTCTGCAGCACCCATCTTGAACCAGGTGTAACATATCCAAGTTACTGAAATGAAGAATGCCATTTGGGAATCAAACCAGTGGTTATTCCGACAAATTATCAATATCATCCTGTATCTTTAATTTTCAGTACTCCAGATGAGAGGGGCTGGACCCCGCTCCACTGTGCTACGGCTGCAGGCAAGTTGGACATCGTCAAGTGGCTCATCGTCAATGATGTCAACGTCAACATGCTCACCCCTACAGGCTACAGTGGAATGCACCAGGCCGCCATGAATGGGCACAAGCCCGTCATGATGGTATTGGCCGCCATGGGGGTGGATGTGAACTGCAAGACGGTGGACCAGCAAACTCCCCTCCACCTGGCTGCTATGAGGTACGTTATTAACCCTCTCTGTGCCAGGGACTTTGGACAGTGTATGCAACACTACGGGGTTTTTCTGGGTCAAACAACACTCAAAGCATGCAAAGGGTTAAATTAGGACTTTGAAGACATCACTTAGTCTTTGAATACAATGAGACTTTACTGTCACACCTTATTGTTTACCTGCTCAATGTTCAAATATATACCCTCTACATAGAAATGTCTACATCACAGAAGTGAACACTTTTATCATAACAATCAAGTATTGTAATGCTATTTCTATGTATTTGATTGTTTTGTTAATTGCTTCCACTCTCTGTTTCAAAACAATTCGTTCTGAGTAGGCTCACACTGAGCCTGCAATTTCCTACTCTAGGTTCTGGATTTGACATTGAACAAAAGCAATTGGAATTCTTCCAACAACTATTGCACCATCAGTATGTTATATATTTCAAGACATTAACTTTCCATCTGCTAATCCTACACCGACATACCAGCTACCAAATGATGCAGCTAATTGTAGTAGTTCCTATGCCATGTCTATTCATTCATTCACTTGTGTATTTATTTATGTGTGTCAATCATTGTATTTTTTTATTCATCCATTTTAAATTATTGTTTACATCAATGTCAAATTGGAGTGGGATGAATGTTGACGAGAAGAATATTGCAGGGAATTCAGACTTTAACTTGATTGCCGGTATGTTGACCCTAATCAACCGTTATTTCCTTGCCTCGATTTCAGTGGACACCTGGACTGCTGCAAGTGGCTAGTGGCCAACAAGGCGTGCGAAGACTGTGAAGACATCATGGGACGTTCCCCCTTGGAGCTGGCCTCCGACTACCAGCACGCGGACGTCGAGAGGTTCCTCCAGTCGTGCCGGACAGATCTGACCCAGGCGGACAGTTCCCTCTCGGTGCTCAGGAGCGAGTGAGTTAATCTCAACTGCATAAACCTTCAAATCTCCGTTTGCTGCTTCTTTGATAGTTTTATCCTCTCAATCATTGATGAAGACATCAATTAACCGACTAGTTATCAAATGATATTAGCAGCGTAGCAGGTTAAAATTGTCAGTGTGTTTAATGATGTGTTTATTTTTATATACTGCACTTTTTAAGTATGTGTCCCTTTAAAAGTGACATATTGTAATGTATGGATTGAGCAGAATCATATTATGAATATCAAGATAAGGAAAATATTTCTGCAAAAAAAAAAAGATATGCAATCTATAAAGATAGAATGTTTATTCTTGAACTTGTTTGTTGTGGAAAGAAGAAAACTCTTACAAGTTGTCAATTTTGTTCGTTTTTTTTTCAGATCCCCCAGCCGATCACCAGGACAGAATCAGGCTGACTCACAGCAAAGGCAATCTCAAGAGGTAAGCCAGTTGGGTAAATTTTTCCCAATGTCTGCATTCCTTTCTATCTTTGAGGCCCTACACATGTAGCCATTTATCCGTACTCGCAAGTTTGCAATATGAAACAAAACAAAAAATCCCCAACATATCAAACACGTTGCTAATAAGTGATGTATTGAAGAAAATGATGAATACGGTAGCAGTGACTATGACAGAAAAAGAAATTATGACCATATCGAGAATGGAAATTTTGTCATTTCAAAAATCTCACAAGATATCATGTAGCACCCTACCATTGTCTTGAGATATGTGAGTAGGTAATTTTGAGATGATATATCAAATATGTGTTGGTGTTCAATCATCAGGAGTGTGATAGACTATAATTTCTCCCGTAATACTCACAATATGGTGAAATCTGAATTTCATGAGATTTAATCTTGATTTCGCCCACACAGGAGTCTGGAGCAGCAGCAGCTGCGGCTTCAGCCGATGAAGAGGCAGAGAGACCTGCAACACCGAAGCAGGCAGCCGCAAACAAGCAGGACCTTATGGTGAGTTGGACAACACTTTAAAAGGTCATATGTGACCCTGCACCACAAAACAAACAAAAAGACGCCAGACATGGATTAGTTAAGACTTGATTCTGAAAGAGCAGACTCTAAGCATTAAAATGATGTATAACTCAATTCAAGTGGATTCTCCTAACCTATATAAATACTGGGAAGAAAGCACACACTCTGGGAAGAGTGAACTGAGAAAAGTGGCTGTGAAGTACAGGGTCTATTTAAGTGCTTAATCTTTACTAAGCCATGCTACCTGTGCCATGAATGGGACAAAAACATGAACTTAACCATTGTAGCACCAACAAGTAAGGGATTATCAGATTAAGCTGAAATTGAACATGGTCTATTACCACATTGTGACCATGATAAATGTCAACTTTCAGAGCAGTAGCAGCATCCTTTTAAAAGTTATTAGAGTTGAAAGTGAAGAGGGTGCAAAGGATTTTCAAGAAATGAGAGGGGCCTTTAAGAAAAACCTGATCACAATACTCTACCAAAAAAGGGGTTGTAGAAAAACAGCTGAAAACCCACTTTCCCATTCAATTTATGATCCCAAACTCAAAAATAATGTAGAAGAAGAACAACTCTTTCAGAAAATATGGAAAACTCAAAATTGACTCAGTTCACCTATTTCACCTTTCTCGAGTCCTCATGTAAAATCAAGGGGTGCGACTTTTTGTTTGTTTTGTGATGCACGGTCACATATGTCCCTTTTGCAAACATCATGAAATTTTGCATCCCAATATCGTGTATGAAATCTTACTTTAGTACACCAAAGAACAGTTAACAAAGAAGTGAAAAGTGAACTCCATGTCACTCAAGAATACTCTCCCCTTTTGTACCAAGAATACCGGGTAGCAGGTAGAATTTTGAGCCCAAATTAATTTCCTGGAAATCTATAGTGTTGTTTCCGTCTCCATCATAAGGAAGTTTCCAGGTTTATGATTCTGAGGAAATTACTTCCCTTTACAGTATACCAGTTTATGAAAGGAATCTAATTTTCAGGGTTGTAAAAGCACCTTAAAAGCCTAATGCGATTTACCTGGTGTACTTCGTATTCGTAGAAAAGGGAAGTTTAGAGTTTAGAGGATTTCCACCTCTTTTACGGTGTTGTAGTGCAGGCACTTTAGGCTCTTTGCATTCGTATATGGGGCATTTATAGAGTTAGGATTATACAGAAGAAGATGTGGAAAAAGAAAGCACATCAGCAATCAGATAGTGATGCAATGAGATTCCTTGATATTTTATTTACTATCCTTCATAGTTTTCATGATGATTGCACAACTATCATTTCTGATGTCATCATTTATATCACTTGTTACCTTAAACTTAATAAAATCATAAGTATTGCAAGTACTATCTGAAGTTATTGCTGCCCCCCTGTTCTTCTCTCTCACTTCCACCAGAAAGTATAGCATTATCTACCATTATGATAGTTTCCGAAAACTATCTGCATCTTCTTCATATCATTTCATATCATGACAATTCTGTTGTACTCGAATCATTACTAAGTGAGTCCCATAAGTGGTATGATATCAAAATCGATATCTCACACTTCTCTCTTTCCTTCTCATGAATTGTTGCTATGACAGGCAAGGCAGCAGTCCTTCCACCACCAGCAGGAGAAGATGTCCCGGTCGGGAATGAGTTTCCTGGACAGCATCCGGGCGGAGTACGAAGATACCAGCCAGGAGCAGCAGACTGTTTAGACCACCAGCAGTCGGAGGACAGCCGGCTAACGTCCTTTGTTTCTCCTATGTAGATTGTCATTAAACTGCCATATATGCCGAGAGGTATAGATCTATCTACCTTGTTATATCAGGAACAAAAAGAACAAAAATCCATACCCTTGTATATTATCACTGCAAGAGAGGCAAATATCTTCACGTATTCCTTGGATTCCAATACATAAATGAATTCAAAGAGGCCTTAACTTACTGTCACAGAGTTGTCTATAAGAGAATAAGAGATGTTGGGTTATTCTATAAATAAAGATTGACATATATCTGTCTTGAGATATACTGTTTCTCAAATTGCCCATTTCTGGACAATGTGACATGAAAATTTGTTGTGTAATATTGCACCGTATGAGAGAATGTGGACCTCAAACTGCCAAATGATACAGTAAAGTAGGCAGAAGGGGATTTCCCCAACATTTTTCACTTCTGTGGATAGTCTACTGATTAGTGACATTTCATACAAATGATTTAAATTGCTGGTCCTTCTGGATAATGAACATTGTATTAAAAGGTGTGTTAGCCATTGACAGATTAATTAAACTATATGTTATATTATGTGTGCATCACATATGTGATGAAATAGGCTAAACAGATTATATTACTTAAGGTTTAATGATATGCAAGTACTCTCATGGTAAATGGATATTTCAATTTATCCTTACAGGGTATCGATGACATGTAATGAGATATTTTTCATATTCAATACTATACTTAACATTTCCTGCATATAAAGAGGCTGTTTTTGTTTTTTTACTTTGATGTAACTTATGTAGACATGAGGGAAAGAAAGATATTCTATTCTTCATAGCTCTCACATCATTTGTGAAATATTCTGTAATTAGAAATAACTTTGACATAGAATAATGAACATACTAAGTTTGACAACGGAGAGGATAAACTGTATTAACGAGGATTTAGGTCATGATTTTTGTTGGAAATGCTGCAACTTGGAAACAATGGTGTGGCACCAAGGTATTTCCAAATGTATGTAATTACATTGTATTTTAATCTTTAATGATAAAAGCATGATTCGTGAAAATATGATATTTGTTCATTTATGTTAGCATTGTAAGACAATATTCCTATTAAGCTTATTAGAGTCTAATATCCTCATTCAGGCTTTTGACAATCTAGTAATTCCATTGCTTCAAATTCCTAGTTATGTGCAATTTCTTTTCCATCTTTTTCTTCCTGTTTTTATTCATTCATAGTTCATGAAGTACAGAAAAAAGTATCTGAAAGTTTGAATGCTTTCTTCTCACAGACTGCATGAATATATATGAGCATGCATTTCATTGAATAGTCATAACTAATGCATACCAGTACAAGCAAACTACATTCAACATGAGACTAAGTTTCCTGTCAACCACTTAAAGTGAAGAATGATGGACTGTGAAAGGGAAAGAAGCGACATTTGAAACATGTTGCACTTAACGGCCTTTGTCCAGATTCATTTTTTTTTCTCATCTCGAGTAATCGGAAAGTGAAAGGAACGCTTGGATATCAGATGTTATATCTTTAATACTCAACTTCCACTCCTTGATTGATATTAGTAGAATGAATTATGGTACTATCTGAAATTGTTAGAAGAGCTGCATATTTGTAATGACATTTTTAATGTAGATACACGTAGGTGGAAATATGTTATTAATTGTGTGCTATTTCTACTCGACTTACCAGTGATGAAAATCTGTTTGTTTAAGTTAAGTGAGAACATTGAGGAAGTTGATGGTTGACCACATGGCAGAGTGTACAAAGCAAAGAAAAGGAAAGCATCATAGACGTTCATGTACATTATATCATAAATCTTACAATAGTATATTTGATGGAAGATTTTACTGTATGCCAAATTGCATGTGATTTAATTGGTCATTTCTTTTTATGTTATATTGCCTCTGTGACATACTCAATTAATATTACAGGTTTGTGTGGTGTTTTTTTATACCTAATACAAGTAAAACTTGTACATATCATGAGTGATTGATGGAAGAAATGACAGAAGCTTGTAGCAGAATAGAATAATGATCATCAGTCATTTATTCAGGTGTGAATTAAGCAGCAGTGTGTCCTTCTGTTTAATAGTCAGTATTCTTAGAGATATCTTTGTATAATTTCATTGATCCCTATGCATAGTATTAAAAGAAATGTCTTTCAAAAACTGTGGAACAACTTGACTCTTTAACCATGGCTTTGCTCTATTCTTATTAGTTTAAAAACCGTGCAGTTCTATAGGGATGGTTGAACTAAGTGAGAGTGGAGACTCATTGAAGTTGATGAAATCAGAGCAACACACAGCAACAGACATACAGTGCACTCCCATTATAACAAACAGGGTTATAACGAAATTCCAGTTACAATGGAGTAAAATTTCATCCCCCAACATCATCCACTCTATATTCTTTATTGTTTATTTGTTAAATATTTTTAAAAAAATATGATAAAACAAAAAGAAAGGACTTCGTTATAATGGGAGCCAACTGTATCATCAGATACCATGATATGTTCACCCTGGACTTGTATTTAAATGTTTTTGTTTGATGCATTTGCAGTGATGTCTGTCTTGGGATTGTGTGCCATAATTTTGTGAGCTGGGAAGAGAGGTTACCAGTACTTAATGAGAGTAAAGGAGATGGAGGGGTTTGAGAGAATACTGAGAACTACTGGTTTCAAACTCTCGGGTGGACCTTCCAAGACTTTTATCGAGGTTCTCAGTTCAAATCTGCATATCATCCTCTTCTTTCTTTTCTCATATCTCTTCTCTTTCTCTCTCTCTCCCTCTCCTCTCCCCCCCTCTCTCTCTCAATCTCTCACTCAGTTTTTCTCTTCATTCTTTACCTATTAGTTTGTTTGTTTCATATTTCCTGTCTTGCTCATCAACTTGAATATTGATTTGATAAATCGTTTATGGAGAAATATTTCGTTTTGATTTGTTTTGTTTCTTTTCCTCGAAAGCCTGGCCATAACAAACTCCCTATAGATGGGCTCAGGCCCGAGTTTACGTCTCTCTAAGCCTCTCAGCACCTCCATTGTATTTCACTAACATACCAATGCAGTACAATTGTATATCGATGAGTTACCAGTGACAATGAGAGACTTGAAGGGATGGTATTGTATTGGTTGAGGTGAGAATTCAGCTTTTAACTCTTTGTGAGATACTTCGAAATCACTTTATGAAATGTCAAAAAGCATACAATTCCAAGAGGAATTCAAAGTTTGTTTGCTGAAAATTGGTTTTTTATAGCCGAGACATCCAAAAACAAAGTAAAATAAAGCGACTGTAATGAAAGGCGGGTCCCAACTCTTATTAGGATTGCTTTGGTTTTTATACACTTGTATCTCAACCATTCAAAACCAATTAATTTTCATCAAATAAGCTTTGGATCCCTTTTAGAATTATATGCTTTTTCATATTTCAGAAGAGGTTTCTCATTATCTAAAAATGAATAAATAAATAGATGAATAAATAAAAAAATAAACAAATGAATAAATAGATAAATAAATGAATAATAAATAAATCATCATCAATAAATGTTGGAAACCTCAAACTCCATCTTAACCGAAACTGTACCATCCCTTCAAGCCATGTAATTCGCCGGGCACGTGAAATGGTGTCTAAACACATATGGCGGGTTTATACGGGGACTATAGGAAGGTCGGAGGCGACGATTGATGTGACAATGGGTAATCTTTATCGTGACTCACGAGATGGGATTAATCAGCGAACTGGAAAATGAGCCAATCACACGCAAACAAAAACAGGCACACATTAAAAAAATAATAACAAAAATAAATGAATAAATAAAAGGGGTGGACGCACTTATACACGCACACATCTGAATTACATTGCAGAAAAAAATGAAGGCCAGAATATAACGTGCGCATTCATTCGTTTATTAATTTGCCGAAACATTCATGTACATGAACAAAATATGCGGGTACTAGAATGTTTTATGACTCAGCTTTAGATATGACATATATTCCCTCTGAGAGAGGGAAAACTGTAGAGAGATATACACATATAACTTTTTATGTTGAATGTGTGATTAATGTGAGCTCCGCAGGAAAACCACATCCAGTATCATAATGACACACTCATTGTTCGAACTTACCCTGCAATCTTTGTAATGTGGTTGCCTTCGGTGTCATTCCGTTTTCCTTCTGACAGACAGATTAATCTTAAAGGGGAATTCCGGACAAGTTCGAAGTTAGTCTGAAAAGAAAGAGTAACATTTTCTGAAGCAAGACAATCGAAATTTGATCAAAATCGAATATAAATTAAGGAATTCGTAAAATTGTGAAGTTTTGCTAATTTTCAAGAAACAGTTCTTGAACAGTCAAATTATATGTAAATTGTGAATTGAGGACATCACCCCATATCACATCTTGCCATACAATTTGAACATGTGCAAGAAATTTTGAGATATCCAGATTTTCGTTCAATCGCAATTATGCCCCAGTCTCTGATCCTGGCATATCTGAAACGTCTGACTGATCGTTATTTGGAAGATACACAATTCATCCAGGAAAATACAGTATTGTTTTTATACTTTCATGGCAGAAAAGTTGAATTTTCGTCATTTTCTTTTTTAACGAGCAGTGAGAAATTTTGAGATGACATTATCAGCTTACTATATTACATATATCATTCATAAAAACTGTTCAAGAACTGTTCTGCAAAAATCAGCGAATCCTTGAAATTGCATAACTTCTTTACTTTTAATCCGATTTTGACCTAAGTAATTTGCATTATTGTGGTGTCAAATAATTTCACTCTTTCTTTTTGAAAAAAAAAAAAACTTTCACCTGGTCCGGAATTTCCCTTCAAAGTTCAACAAATGCTGCTAAGACTCTTTGAAGCTGATTATTAGTATACATTGGGTATTAACCACAGTTTGTTCCGTTAGAAGAAGCTTGTTAATCGGTGCCATAAAAATAGGATCCAATCCACAAGGAAAATTTGATGTCCGATTCTTTTTCCAATCATTTGACTGAAGTACTTATTAGCGCGCCTTTGGTTTTTATCCAAGATTCTTACCTTTTCTGGCAGGAACGTGACTTTGGCAATGTGCTCAGAATTTACTCTCCGTGGGAAGTAACCGATTTATAGCTGTGGTGTGATGTGCCAACAGAGTGCATTCATTTTGTGGCGTCCTCATCGTAAACTATACAAAACGTTATTCTCAAGCCGAAACACTCGTTGTCCGAGCGCTTTAAAGTGGATGTTCCCTCAATGCTCCAAGCACAAACAGAACAGGACAAACACGGGGAAAACAAAATAAAAAAATGCTAAAAAATAACAGAACTCCGCAAGAGTTATAGATCAATTACAAACAGTTTGGGTTTTTTTTTCTGTTTTAATTTGTATACTTGCTCGTTCGTTTGCAAACTGAGTCACCAAACAATGTACTGCATAGTGAAACAAACCTGGCACTGTTCATTGAGCTTCACAAGCCTGCCTCCTAGGGAAGTAGGCCTATTTCATGCTTGGTTAATTCTACACGAAATCCAAATGGAAAGATCTTTAAATACACAAATTCAACTAAGCGTAAAATCACCATCCAATATGCGTATTGTAGGCCGACTTTATCCAGAAAACCATTAAGTATTGATATCTGCACAAATTGAATCAGTTCGTTAATGAGTGGGATAAAAATATTCGTTCCATGATAATACCATGGATCCGTAAGACGAGTTTAATGACCGACACTGGAGGAAGTAATGAAAATCTAAGATGAAGCAAACAAACGAGCGCATAAACGGGATGAGCCATAAAGGAATTACCTGGCTATATATGACTTAATAAGAACAGAAAGAACGGGAAAAAGAAGGATTGGACAAAGGAAATTAGAATAAAAAATTCATTAATAAATGAAAAAAGAATACATGATTATGAATACATACATTATGAAAGGAAGAAAAAAAAAGAACGGTTGAAATAGAAAAAGAAAGAAACATGGAAACAAAGAGAAACAAAGAGAAACAAAGAGAAACAAAGAACGAAGCCAGGCACCAGACTTCCCCCTCGTCGATAGGAATTGACTTCCATTTAGCAGTTGTTCAGCTCGACAACGCTCATGACTGGACGAGTATGAGGAAAACGGGAAAATGTCCTACATTATACCTCCTGCTCTACCTGTGTGTCTTCCTTTGAAATTGCACGAAGTGTTGCGAATCAGCACTAATCCACATTCTGAGAAAGCCGTTTACGTGATAAACTTTGATGCAATCAAAATAATGTGGTTTGCGAGGAAAAACCGGGGACACTCCATTGCAATGCCTCCTGAAAAGGAATTCGGTGCATATTAGTGAGAAACCAATCTTTTCGCAGAATGAAACCTTATTTTGTGAATTTTTCTGTACCACCTTATGTTGGAAGGCGGGGGGTCGTTATTCAAGTAATTCCATGGTTTTAATGGTGTTTTCACTGATAGGTCTACTTTAGTTTCCTTTGTGTGTTTGTCCAGAAATTTTGTTTGTTTGTTGTTTGTACGTTCGTTTTCCATCTGAGAAGATATATGGCTGGATAGCCCATATTCAGCTATGCTAAGCTGGTCTTCCATATAGGGTCCAGTTGGATGTGAGGCGGGACCACTTTACCGGGTTAAACTGCACCCTGCTCATTGCGATGAATAAATGAAGCGGGATCTTTTAAATGCATGAGTTGTGACTCTCTCACACACGGGACCTCCATTTTATGTCCTATCCAAGGGGCTGAAGGGAACGAAATGACTCTGCGTTTGCAAGAATTCAGTGAGCTTGCATAATCCTCTTCGCTTTTGAGATTTAAAACAATATAAAGCGTTATGAAAGACTATAGTGTGGCAGAACATGAACTGTTCTCTTATTCTTCCCTCTAAAAAAAACACACACCAGAGAGGGAATGGCAAGCCTCTGAGAAAGTTGCAAACTAGACCAGATGTTGCCATCGCAGATAACAACAATAGCTGGAAAATTAGTTTTGGAAATATGGCTTGATGACGTAGGGTGTAGATGCTCTTTACAGCCACTTCATGATGTATATGCATTACGACACAATAGATGACAATAATGATGAAGTCGCGATTTTCAACGCACTCTCCGACGGCTGTAAGTGTCAATCTAGCTTATCACTGTCCGTTCCGTCGCCTTGGTTATCAATAAACTGACGCAACGTTGCCTCATCGAAAATTCGGTGCTGTGAAATTACCAGTGCAGTGGCTGAGCTATAAAAGCCGCACCGTCGCGGTGGTGAATTGAACAACTTGAGATTGGTACATGTATACCAGGTAAGTGTTGTTTACAGCAGAAAGTACCAACAGGTGCAATATGAAATGAGCGGCAAATCAGGTGTACACGGAGACTGGCAAAACCATCATGGTTACCATGGTTACAGCCGACTTTTCAATGTTGTAGTGGAAATATGCCCCTGTATAGTTCCCGCAACCTGAAAAAAGAAAAAGAATGAAAATAAAGAAGAAGAAGAAGAAAGTCGCCAGCTCGGGTGGAGGCAAACTCACAGGATGGCAATCAAATTAATGAAGGTTGTGTACGTGTCATTACATTAGAGTAATTTTCATCTTTGCGTAGTTACATCACTGGTTGACTATCTTGAATAATTTGGTGTCTGCAACTATTCACTATCATTGTTTTGATGTTGTTTTTGTTTTTGTTTTAATGTTTTCTGTTTGTGTTGTTCTTTTTCCGGGGGGGGGGGGGGGGGGATGTTGAGAAATCTTCTACAACAGCCCAGTGTCATATCAATATCCTTTCATATTGCTGATCTTTGTGAAATCATGTCGTTGATTACTGCAGGTAGCTTGTATGATAAAATTACAACAGTGTCAACTTTGTTATGATGATGGTAACAATGATGACTGCAAAAATAAGACATAATTTGTCATTACTGTGACAACAGTCATATTCATTAAGAACAAAATTTTTAAAAAACAATGATGCATGATAAGGAATATAGCAATAACAAGAATAATAGATAATAAAAACATGATGATAATAAAATATTAACAGTAAGGATGACAAAATGGAAAATGAATTAGCAATAAAAAAAGGAGAAGAAGAAAAAAGAAGAGACAATGTTGACACCCCTAGGCACCAGGGACCTGATACCCCTGGAATCTAGGGTTACAGGATTTGAGTCACATGACATAAAATGCTTCATGTGATTGGCTACTACTGCTGCTTTATAGCTCAAACATGATAACAGCTCATGATCCTACAAGCTACAGTTGGTTCTTGTTTCTCTTTCCATAACTTGATCATGTTAGTGATATGGGTATAGATCTTTTTTTCTTTTTTTTTAAAAGGGATCGTATCAAGTCGTAGTTTTGGTTGAGACCTAATTTCAGGTTTCTAACATTTTTTTGGTGAGATAATGAGAAACCTCTTATGAAATATGAAAGAGCATGTAATTCTATGAGGATTTCAACGTCTATTTGATGAAAATTGGTTTTGAAATGGCTAAGATATCCAAAAAAGAGCGATTCTAATAACGTGTGGGACCCACACTTTATTACGATCACTTTGTTTTACTTTGTTTTTGGATGTTTCAGTCATTCTAAACCCGTTTTTCATCAAATAAACTTTGAATTCCTCTTAAAATGGTATGCTCTGTACTATATCATAAGTGTTTTCTTGGTATCTCGCAAAAAGTTACAAGCCCAATTCTCATCTCCACCAATACTGTATTATCCCTTTAAGTGGAAAACCACTTCACTGCCAAGGTAATGTTGATAAAAGGAGAGCTAGCAAACAAACAAGAATGTTAGCAATTTCTGTATTTAGACTGAAACATAAACAAGAGGTTTGGACAGGGAATTTTCTATAGTTTCACATGTTTTGTGAAACACAAGTTTTATCTGTGTCAACCATAGGTGCATATAGGCTAATTTGGTGGGATAATGGCATCTTGGCTTATGAGCTTTCCAATGATGAGCAAAAACAATCATTTACTATGTTTATTCATTTTTTTTTTTATGTGAAGTCATTAAGATGAAATTCTACCCTTAGCACCGAATGTGTTAGAAGTGCAATGACGACCTTTAATGGGGGAGGGGTTGCAATTGCAAAATTAAAGGGAACGTATAGTTGTGGTTGAGACTTATCTACAGGTTTATAACATTTTTTTTTTGTGAGATAATGAGAAATCTCTTATGAAATATTAAAGAACAAGTAATTCCAGAAGGGTTCAATGTTTATTTGATGAAAATCTGTCATGAAAAGGCAGAAATATCCAAAAAAGCAACCCTAATAAACTTGACAGGCCACGGCTTTTATTAGGATCTCTTTGTTTAACCTTGTTTTTGGATATCTCAGTCATTTCAAAACCGACTTTCATCAAACAAACTTTTGATTCCCCTTAGAATTGTATGCTCTTTAACATTCATTTTCTTAGAGTGGTTTCTAAATATCTCGCAAAACGTAACAAGCTGAATCCTCACCTCAACCAGTACCGTACAGACCCTTTGGAGTAATAGCTTTGCTCACACACCAGTGCATGGGTAAATTGGGTGAAGTCATCACTGCTTCCTCTAATTTGCATACTGGTGTTGGCAGAGATATCATTTCATGGAGGAGAAAACTTCAAGTCTTCAAAGCAAACATCTGCATTTTATTTCCCATTTGGACAAAATATCAACCATTGGACAAAATATCAACCATTTGATTTGTTTGATTTTTCTCACTTAATTAAAATGAACTTGAATATCATGGAGGAGATTTTCACTTTAAGTTAGTGCATCCAGGGTTATGTAAGCACTCCAAAGACATCCGCAAAACTCCATCAAACCTTTTCCTGATCTGATTCACAGGCAGTTTGGTTCCAGGACTTTTTGGCCGATACTATACTAAATAAACTAAAAGGACATCCTTTCTGTTTTAACCGTTTGTGTGTTATCAGTGATGATTGCCACAGAAAACCCTATATAGCCTTGAATACACTGTCTAAAGTCGCTGACATAGAATGGGTTAAAGGGATAGTACAGTATTGGTGGAGATGAGAATTGGGCGTTTAAATTGTTGCGAGATACCAAGAAAACACTTATGATATAGCACAGAGCATACCATTTTAAGAGGAATTCAAAGTTTATTTAATGAAAATCGGGTGTGGAATAACTGAAACATCCAAAAACAAAGTAAAACAAAGCGATCGTTACAAAGTGTGGGTCCCACACTTTATTAGAATCGCTCTTTTTTGGATATCTCAGCCATTTCAAACCCAATTTTTATCAAATAAACGTTGAATTCCTCATAGAATTACATGCTCTTTCATATTTCATAAGAGATTTCTCATTATCTCATCTAAAAATGTTAGAAAACTGAAATTAGGTCTCAACCAGAACTGTACAATCCCTTTAATCACATCTGAGTATATGTTTACAATGTCCATCCTGATGCTGCTGTCTGCAGATTAGCAGATAATGTCCGCAATGACTTAGTAGCACTTCCAGCGGGGTCTAAGGCAATTACCCCAGACCAGTCTCCTGACACTAACCCTAATCCTTATCCTGAACCTATAGCCCTAACCCTGACCCAAACTCTAACCCTAAATCTAACCCTAATCTTTACTCTAACATTATCACTAACCAATATTGTTCATTTTTTTATTCATTTATTAATTTAATTTATTTATTTATTTATTTATTTATTTATCTATTTATTTATTTATCTATTTATTTATTTATTTATTTATTTATTTATTTATTTATTTATTTATTTATTTATTTATTTATTTATTTATTTATTTATTTATTTATTTATTTATTTATTTATTTATTTATTTATTTATTTATTTATTTATTATTTTTTTTTGGGGGGGGGGGTAGACATATTGTCCGGGGTGGGGGTGGGGGGAGGGGGAGGGTAATTGCCCTGATACCTTCTAACAACCTTGCAGGCAAAATGTTGAAGGAAAAAATGACACTTCAATAATAATAACAATAATACAGTGTACATTAATCAAAGCGAGACAGAATTGTGACTGGCGATGTGAGTGAACTCACCAACATTGTCTATATGTCTGTTTGGCAAGCTTAACCCATTGTGTGCATTGAGTCCTGATTGGCACAGAAGAACCCATAGCATTATACACACAATCCAAAGTCCCTGGCACAAGAAGGGGTAAGTGTGTTGACTCCTTTGTAAAAGCATCAGACCATCAGAATCCTCATCATAAATCTCATCCGCAATATCTTCTTTTTTTGGTGGATACCTTTTGCTCAACTGAATACCATGCAAAGGCAGCCCCCCCCCCCAAAAAAAAAAAAAAAAGGTATTTTCCCCACTCAACTTTTGGGATAAAGGTTTCATATACCAATTTTCACTTGATCACTTGATCCTGAGTCAACTGAGTGACATCAAATCACACATTACAGGAGAATCATATTCTAAGTGAATGCGGGGAAAGTGTTACAAGTGTTTTTTTTTTGTTGTTGTTGTTGTTGTTGTCTTCCAGTCACTAGTACAGTTTTATGTCCTTGATAGGACATAAAATGGAGATCCTGCGTGTGACAGAGCCACAACCCATCCCTCTTCATTCATTCATTCATTGCGAGGAGCAGGGTGCATAAGCTCACCCCCCCCCCCCCCCCCCAAGTACGTACAACTGGATTGCATGGAAGACCAGCTAGAGCAGCTGAATATGGGCTGTCCTGCCATCTTGTCACATGGAAAATGAAAACAAAATAGTTTCATGAGGTAAAAAAGAAAACCTAATCAAAGCAACAAAATGATATAAATTCTATTCGTTTTTGGCATTTTTTTTTTTTTTGCTGCAATTATGTTTTCTTGTCCATGTGTATCTTTGTCATAGTAAATTTTATTCACGACTGAAAAAAAAACCAAGGTTTCACATCTTCTAAGTAAAATACTTCATATCTTCTCCCTGTTGGGCACCACTGAATTCAATTATACATATACGTTTTCCGTACAATTGTAACATGATAGCGAGAACCTAACGATTCTGTGTGCTCTGGGCAATTAATTATATGCTGTGATCATCTCCATGGGAGACATCTTCATCAATGACTCGAAAATGAAAGTTAATGTGTCTCCAGCGGACTGTCAAGATGCCATGCCACAAAAGGAAAAAAAAAAAGAGTGTGACTGACTTCGTTATAAGCAAGATGACCTCTTACTTGTCTTACTGGAGCTGATTATGTCTGTATAGTGTTGACACTTTTTTTTTTTAACGCAATGTCTCACTTTCATGGATAAGGAGCCAAAGATTCTCTTTGTACATGTACCGCTGAATGTTAGCTATTCATCTCTAGTTGTTGCGTCGAAATAAACTGTCCCTTTTTCCATCCTGAAACATGGGACACACACACACACACACACACACATACATACATTATACATATATTGCGAGAGATATATGTGTATATATATGTATTACACATGTTTGTAATCACTATGCTTAAAATGATGCCAAAGTATGATTATCATACTTCAGAAGTTTGATACAAGAATTGGATTTATGTTTTCATTTTTTTTTTTGTGTGTGTATGAAACATTATATGTTTCTGTTGATGAGATGATGATAGATTGTATTTTTGTGTTGGAGTAAATGATTGATTTGTGTAAAGGTAATATTTCAGAAGATTGGTATTATTATGATATCATATGACATTGTACTATATAACATTGCACTATATAACATTGCACTTATTACATCATGGTACATTATGCCATCTTGACAAATATTGTAATGTGTGTTCTGTTGGTAGATCCATGATATGTATGCATGTATACATGTGTGTATGTGTGTGTGCGCGTGGGCGTGTGTGTGTGTGTGCGTGTGCATGTGTATGTGTGTGTATGTTCATGTGTGATTGTTTAAAGCTGACTAAAGCATGCTGTGGATCACACTATGATTTACAAAGCCTGCAATGAAAAGAAGCTGGACACTGAGGAATCTTGATGTCGACATCAGTGGGTGCGAGATCCAGTTTATTCTACTTGAAAAAAAAAAGAGAACAACAGAATCATCATAAAACAATGCTCCAAATCAACCTATTTCATTGGCACTTAGCATTAACTAGTTTGTAGCCAAGGCAACAAGTACAATAAAAGAAAAGAACAAAACATTAAATTAACAGATACAGATAACCAATTTTGACTCTAGCATCACAGAAATTGATCATTAAACAGGTTCAATTAGGTTGATTAATAGGGGATGTTAGATGAAGATATGGTCTACATTCTTGCATTAACAATTCCATAATTCATTATCATTGCATGACCATGTGCAAAAGCAATTAAGTTGGTGAGAGAGAGGAAGAGAGAGAAAGAGAGAGCATATGAACTCCCATGGTGTGGAGACAACACTAATACATCAACACATAGACCAAGCAGGTTCTAAAACCCTGTAACTTATGTCGGCCATAATTTGGGGGGGGGGGGGGAGGGGGGGCTTCCAACATAAGAAGAAAAGATGATTTACTGCGTTAAAATGCAAATGAGTCAGGTGCATTGCTGTGTCAGTGAATAAATAAACTATAATTGTTACGCATACTGAAGCCGCCCAGTTACGGCTGATGTTGAATTTAGCATAAAAACCAGCACCCGAACCGAATCGGTCTATACCATACAACACTGGTGGGCACTGACTTATAAGGTCCCTGGTCATTTTGTTATGGGTTAATTAGACACCTGTTACAAACGGTCCTGCATGGCAGACCAACAATGACGAACTGGTCGAGCTGTTCTAACTCATGCTCCTAATCAGTGTTGTGGTGTCTTCCTCATGTGTGACTTGTAAAGATGGTGAAATCTGATTTCCCTTTTGGGTTTTATCAACCATAAAGTGTTAAATCAAAGCTCCGATGGCATCATATTATAGCAAAGACAAGAACTTTAGTACTGTCTGTCTGTATTCTTGCTTCTAAGAGACCCAAGTATTGGCACATACAGCTGAGTAGTAAATGCAAGTCTCTCCTGTACAAAATTTATGGGAGTATATAGAGGTACACAATACAATGAAAACTTGATCAAAATTCAGGTGCTCTGTAAAGGTACAACCTGCGACCAATGTGGGTGAGTGGGACTATGAACGGTGCATTCATTTTTGTGTTTGGACTCCATTTCACATGGCCACCGAGGGAATAAGCAAGCTACCACAGGAAGGTATAGACAGCTTCATGTCCCCTCTTAAGGGCAAGGCAGCAAGGAAAGATTGCCTTGCCTGGGGGCACTATCAATGCTGCCAGAAGGTTTGAACCAAGGACCTCATGATCAAGAGGCTGCTAGAACCTTATCCACCAAGCCACAATGTTGCACTGGAAGAGGCAACAGCTGCTGTTTAAATGTCGCATACTTGTTACTTGTGGCTTCTATGACAAATCTTTTTTTGATTAATTGTCACCCTGTGTACAAATGTATTTGTAAGATTGCAATTGCTGATCTACATTTTTAACAAATGTGTCGGTAAAAAAAGGAACCAGTAGGATTTGAACATGTCTCCTACTGCTTCCCAGGCAGCGGCACTACCACCAGGCTGCCCCTGGTTTTCGGCAGTGACACCACGAACACGATGAACTTGGAACAAATACCCAAGCTCCCGAAATTCTGACATTGTTATGTTATACAGTCCAAGGTGGACAGTGTTTTTTTTCCCCCCAGCATGTTTGTTAACATGTAGATTGGCAGTTGCGATCTTACAAATACATCTTACAAATACATTTGTACACAGGGTGACAATTGATTCAACAAAATTAATAATTATCATGGCACATCTGCACCCTCTGTATTAATCTCTTTCTCTCATTCAAATGGCTTCTATCTTCTTGTTTCAAAAGTAACATTTGTCTACACTTCACCTATATGTTGTGTGACACATCTTGATACTTGTCAACTGACATGAAAACTTTGCCTCATTCCATAAGGTCTCAAGCAATTGAAGCAAAAATGAGCTTGAAAGTCACTATAATCTGCTCGTCATTCACTCGTCACTGGTCAAATGTCGGTTAACAGACCATATTTGGTATATGCACATAGGGGGAAATAATACGGCAGGATGATATACACATAAGCATGTCATAAGCAAGACGTACTACAACAACAACGAAAAATGAAGTCAAATTGAACATACTGTCTCATAGATGTTGTGGTAAACTATGTTTTCACTTGATGTACATTAGGCATCAGAAAAGCACTTGTTTTTGCTACATAAACACATTGTAAACTCAGAACAGTTGTGGATATTCACATTCTCGCTATAATTCATTAAACTTCACGGTAAAGGAAGTCACCAATGCTACTTTTTGTAGCTTGACAGCAGAACCAAGTTGTAAACCATATTCGGTACATCCACCATCTTCAATCACTCATTAAATAAAAAATATTTCTTAATCTTAAACATACTTTATACAATGAAAAAAAAAAATCCCAATACTTGGGTATACATGACAACTTTTCAAAAGTGCCATATTTCTCTTAACATTTGTAACCTGTACAAATTCAATGATTCTTTTTTTCTCTCTTTTGCTCACACAAGGAAAACTTGCTAACATATCAAAGAGTGAAGACTTTTTACTTGTACAAAAAAATGATGCAAATGTACAAATAAATAGAGAAAAAAGATTAATGTCAATCAAAAATGTACGTATTTACAAGGAGGAAAAGGAACAATAAAGCATTGAGGTCTCTGAAGTAGATGTCACAAGTTGTCGTAGGCATAATGTAGTAATGTGAAGGTGAGATAATATATTCATAACAATTTCCAACATATCCTGTAACAAGTAATCATTCTTGTACGAAGAAAGAAAAATCTATAATCTTGAATATGTCTTCTTCTTCTTCTTCTACAATATGTGAATGAAGAGACAAATGCAGAACAAAACAACCACTCCCCCTTTGGGCGAAGGGGAATATAAGAATGATAGTGGTGACATTCTTGAATCTATTTCCCTCCATATTATGAACATGTTTCTATGGAGATTGCATGGGGGGAGTAATCAGTTACTACAGCTTAGAGTCTATGGTATTAAACCACTCCAAATGGCCAATATTCTAAATGTAAGCCTTCATGTATTATCTAACATATATATAATAAAATCAAATGAACGAAAGGCAGGAGCATTTATGCTGCCATCAGGTTTGCATCATGTACACGTCGATCTTTTCTCCGAAACAAGTATGATCGGATACTTGATCATCTCAGCCACCTGAGGGCGCTGCGACTCGCATTTCTGAAATCTAAAATGTGAGGAGATACGGTTAAAGATGCTGGCCAATGTCAACACAAACTTTAGATAGATGTTCATCTTCACAGAGTGTCACATTCATTGTTGGCAGTTAGTACTACCATTGTCAATAATGTTTTATAAATAATTCATTAAGGTATCTTAGCGGTACAGTTCTATATCATTTGCGTGTCATACTGGTACCTTACACATATCAGATTTTGCTGGTGAAATAACCATATACAAGTGTTGAAGTGTTACATTTAACAGAATCACAATTGTCCAGCAGACATGCAGTTATGAAAATGAGGTGAATTTCAGAATTCGACAAACTACTGACTCACAACAAGCCCATCTCATCTTAGTCATCCGTGTGCGCTCTCCGAAGAAATTTCAAGCTTTTCAGGGAAGCGGCTCCATTTGAGGGTTCCCCATCACAAATGACATGCACAGACAAGCAATACACCACTCTCAGAAGAGAGATTGCTATGAGAATGAAGGGCGTGGGCTGCCTGGATTTTCAGCTCATTTAAGGCCAAGGATAATGGAGACCCAACAATTTCAACTGTCATGCCAACATCTTGAATGCGATAAAATTCCCAGGCTGAATTTAACCTGTTACAGACCAGTCCCTAGTTTTCTTGGGCTGGCGTCTATGGGAAAAGTGTGTTACAGTAAGATCAGCTAGTCCTCAAAGGGTCAAAGTTCACTTGACAATGTTAGTACATTGTACCATCCATTGCAAGTTCTGTGCACTCTTGTCGGCCTGCAATGGCATAAATACAGCACTCTTGATATCAGACCTCGAGCGAAAACCCACTTTTTTTTTTGCATCTATGCAAATTAGATCCAAATGGACAGTCTTCTTTCAACAGGAATATTCTATTTGACAGTCTTCTCAAAATGAACATATTGGACAGTCTCCTTAACAGGAATCTTTTAGTTTTATTGGATAGTATTGGGATCAAGCAGTTGTGGCACTAATACATTATGTGATGTAAAAAAGAATGTTCCGGAAAAAAAAATATAACCAAGCACTTTCAATTTCAATTTCACCAAAGGGCCTTTGTCGAGATTTTGAGTAGAGCAATGTGACTGTGGTACTTTCAAGAGCAGCCATTTCTTGCCAGTGCCATGAAACAATGAGAGTTCTTCCTCGATGATTCACATACTTGGAATTCGCACGAGTGTACAGTCAGACCGGCATGATTTATTGATTCACTCGCTACAGACATTTGATTCCATAATTCCCAATATTTTAATCTGGATCCATATATAATTTTGCTGCATGACAAGGGTATATGAATGCTCCTTCACAGAAACAATACCTACTTGTCAACCCTTGTAATTTGAAAAAAAAGGCCCCCCCCCAAAAAAAAAAAAGGATGGAGAATTAAAATAAACTGCCAGATATGAGCGACATATCGAGTACCATTTTCCTCGCTTGTTTCACATTTCTCACTCAGTTCTCACAGATGATGACTTCACTGAAAAAAAAAAATGTTGAAACTAACTAGATGCAGTACGGATACAAACTATCCTACATCAGGCTCAGTACTGACATTCCGACAATGGGAGCAATCACAAAGCATCCCTGAGGGACCTGAGAACTACACCGCTCCTTTTACTCACTATAAGAGTCTGCTAACTACAAAAGGATCTTACAAGGTTATCAATATTTTCTTGACCTCAATGAGAAGTTATGTAGGTCAAGGAAGGTCAATATAGAGACAGGGTCACCAGCAAGAACAAGAGTGATTGTGATTTGTGTGTGTGTGTGTGTGTGTGTGTGTGTGTTTGTGTGTGCGTGTGTTTGTGTGTATGATTTTGTCTAACACAAAGCCTCACAATGTGATGGCGCTATTGGTCCCATATGATTTGCACACCACACTCCCAGTTTTATAGAAGCACTGATCAGAGCCGTTAAAGGTGACACCAAGTCTCGCTAAGAGACGGATGGTGCACATTGATGAAGGCCACCAGAATATACTATCATACACAGCAGGGCTATAACATTTCAGCTGATGCAGTTTCAAGATAATACAAGAGCAACACTCGACTATGTGCTATGCGACACAGGCCTACAGTACAAGTTACTGATTTAATTTACTGAATAACACTGACTTTAATTCATCGTGTGCTTTCTATTCTTTTGTGTTTTCAAATGGCAATGTCACATGTTGCCTAGATTGGCATTTATTCGAAATTCAGCACTTTTAGTACAAGATGAAAATTGAATCGAGGTCAATAAAATTTTCCATGTGACGTAGGATTCCAATAGTCAACCACAAGTCATTTCAAGGCAGCATAGTTCTCCATCCCTAGAGTTCCCATTTTGAGATGGACAAATATACCAATCAGGAAAATGAGACACCTGGAAAATAGCAACAAATGGTTGATCATTTAGCCTTTAGCATAAGTCAGGAAATAATTGTCAAAATACTACAAATGTGAAAAATGACAAAATGTTTTAGGGTAATCTATTCACCTGTAGCAGAAATCCATAGCCCTAATAGAAATTAAAAGGAGAAAAAAAAATTGTAATGAAAGAAACATGGAAATGATTAGTTTTGTGAAGTTGTACCATCGTTCGGAATCAGCTACGGCATCTCTACATGACTGTTCTCACACATTCTGTAATAAATAGTAATGAAACGGTAAGTGCTACTGTCGAGACAACATTGACACCTCTGTCAAAAGAACAGATCAAACACTGACTAAAAGTCGTCCCTACACTTGTCCTACACTAGATGAGACTCTTCTGGGTTTTCTTCCGAGCCTGCCGGTTCCTCCGCGCCTTTCAACCTGTCGTTCTCGTACTCCACAAAGTCGTCAAAGAGGCTCGGCCAGGCTTCGTTGTCGTCGTAGTTGCTGAGATTGTCCCCGATCACTTCCACAAAGTGCAGAAACATCTGCCACGTGTCCCGGGATATGCCCTTCACTTGATTCTCTGTCAGAAAATTGCACCAGCGGTGTAGAATCGGCGGCTGCCGGTAATGGAAGACAAGCTCCCAAAGTGGTATTGCAATTTCACACGGTAAAGTCCGCTGTCCGCCTTCCATGTCCAGTCCAAAGCCGAACGTGTAGCGATAGAGATCTTTGAACATGGCATCATTATTTTGTACTTCGGAACGCAATTCGGGAAACTTTGATTTGATTCCGCTGATAGAGTCGGCACGAAGAGTGCGACATCCCTGAACAAATTCGCTGCGTGTGAAGCGGCACATGGTTGCCGCCTGGAATTTCCAAGCGATCACTAGTACTATGAAATCATCTGGGCTCACCTGTAGATCCTGGCAGAAGCGCTCTGTGCCCTCTGCTAGGATAGCGTCCTCTGCACTGTCGCGATATTTCTCAAAGAGTTTGTTGGCTTTCTTCTCAGTGAAGTCCGACTTCATGGCGGCCGTCGTCTCGACTCCGTTATGATGGGGAAACTGTCTGGAGTTCTCAGCACTGGGTCTGCTCTGCGACCCGTTGTTCACGTCACCTGCGGGCTGGTGGCGGTGGGTGATGCTTCCACGCAAGCTGGAGGTGTCGATGCGCTGCGCGTAGTGGGGATGCTGGCCCAGAGGTCCAGGGCTTATCTCTTGCTGCACCGTTTTGGGTGGAAGTTGCGATGTGCTCTTCTTGCCATTATGCGGTTCCTCACTGGTTGAACTTGTGCGGCACGCAGAGAAGCACTTTCCCATTAGTCTTGATTTTGTGGGTGGCGCCGGGCAGGAGAGCCTGGATACCGGAGGTGAAGCAGCGGGGGGTAGTATGGGTGGACCTGAGAGGTCACGGCAAAGAGCTTCTCCTTAGGGCACCGGCATGGAGAAGGGAACGTGGTGCACTCTCAAGATGGACCCTGCACAAACATATTAAAAAGAGAGATAGAATGTAAAAATGTTCATTTCTCAACACCTTCAAGCACTGACAACATCATGAAAACAAGTTCATGCCTATATAGTACACGACACTTTGAATCAACATCATGATATTCTAAATTAGGGTGTGATTTAACAGACTTATGCAATATAGTGCAACTTGAAACAAAAAAAAACAGCAAAAAGTGACAATGCATGTTTCATTGTTACATCACAATATGCCAGACTATAGTGAGGTATACAAACAATTGCAGGATGACCTCAAACTTGGTGGCAATTATGTCATGCTAATTAGTCATTTCCAAAGTCATGTACACAATTAGCATGTTGGCCACACTCACACATGCACATGCACACGCACACACACATACACATCCTCCCCCTCCCCCCACCCCCCCCCCCCCACACACACACACAGACATACAGTGACACATCTATACACGTGAAAGCAACTGAGAGAACCCATCCAATCCACCTTGGCAGGCTCATCGCCATTTGCACGAAATTTCAATTCACGAAACTCGCCGCTGCCACCACGACACGACGCAGCATGACAGCCCCTCCTTACCCTGGTAGCACATGCATGACACGCTTCTATACTCTACGAGAGCATCCATCGCCCCATTGCCATTCATTTTGGCTTGCGTATGACTCGTGAGTGCGGCTCCAGCATTACTGCAAATAGCCGACCTTGCGTCACCAGTCATTCATTATCCCTGAATGTGCACCTCGGGAGTGGGACACGTCGTCGCGATAGCCTGTGCTGAACTAAATATTTTCCTATTCTCACAGAGTATGGGAGAGGAATGATGATAATACTCTTCTGTATTGGGATATGGCAGTGAGGTGATATGAACACACACAAACACACAACCATACACAAAGTCTTTCCGCAGGAAAAGTTTACAATAACAATCCTTAATCCACATGAATATGTTATCACCTATCAACTGGTGACTACACATGTTCATCAAACATTCTGCGTGGTTTCAGCACAGCACACACTATTGGCATTGTGGCTAGAATCTCTACCGTGCTCAACAAGCAAATTGACTCATCCAATAGATACGCACAAGCATACATTTTGTCGTGATGCCAGCGCGCAGTGCTAATAATGTAAACCACATACGCATGCAGTAAGGTCAGGTGCGATTGTTCAAAAGATATTTATAGTTTTGCTGCATAATAATTCATGTATCAAAGAGGTCCAGTGCCAGATATAGGGTAATGAAATTTGAGAGATGGAAAAAACAGCAGCTAAGGTATGCCAATAGCACATCTGGACATGTACATAACATTTACATGTAATATGAATGAAGCTTTTGGCTGGATTATTACATTTTCTGGACACAAAATGGCCTATGACCACTAATTCTATAATTTTTAAGAAAACATTTGTCTCTTTATCTTCCTCCCTACAGGCATCATAGGACCAGTACACAATCCACAATGTTTGCTGTGGCTAGAAAGTGACATTAAAGCCAAAGATCTGTGACCTTTGACCTTGAGGTGAACAATGTATGTGTGTATGGAAATTCAAGGCACAAAGGCCTTCTAAAAGGAGTTGCCCTCATCCGTCCGTTGCAGTAAATTTCACACCAAAATTCAAGCTTTGTAAACAGCCAGCTGTTGCTTTAAGCTGGCTTTCTGCATTTCTCTGTGGTGTTAATTTCTTGGTCATTGTTTTTGGTACGGTTTTTATTGACTTGCTCAGTAGAGGGACCATTGTATTATTACAGCATAGATTGCTCAACCAAGGCGTGAACACACATAGATCACTGCATTACATGATCACAAGAAATTGATGCTACCTACATCCATACAATCTATATTGACTGCACGGCTGTAATCCTATAGATGTACTGTACGTGCGTTTGATATCAGAATACCTGTGGCGCCTTGAACACATGGCTGCCTGAATGTCAAATTTAACAATTGAGTCTACAGGTACATTAGGCTGATCTACTACAAGCTAGGCTATCATACATGGGGAAGCAGAGGTAATATGATGCATAATTAAATGATTTAATGTGTCATGATAATGTATGCATACAATGCATGTACCAGTACTGTATGCATATTGTACATTGTATGTACAAGTACATGTTTGAATGAAACTACATGGACTGCTAGTTTCCATTCAATATTTCAGTGATATCTGTTGAAGGCATGCTTTGCATCAACAGATATTTCAGGTATAACAAGTGCAATACAAAAACACTTTGCAAACCCTTTTAAGATACCAGTTTTTTGTTTTTTTTTTGCTTTACTGCTATTTGCAAAACAAATAATCAAAAAAGCCTTGCTGGTCCCCTGAAATGGGATGGTAGTGACCACATTTTGTGTTCTACCAAATACCACAAATCCCCTAAAATGGACTGGTAGTGTTTGGTGTTCAATTAAACACAAGAAAACCCCTGCAGTAGTGCAATAGATTGTAGGATTAGTGTTCCATCGAATACCAGAACAAAATTGTAATGGACTGGTACTGGTAGTGTTTGGTGTTCAAAAAAAAAACCAGAAATCCCCTGCAATGGACTTTCAATGTTTTGCATTCAATCAAACACTAGACATCCCTTGCAATGGGCTAGTAGTGTTTAGTGTTCGATCAAACACCAGAAAACCGCCTGCAATGGATTGGTAGCATTTGGTGTTCAATTATAACACCAGAAATCCCCTGCACTGCGGGCTGGTAGTGTTTGGTGTTCAACCAAACACCAGATTTTCCCTGCAATGGGCTGTCAGTGTTTTGTGTTCAATCAAACACCGAAAAAACCCCAAAGACTTGTAACCTTTAAGCTTCATCACAGGCTTTTCTGGTCAGTACGAAATGGTATGTCCAGCTCCACGGCAATTGTACTCTTCATAGTAAAGTTGACTCAAATTCAAAAGCCAGCAATGAATAAGAATAATGATATACTAAAGCCATTCAGACTCAATTTTGATGAAGTTATTAAACAATATGTAATAGTGTCCTGTACCTTCGTGACGTGTCCATGTAGCATTGTGATATTTTAAAATTTGGTCCTAAGAGACAAATTATGGCAATTAGCTTGACCAAAATTTGATGCAATATGCATATTTACAAGATATGAATGAGGTAGCTAAATATCTCAAATTTCCTGTACACAGTTTTAATTTTAAAAGAAAATTACAAAATGTATCATGATGCTATGCGGTGTCCTTTTTTGTGACATTTGGTGGACACCGTGTAGCATAGTGACAGATTGTGTAATTTTCTTGTAAAAGTAAAACTGTGGAAAGGAGAGTTAAGATATTTAGCTATCTGACTAATCTAGTACTATGCATATCATATCAAATTTTGGTCAAGCTAATTGCATTAATTTGTCTTTTAGGACCAGATTTTAACTATCACGATGCTACATGGACACGTCACGATGCTACAGGACACCGTTACATATTGCTTTAATAACTTCATCAAAATTGAGTCTGAATGGCACAAAATTTCCAGGAAAATATATGGTCTCAATACAAATGTAAAGCCTATAAACAATATATGTATAGCATAATTAGTATTGAGTTATGCTAAAATGTCACACTTTGTGCCCCAACTTCATGGAAGTACCCACATATATTTTTTCACATATATGTATGTAGATTCATACAATTGTGTTGTGATTCTTATATGTACATGTTCAAAATGTTGATGTTGCTAATAAGTATAAACATTATGCATATATAGCACATGTATATATCTCCTGCCTGTTTCTCGTTGAAACATCCTTATGGTAGACATGTGAACAAGTGCATACAAGTCAACACTCCCATCTGTACAAATATGAGACGCTCTGCCGAATGCACTGAATTGATCTAATGGAGGCAAATTGCCACTAAACAATCAGGTGCCTCCCTCCCTCATGGTTTGAAGAAATATCATATACACTGTATGCCAGGCCTCTGTACTCCCCCCTCCCCTCCCCCCCCCCTCCCCCTCCCCCCTCCCCACAGACTTTTCAGTCTCCAACTGCAGCAAGAATCATATCAGGTCAATTGAGTTTTATGCAATCTTTTACTTCAAGAATTAATGGTTCCTCACTATGGGTGTTGTGTAAAAGAGCATAAATTTGGTGTTTTCGAGTCCATTTCAATACAACTATGAAAAGAGCAGATCTATAAATCCCACTTCTAAAGCGAAGTTACCAATAGGTGGGTTGACGAGGATGAGTCACAGAGCTAAAATAGGTTCTTTTGGGTTAGATAAAGGGAGGGAAAAAAAAAGCCTTGAAATCAACTGCAGCCATCCACCCACAAGTCTGCAAACCCATTTTATCTATCACGAGCTCCTCCAGAGGGAATCCATACTGTAAAACGAGAAATGTTCGCGTGCATTTTAATTTCGCGAATTTCGCGAGCGCCAAGATTCGCGAAATTAAAATGCACGCGAAATTTCTTATCTACACTATATGCATTGAACGCAAGAGGCAATTCGCGAAAATTTCTTGCCGCGAAAAAGGCCGTCGGCTCCAATTCGCGAAAATTTCGTGCCGCGAATATATCATGTTTTACAGTATTCAAAGTGAGACAGAAGTATGGGCATGCTCCTCTACAGCTACACTTGTACTTAGTAATTTCTTTTATCTACAGTAAAAGAATGCAAAACACCAAGCCGTCATTCGAGCTACCTTTTACTGGATCTTAAGCAGACATGTGGGTAAGAAAAGCTCAAATTAATGCCCAAGACTGCTGAAACATGATAAATGCTGGTTGGTACAGAGCTAAAAATCAATCTCGCACGACTGCACAGCGCACAAACACACACACACGTAGGCAGACGATGCCATTCATACTGGATCGGAAACACTCGCAGCTGGCTCTGACCTGCCGTGTAGTGCAGCTCACACAAAGGAGCTTGTCGCAACGCGCCAGAACCGTTTTCAGATCTGCAGACCGGAATCGAAACTGTTGTCCGAGGAGTATGGGGAGGGACGTGACCTCATGTGCACACCGTTGCCATGGTACCCGTCTCTCTCATCAGCTGAGCAATTCTGAGGCGTGATGATAATGTCTTGTGCAAAACTGACAGCTAACCAGCAAGGACACAGTCAATTAAAATCTGCATCATCTCTGATGTTCAAGAGGGCGGAGGGGGGGGGGGGGGAATCATAGCTCAAAAGGCTAGCAATGAAGTTCATCAAATAATGCTCTACGCTCTGAAAATGTGATGTAACCATTCAAATTCCTCTTTCCTTTACAGGCAAAATCTGCAGGTATTGGGTTTCTTACCATTTTTGTGCAAATGGCAATGCGCATGCTACTTGCTACCTGAACCTACATTGCCTATCAATGTAACAAACTTTTTTTTATCACATTCTTTCTAGACAATAAAAAGAGGAAGTAAAGTGCATGTTTTCTGAAAGGTATCAGAAATCAGTCATTGTGAGAATGAAAAAAGAAGGAGGGGGATAGGGCCTATCATAGAAAAGAGTCTACATTGAATGTGACATAATGGTAGAAACTGCAGAGACTTCACGAGCAATCACTACAATGTATGTGTCATCAAATCACATAAATAATATATGACAAATAGATTGATTTGTTTTAAACTGACAGAAAGGCAATCAGAAGTGTAGATACATTGTGTACACGAAGACTATTAACAGACTGGCATGTTGTATTAGTGCAGGCGCACTAAGGAAGTGTAGGATGAACGAGTTCATGTTCAAAAGAAGAAATATAAAACCAGTGATTTGTTATCCTCATAGCCTACCCAGCAACTCCAATTACTGGTCAGACATAAGTTTCAAAGCTGAACTGGCAACTGTCACTTTTTTTTTGATGACAGGAAACACGCCTGGCATTAAACCCATTCCATGTAGGACAAGAATTTCAGTGACATCTTGAGAGATCATGTGACAGAGCCATCAAACTGTCATCACAGAGGCATCAACTTTCCATGGCAGATGTAAAACCAAGAAAATAGGACAAAACTGTGGATCTACCTCCAGATTTTGAGACAAAAGCCAAGAGGTCGGACACACTGTGTCTTTGCATGTAACTGCAGACGACATGTCCTTCTCGATCCCTTTGGTCACTGCAGAAATCGCATCCCTCTCGCCAACATTTCCGATCAGATCAGATGGAGAGTCGCTCGGCTCTCCTCCTCCGAGTAACGGGATACCTGGCTCCAGGCTCCAGCACCGGCCTTCATCTGCCTTCTCCCGACAAACATAGGTGGCTGCATCCAAGGTTTAAAGGTGCCTGTCTTCAGCATAATGAAATTAGCATGTGTAGGAATCCAGCAGTCGATACAGCTAGGAATGGTCATGTCGGCCTTGAGGCACGTGAAGTGCCAAGTTCCAAAGTTTCAGAGGTGACTATTCATCAATCCTCAGTATCCTCTGAGCTCTGCGTTCGAGCGCCAAATACACATGTTAATGATGCTGGCTCATCAGTGGCCAGGGAAAGGTGAAATCAGAGGTACACTGTGTGGAGTAAACGATATAAACTGCACAGAAAGGGGCCCCCTGTGATGCCTTCATAGCAGTGATGTTCATACAAACCAAGTGTTGACCAGTACACTGTTGGCCTTCTGCGATCATAACACGCAGGTCTCTTGGTAATGTGACAATGATGCTGAAGACGTTGATGATGATGTTGATGGCACTAACAATGAAAATGATGATGATGATACCAATAATACCAAAAATGATTTTGGTATTTAGATAATGATGTAAATAATCATGATATCATTCCTACTTCTATTACTATGACTAATGATAATAATTATAACAATGATATCAAAAGTGATAACAAATGGTCTTGATTCATCCACGGAAATTAAATCAGTGTTACTCACACTCAACTTCCCATGATGCATCAGGGAGAATGCTATGATTTCCTATTGGTAAAAGCATATGACTGGTAGGACTCCTATATGTACATTGTATGCACATGGAAGTCGGACATCTGACACAGAGGACTCTGAAGCCCTGTTTTGACAGACCTGACCATGACAATGTCGCGACAATGCCCAAAGAACTCCGGATGCCTCAGGCAATAAAACCGCAGAAGAGAGCGAGGGGAACTGTTTTAACAGACACACACTGAAAACCTTACCTGGGTAGGTTTCCACGAAGGGGGTGTGTCCACTTATGCGACTACCCCACCCACCTGCCAGCATCGCTTGCTGTTCTAGATTGTGCACATGTAGGTAGGCAATCATGTTTATAGGAAACAAAACATGGTTACAATTACTGATCTCAACTACAGTTGAACCTCTCGTATCCGGACAAGTCGAGACCGGGACTCATCCGGATAAGGGATTTGGCCGGATACGGGAGACTCAATGCTTTATACATGTACATATACATACACATGTACTGATGTAGCCCATTGTACTGTAGTACCACATGTAGTATAATGTGTATACTGCAACCTTTTCATTGTTACACTCAGTAACAGAACCCAAAATAGAGCTTCGTGTTTGCAAGAATTTGGAAGGAAATTTGATGTAATGTATGTTAATCATGTTGGAAGTAATATGTAATTCATGTGTGTTTGTGTAGGAGTTCTCAAGGAGTTGGGAATCCCCCTTTCCTCCCGTAATTATTTTAAAAAAAATCACGGCGAGATTGTATCCGTATAATAGAGAGATCCGGATAAAGGGAGGCCGGATAAGAGAGGTTCAACTGTAGAAATTAGTCTCGTTACAATCAATGCACCTGATCAGCTGTGTCAATCATTCTTTGTTTGCAATGTTGCGCATGCGTGTTGAGTGTATCAAAGGAAAACCACGGTTGCATTCTAATACAAGAGTTGTTGGGATAATATCGCGGTAATGTCAGGGTGATGTTGCGGTAATTATTCAAGCTGGTTTGGGTAGAATTTGGCAAAAGTTACCATGACAGCATCAGAGCACCATTTTGCAGGGACCATTTTTACAGGTAGGGTAAAAAAATGATTACCCAGACATTACCTGGGCCCCGTTGCTAGAAACTTTGCGTTTAAACGCAACTTGCAACTGATTGTCACTGGCCAATCAAAATCATTGTTGCATGCATGTCTTTTTAATAGGGCAGACCCTGAGCCAATCAGAATGGTTGTTTCAAAATTAGCGATTATTTGCAATTGATTGCAACTTTCTTGCAACGGGGCCCTGGACATTGTCGTGGTAACTCTAGTGTGAAAGGCTCTGTTTTATGGGGCTTTACAATGGTCGATGCCTGATTAAAATATATATTTGCTGGCATTACAGTGAATAGCACAGCAGGGTGAACAACCTAGTGCACCACCAGTACAAACTATGTTCGTCTCTACAAATCCCCATATTAAACCGAGATGTCATATGAAGGGCAAACCACTATATGCCTGCTAAAAGAAGAGTACCCCAGTAATATGTGGCTACACTTAACTAGTGCTATATGTGCATTGCTTCTGGAACATTACAAGTACAGTATGGTACCTCTGGGAGTCATGTGTTGGATATTGCTCTGGATGAATCTTATGGGATTGGGTTGTTACCCTACTTTGTGGGGCAAAATTAGTCTCTGTAGGAGACAGAGACTCCAATTTTATGCACTTTTTTTTCTTTCTCTCTTTAAAGAGCTCAGCTACATGTTCATTTACATATTCTCAATATAATAAGCCAGGTGGTTGTTTATCTCTATACGCCAGGCAAAGAATTAATGTACACCTACTTTTTAATATTATTTTTGAGACTTTGCTTGTGTCCTTTTAAAAGTTTTTCATTTCATGTGTGTATGCACTTTTTTTCTGCTACCTGTATGTGTCTGATTTTTACTTCAGCTTTTATTTGACTTTTCATATCATTCTACCTCTATTCTGCCAAATATGATAGATATACAAAATATCATGAAACAATAATACTCACTTTACTACTGAAATTGGGAGAGCCTTTTTTTTTTACAGAAACTTACATGCATAATTTCCTGAAAACAATTTCTTTTCAAAGTAAAAAGGATACAAGTGGGTACCTTTAAAAGACATAAACTGCGCCCACAGATTCTCTAATACATCCTATATTGCAGTAGCACTCTCTGAGTCTATATGCCTTGCTCATAAGCATGAATTATGGCACTCTGTCCCTATTTTGACAAGCCAATTACACAAATAACTTGCAGAGGAACCAAAGAAAGGGGGGGGGGGGGGGATAGGCCCTACAAAAATATATTATCGCTTTTAGGCCACGGAAAGGAATAGACTATTAAGACGAAAGAACCCCCTCCCAACACACACACACATGTATGTATTTCTATATTATACATAGGGCCTATACACTATAATACAAACATGTATGCTATCTGTAATATTATGTCGCTCTTTTATGGCTTAAAGAAAAAGGTCTTAAGTGTTTATTTCTGTATGCATACATATTCAAGGTATCTATGTATATGACCACATCCAAGCAGACTTGACAAGAAACTCTTATGACGTCTGAAGTGCACAAAGGGAATGGGCAATGTTGGTAAAGGTTTGTTTAATCAAGAGGAAAAACCAAACCAAAGAACAAAATTCTTCTGATCAATTTGTGTGTGTATGCAACTATGGAACATTTAGTCACAAATTTGGTTTTGCTTGTCCCTTATATAAACATCCATATAATTCTCTTGAAACCCATCAGATCTAAGGAACCACACCTTCCTAGCTTCACTATTCATTGTTAACAGTAGTTCATAAGGCAGAATTACAACTTCTCTTTGGTTTTAGCCTTGTACCATAAATGTCAATACTTTTGCACAATTCCTTTTTTTTTTTTTGCACTGAGCGGCACAAAAACATATTCATGGGTTCTTAAATGCACACTGTGCAATTGTCAACCCATGCAATCTGTGCAGAGAAAATTGTGAAGATATTTTAATGGTTGCCCAAAAGTAGCGCAACATATGCTAAAAGTACAACAGATGTACTGCAAAAATTTCTGCATTTATAGCATCATTGTTTATTTCACTTGCAGAATCATGAAAGGCCTCTACAACACTATATGTAAACCTTAACCTGACAACACACATTACAAGATTAAAATTCATGTTTGTCTATAAAATTGTGACAAATCTTTGTTGTTTTTTTCTGATTTTGTGCAGATTTAATGATTTTAACTGGTTTCATGTAATCTCTCTGTAATATGTAATATAGGAAACTAGTAATATTCAGAGTTGCAAGTTTAATGAAGACCAGGGGAAGATTTTTGCAGCAAAATGACCCCATGACTTGGTACTGTAGGATCAAGCACAACCCTCCTACTTAGAAGCTACATATATGCAGATATGATCTTCATTTCTGGGTAATGTACAAAGGCAGGGTAATCACGTAAACATTACTCATAATGTCCTTTCACACTGACAGCGAAATCTAATAGAGAAAAATATCAACTGTGTGGGGGTGGTTGCTAAGCATCTCTGCCAAAAGCCACCAGAGAAATCATACACTGGAGTGCAATTTTTTTCAAATTTTTTTCAATTTCATTTAAAGTCTCCTGTCACAGTTAGCATTGAGAACCATTGTCCTGAAAACTCAACATTTCATTCGTACTACTTGTGTCTTCCACTCTTTAGATTACTCCCTCCCTGTGGTCACATTTTACAGTGTGTAGCCAACCCGCCTGGCTTTTGTTCACGTCACAGCAGTATATCAATGCGGCAGACTGCCCAGCCAACTGCACGTATGCACATTATGCCTGCAAAACTTCTGACTTTTCCCAATGCATAGTGAATGGAAAGATCTATCGTTGCTAAGGCACTGTTCAAGTCGCTATATTTCTCTATGAGACATAGAAGCACCATTTCATTTTTCAGTCTTTTATTAGGTGATGCGCGTGTCCATTCATGTTGCAGCTCTTACAAGCGAAACCCAGCGGCAAATCGCTCACTGCTATCCGTGCATAGTTGCGAATGGTGAGGTCAGACCACGGTCATCTGGAACATGGCTGAGCTGGAACAACGGCGCATGATCAGAAGGCACTGGAGACCCCGAATCTGCAGAAATTGTTCATTAGCAGTGGAAACATGAGCAGCTGATTACTGATGATTTTCATAATGATTACTGATACCACAGGCTGATTGGTCCTGAGCTAGTCAAAATTATGGATTCTCTAACAGACCACGTAGTACTTTTTTACCACCTAAGGGGTTAATGTACAGGGGACAAAGCAAAAATAACAACAAATGTCAGAGTCCAAGAAGAAAATTTAAGCCAGTACAGAAATACCTTGCAAAGAATAAAAAATGTTCACCCTCATATTTTTTTACTTGATAGTTTTCCATAAATCATACAGAAATAAAGCAGGAAAAATGAAATGCCTAATGCCCCAAAATTGCTAATGGAGCTGCTGGGTAATATATGGATATTGGCTGATGTCATTATTTATGATAGAAACGATCAAAGATTACGACAACAGACGTATTTGCTATTAACGGATGGCGAACTGTTATTACTCCCCATGTGAGCCGAATTCCTTGGCTGATCCTTGCACCGGAAATTTTCAATGAGGGATAT
The DNA here is from genome assembly GCF_040938485.1 of Diadema antillarum. NCBI lineage: Eukaryota > Metazoa > Echinodermata > Echinoidea > Diadematoida > Diadematidae > Diadema > Diadema antillarum. The sequence goes on from NW_027271327.1 coordinate 122,990, forward strand.
AAAATTACTTTATGATGGCAAAGTTATGACTGTAGTTTATACGAACATCAGTATGAACCTTCAGAGAAAATATGCAGGCTATTCTAAATGGTTATCTGGGTTGCATCACATTGACACATTAAACTGGTTTCATTCGAACTGTCTCTTCTGGCACACAGATACACACAATAAAACTACTCTGTCTTGCATTTATTGCAAACATCAAACTCTTTTCCTGTCTGGGACTGTGTCGAAACTTAAAGGGATGGTATAGTTTTGTTTGAGATGGGGATACAGGTTTTAACATTTTGCGAAATAGTTCTGAACCACTAATACATGAAATATCAAAGAGCATACAAATTTTCTAAGAGGAATTGAAGTTTACTTGATGAAAATTGGTTTAGAAATGACAGAGATATATCCAAAAGCAAGGCAAAACAAAGAGGTCCTAATAAAAGGTGGGTCTCACCTTTTACTACAATGAAGGACCTCTATGTTTTTGGATATCTCAGCAATTTCATAACTAATTTTCATCAACCTTTAATTCCTCTTTTAGAGTTGCACGCTCTTTACTACTTCATATAAATGGTTTTTAAAAATTTTGCAAAAAATTAAACCTAATTCCCCATCTCAATCACAACTATACCATCCCTTTAATGCAGTCAATAAGTCAATTCTAATCAAGTTATGTCTACTGTTTGATATTGTATCTCTCTTGATAGGCAACATGTGCAGTTGGTGATATATTACAAAATACACATTTACTCTGTTTGGGTCTTTTTTTAAGGTGTTCATAAAACTTGCAGCAGGTATATGCAGAAGTTCAGAAGGTCAATACTATCAAGTTATATCATGCTATAAAGATGTTTACAGCATTCACTTCAAATGCTTTGTAAAGTTCGGTGTAATTCTCTCATGAAAGAAACTACAATGTATAATAGACTAAAGTTTTGATACTATGCTCACAGCGTCCTAGTCAGCAAATTTCTAGCATTCTGAAATATAGAATATTCTCTGTGAAATATGTATTATTAGTGAATCTGCCTCCTCATATTAGTGATAACTGTGTGACCCATGACATAACTAAATGAAACAACAAAATCTTTAAATCATGTGTTGATATACACTGTTCAATTCTTTTATGTTGCATTAAAGAATTATGCATACGTTGTAGGCCTATAAATACAAACTGTATCTTTCTTGTGGTCACTGCATATTCTCATTTTCAGAGACTTTTTTCTCAGCGTCTTTTTTACACGACATGATATCACCTAGCCCTAGAGAAAGTGCTACACTGTACAGTGTAGGTGCATACAAGTATATGAGAAGCATACACTTGTACATGTACTAGTATTGACCGGTGCATTAATAGTCTACACATCCTACACATAAGCTGTCTTAGTAGGATTTGAACTTTATTTATAGAATTGTGAAGAGCTACACAATGTATGCAACAGCCAGATACAATAGGAGCCGGCTGTTCTACAGGCAATGAAAATGGAAGGCTTTTAGCTGGGATCTAATGAAGCTTCCTGGTTTGAGCACGTCCTTGATAACGCCTCCTTTCCAGGAAAAACCCCATTGGCCTGTCTGAGTGGAAGGGGGCATGTAAGGTCGTATTGTGACTGAGAATGCTGCCTCCACGGCTCCCAGACAATTCCCCTTTTTGTGCACTCTCTCGATAAAAAGCCGATAAGGCAAGGGTGTGCTTCATTCACAGCACCACTTCATTTGAACCTCATCTCGTCTTGGCTGGGGACAAGTTTACATCACAATGCCTTCCTGTGTTTGGGTGAACACGGGGCATTAAAAGGCTCTCTCTATGGGAGACACACAAGTTATTGTAACATGTGTACATTGTAGTGTACACAGCCTCTGCAGTTACCATGTGCCTATCTCTCAGCTACTGTACCTGTAATTTCAGGTTGTTCAAATCATGTGGTACATACATGACCGGGAAAAAACAAAATGTAGTACCGGTACTCCATATCACTTACGGTATAAAAAAACCGAGCATTTCTGGGGTTAGACACATGTCTATCTTTTATAATAGGATGGGATACTCTTTTACTGTTGATTCTGCGTCCAACTTAAAATGCACGGCTCATTAATTGGCCACGAGTTAGATTAAAAAACGAAGAATCACATTAGGGCACTTGTGGGAATTGAACTTTGACCTCTTGGGAAGTGCAGGCTGAGAATGAAATGAGTCCAGACTGAGCCCAGATGTTTTCATACTGTGGCCCCATTGCCATGACTTGGCATTGGTCTGACGCAACTCACAGAATGCTTGGCTGAGGCCTGACTACACTCGACTGTGATGTGCAAATCCACACCATTATATTGATGTTCAAGGACAAGTTCACTCAAATATATGGATTGAGTGAATGCAGCAATATTATAGAAGAACACAGTGAAGTTTGAGGAAAATTGGAAAAACTACTACTTAAAGGACAAGTCCACCTTCAAATACATAAGGATTGAGAGAATGCAGCAATATTAGTAGAACACATCAGTGAAAGTTTGAGGAAAATTGGACAATCCGTTCAAAAGTTACAAATATTTTAAGTATCTGCGCAATCACTGCTGGAAGAGAAGACTACTACAGTGTATGATGTCACATGCGTACAACTATGTAAGGAAAATAAAAAGAGAATTTCACAAAACTTAGGTTGAATAAAGTACACATTTCTTCGACTTGCTACTGATGTATGTTAAGGGTAATATCATTCCCCCTGCCTTCTGAAAGCGAGAAGTCTAGTGTTCTTTTGTTTTGCGAGAAAAATGGAAATATGTCGAATTTTCTTTATTCTTTCTTTATATCATTGTACTCATATGACATCACAAGCTATAGTAGTCTTTTCATCCAGCCGCGACTGAGCAGAAACTTCAAAAATTCATAACTTTTTAACGGATTGTCCGATTTTGCTCAAACTCTCACTGATGTGTTCTACTAGTATTGCTGCATTCACTCAACCCACATGTCTATGAAGGTGAACTTGTCCTTTAATTATTTTTTTTTTTTTCAATTTTAGTGCTGGATGACAAAGAATTTTACAATTTTACATCAGTCACATTGGAACCCTGCCCCATACTACAAAAACAATATGAATGGGATGTGACTCCAACAGCAATAACACTATAAAGTGGGGAGCATGATGTTACCTGTTGATTCATCACAGGGCCAGCATGAATGGCCATATACGGGACTAGGAAGATTGCCTTGTATGAAATGCTCAAATATGGCTGACTATACTACAACTGAACTTCATGAAGCAGCATTCTGTTCCAACAAACCTCATTATGCCATTATGTCTACCGTCCCTGTCTTGCGGGACTTGCTGGGCATGACAAATCCGTACACACCCAGAGGGACAGGCTACCCACGGCATGTTGTAGCCTGTACGTTTTAATAGCACCTGACAATACAGCTATTTTTACATGCGGCGTACCAGTAAATTGAATGACATGATTGTCCTGTTTACAGCAATATTTGGCTCCAAAGCCAGGAAGCCATACTATGAATACGATGGAGGCCTTCAATTACTGTTTCTTCTCAGCATATCATGCTTGAACTACACACATGTATAACTAATGAACATTACATTCAAGAAATTCAACTCTTGAAGATAATACAAAGTTTAATAATACCACACACGCCAAATGGTGCATACACTGAAAGCTGCATTTGGGCAATTCCGCGGTTAGTAACGTTACATTTAAAGAAATTTAGATATTTATTTTTACTACTAAATCACCATTTATTCATTTCAAGTCAAAATCATGTTAAAACATGTTCATCCTTCCCAGGTGTATGATATAGAAAAGAATGAGTACAATCCAATAAATATTAGAATTACTATGGCAACTAAAAGGGCTGGTTAGTAACGTTACGAAAAAAGGACATGACAAAAAAATCAATGTCTTGTAACAAAAAGTGTGCAAAATTTCAAGTTACTTCAAACAAAGTGTTGCATTAATTTTAATTATTACATCATGACAAATGTTCATGCAAATATTTTTAGCAGTTCGACCGATAATTTATTAGCTAGACCCCCAAATGCATGGTTAGTAACGTTACGGTTAGTAACGTTACATTTGTCCGGAGTAATTCCGCAGGTCATTTCACCCTTTTGTAATTGACAAAATGTCACATGACTTCTGGAGTATTCAAACGTATTCATCTTTTACCTTTTAGCAAAAATTTGAGGAAAAAATTTCAAAGCAACCCACTGTAATTTGCATTTAAGTGAATTTCAGCATCCCCAGTCCCACATGTACATTTTAAATGATGGTTTTAGATCTCGCAAAATCAATAAATACGAAAAATAAAATCTACTGAATTTGAAAGACCTTAGTGATTGGTAAACATCCATGGCATTAGTTGATACCTAAATTAAAGCGTAAGATAAAGAGGCACATTTCTTTTATCCATGTCATGTCCACCTAACTGCGGAATTGCCCATTTCCATTTTCTGTCCTTAATATAAAGCCATATATATTTTTGTGGTTCAAATTGCTTCTTTTTTTCATTTTACAGGAGACATTTATATTTGTGGCTATATTTTCTGGTGATTTGGCAAAATATTATCCATCAACTAAGGAGGATTTTAATTCCCCCACACAAAATACGACAGAAAATGATCATACATGTAGGCCTACATGCTAAGCCCTATAGTGTACAACACAAAGCAATATAAACAAAAATGTACCGCAGTATATACACATCACAGTTTATAGATTTGACTATGATAGTTACATGTAAAATATCAGATCTATCCCCTGTATTTTCCAAGCAACATACTGTACAGCTCAAACAAGTGTGAATTTCTACATACAGTGTACACTGTACTTGCTGGATTATGCACCACAAACTTTTCCTGACTTGCTGCTTTAAATTTCACTATCAAACAATTTTGCTATTTGAAATATACTCTTGTACTGGTTTGGTTTTTTTTTTCTCTCTCTCTCTTTTTTCTTCAAATTCCATATCTTCTGAGCAAGCATCTAATTAACATTTGTAGAACAAGAGAAGCACAATGCCAGAGATGAAAAATATAACAACAACAACAACAACAACAACCACAACTATTCCTGAGCATCTGCCCTAGCTATTTGTCTTCATACAATGCAAACACTCCACAAACTCAGTTTTCTTGTACACTTGTGATGCAAAAAAAAAATACAATCTACTACTCTAAAATCATTCCCTTGCCAATGGCTTTGGTACAGAGCAGTCCTCCCAAAATTTGCATTCAGAGCAATGGCCCAGTCCATGAGAGAAGCAAAACAAAAACAAAACAAAACAAAACAAAACATTAAAAGAAAATGAAGAGAGAGAGAGAGAGAAAATTGAACTAGAGGAGGTACTTTGTACTACAAAGGCTAGGCAACAGGGATCAGCACAGCTACAAAAATGGGCAATTAGTGGCTAATCTACGTCCCCCATGAAATGGGAGTGATCTGCTCCCTTGGAAGAGGTCAAAGTCACTGCAAGCTCTCAAATTCCACTTCACATTTTTCATTTTCATCTGTAGGGGGAGGATTTCATATTCACCATGAATTTTCCCCCATCTGATAAGTGTAGCATGCTTTGCAGCTTTCCATTTGCCCGATTTTGAATAGTTTGTTTGTTTCTTAATACTAGAATGTCATGCTCACTTGGACAACATTGAAGTCAGTGCTTAGCGATCTTAGCATTTCATTTTTTTTTTTTTTTTTTTTTTTGGGGGGGGGGGGGGGGGGAGGAGGAGGCTAGGGGTGATACTTGATATTCTTGGGGTTGTCAAATGTTTTTCTTGTGTGTATATGTGTAGGCTAGGGGTGATATTTGATATTCTTGGGGTTGCCAAATGTTTTTCTTGTGTGTATATGTGTGTGTCAGCAGAGAACATGATGACATCAAGCCTTGTGTGACAGTATCATAAATAAAGGTTCTACATCGTGAAATTTATTGCGCCTTCTGATCTCTTCAGGAATACGGCCTGCGGCACAGGTTCGGGCAATTACGCAGAATGTGGCATCCCATGCGTCATTTTCATCGCTGACGTTGGATTGCTTGAATAGGCTTACAGGTCAAATGCTGCCATCAGTTTGCAGTGGTGTGCTTGGGTTGGCAATGGCCTTTGCTCAGCATACCCTAACCCCATAACTGACCCCAATCACAAGACCAAAAGCATCACTGCCTTTAATATTGAGGTTAATGAATATAAGGCCAGCAGCCACTCACCAATGTCCTAATTTTAGGGATACAGGAGAGCTTGGAATTATGCTTGTTTCTCTTCAACGTAAAAGAGGAAGCAAACTTTCTAATTTCATTTGCCCTTATCAAATCATTCTTTACATTCTCAAATAGCTAGTCGGAGGTCAGGGGCTTGCAGGACCTAAAATTTCCAAATTTCGAAGATCTACTTCATAGAATACTTTGTTAGTAAATTTCATAATGTTTGGAGAAACAGAAGCAAAAGATATTTCAAAAGCAGACATTTTTTTTTTTATATTAACCACCACAATACAATCCCTACCATTGTATTCTAACTCTATGATAATGTTTTAAACTGAAAAATGTTGGAAACCTTTGTGAGAATTAACATGTTTGACTACACCTACAGCACAACTTATACTGTCTATCTGGCTCAGCAGAGAATGAGAACAACGAAGAACTAATCATACAAGTTTGAAGAACTATGTGGGAAGGCACTGGAATGAAACAACAAACTCAGAAAGGTTATGAATTACATACAACGATATATCAAACATTTGTATCTCTGTTTTGTTATGAAAATTATGCCGAGTCCAAGATATTGTTGCAAAATACTTTCACCTTCACCTAAAATAATTAAAACTTCATTCATGTCATTACGTTCAAAGCAAAGTGTGTGTAACTATTCAAATTTCAAGATTACTGTTCCAACAGTTACCAGTACACTCTTTAAATAGAAACTTGCACATGACAGACATCAGCCTGATGGAAATCCAAGTTCAAGAATTTTTTTTTTTTCGCAATCGCAAATTAGTGTGCTATTTTATTTCCTATTCACATCAGCATGAAGAGAATTAGTCCGAAATTTTCTTTAGCTGATTCGATAGCTGAGCATGCGCAAACAGCGTCAGTAGGGTGCGCGCCTTCAAAAATTACCCACGATTTGTGCGCAGGTTGCCTCGATCGACTAGGTTACTCATGCTAGGCATGATGGGATGCATCACGCTAATTTCTTGAGGCGAATTCATGATATCGAATAGCACGCTAGTTCACAAATCATTCCGTTATTTCAGAAATTTCCCGAGTATGGGTCGAGAAATTTTCTCGAGCTTAGCTTTCAAATCATCAAGCTATTCATACACGCTGTAGTTTGAATTCACATTTTCAAATAGCATGCTTTTTTGTCATCGGGTTAATATATCCAAACTCGAGATTCTGAAAATAGCGCCCTATTTCGAAACATCTGGCTGATGTGAAAACGCCTATGTATGGATATTTCATCATAACAAATCCATAATTGGGTGATACGCTAACGGGTATCAACTATTGTGTTTGCTCGAAATTCCCATTTCTTTCTGACAAATTTTGTGAACAAAATAACTCAACAATGACTTGACCAATTCACATGAAATTTTCAATCATCATATCTCATGACAATATCTCAGCACAGTACATTTTCATGACGATAACTTTTCTGTGACGTCATCTAGGTGCCATTTTGTGATTTTCAATGATCGATCATAACTTCATAACTAAATGCCATTTCTTTACCATTTCCGGAAGACATAAAGTTCAAGTCACGTCTGATAGTCCTGTACTATGCTAATTACCCAGGTCACCATGACGTGCACGTACAAGCGCATCAAAATTTTAAAGTGCTCAAATCGACATCCCAATGGATTTTCTCGAAGTTTCAGACAATTCCAAGCGTTTCAAAAAAATCTGCGCGTTTTCGCGCACACAGCGTGTAAGCAACATGAAAATACACTTTTGTCCAGTGACAATATCCATTGGTTTCCGATCGATTTTGACCAATAACAAAGCAATGCACGTGGGTCAAAGTTAAAATTCCGCGCGCCTCAATGTGCAAATATAGTGAAAAAACATGTCTTTGTTTATTTCGCCATAGCTCTTGAAAATGTCCAGCAACCTTATGTTTTTATTGCATATTACAAAAGCATATGAATTGTAAATAATATTTCAAGTATCAATATTTCGAGGAAAACTCTATGATGTCACCATATCGTCATCTGAAATCAAAAAAGTGGAATTACATTTTTTGACACATTTATTTGCTGGTATCACGGTAGCTTTAGCTCAATATCATCCCAAATTCGGATATGTTGTACTTTGAACATTTGTCTTTTAAGTCCATGTCATTGTTTTGCAATTTGATTATGTTATCATACTGGAAATTGTGATTAAAGGCAAAGACTCAAAATAAGCCAAGTTTACGTGTTATGTCAATGGGAGGTGATTTTTTTTTTAAAACCATATACTGACTTGATAACGTTCTAGCACCATCACCTCAGCTGATTTTGCTCCATTTCCTCTGAAACTTAATTATGTTGTAGCTGAGACAATAAGCTGCAGTAATCATGCATTTGATTTTTTCAAATCTCCTCATCAGGTTGGCTATTTTGCACCTTAAAACTGAAAATGAGAATCGAATGTGGACGAAATGATTCCTGATTTATCTTTCACATATAAGCTTACGTTCCACATACTTTTCTCATTGAGACGTATAGCTGAGAGGTTAAAGGCACCGTCTCTTGCGCCAGAGACGTAAAGGTTGCACACGTGCGGGTTCGAACCCCACAAGATGACGAAACAAAATACCTCTTAGACCCTTTCACTTTTTTTTTTTTCAATGGAGTAATTCCACTTTCGTCCATGTAGAAATCACATTCTCATGTAAATGCACCCATACGCACATACACACACACACACACAATTTCACTTTGTTTTGTGTTGGAGACTACATTGCTTCGAGTGCTGCAAAATTTTACAGGCTTAGCATAGAGTTTGTCAAACTGATCATATTATATAATGACGACGAGATGAGACATAGCCCTCTTGGTTATGCAAATAATGGTCAAAGTTCATATTTGAAAATACAAATGTTAAAGTGAGGGTGACTCTTAAAAGACTTTATCGCCATGTTTGATTTCTGGGGGGTTTTCTTTTCTTTCATTTTGAAGACCTATTGGTAAATATTCAGTTACATAGCCTGTCAAATCGACTTACTTGCACACGCCGACACACGCATGAAATTCCCACTTGGTTGCATGACAGAAACAATTTGATCTGAATTATGTAGGACTGTAGAAAGAACTGGACTTCACGAATGTATCTCAATATAACTTTAAGTCGCTATTTTACATCATTTTCGTTGTCGATCACCTGTGACCGATATCTGATGACCCCCAGCATATCACCTAACTCGTCTTCAGTGACGAGTTTCATATCTCGTTATTTATTTGAATTACAAATATATACAGCATCGATGCTGCAACCAAGATTAGGAAACTGATTTTAATAACTCTTGCCAAGAATGTATGGTTTTGACAGTTAAGTTTCCATTGATACTGTGGCACATCACTTCTTATTTGACAGATATATTACATTTGTTTTTATCAATTGAGGCAGAAATTATACTAAAGGGTAAAAAAGGTGAAATACATTTTCAAAATGATGGCAAGCCTTCCAATGAAATGCACAACCTTTTTTATAATCTGAATTCACTGTTCATATTTGTATAAACTTAGACGCATTTCCCAAGAAATTTAAGCCACAAGATAGTCACTAATTCGTAAACATAATACTAAGTTTCACTTCCAAACACAATGTATTAAAGCATAACATTTCCTTCTGGGCAATCAGACTTTTGTAATGTGAAGAATTGGCAGCACTTCAGTGTAAAAAGTGTAAGCTGAGGAGACACTTCCTCCTGTAAATAGGTATCACTTCATTTATGAAAATATTGGTTTTCTTGGTTTCGTGGGTACTTTCAACATGTAAAACTTTTCTCTGACTGCAGTGTGACATACATGTACATGTACATGAACATGTACACATGTATGTAGGCCTACATCAATGTACCCTAGCACGATGCAGAAATGTACAAAAAAAAAAAAACACAAGCTGCTGCCCAAACAGTACTCTGTGCTCAGAGAGGCAGCATCCCGACGCGTTCTTGCCAACAATAACCCCAGGGAGTCCGGGGGAAAAACACTGTTTGCCGTGTGGCCAAAGTTCAAATGCAAACGGTGACACATGCATGCACGCGTTCAAGATTCTTTTTTTTTTTTTTGCTTTTTTTTTGCGATCTAGCATTTCATGAAATGATTTCAGAGAAGCGAGAAAAAGAGGGTGTGTTTCTTGATGTACGGCAATGATTAACGACACCTGCACACTCCCCACTGTAAGTTCAATGAAACAACATTTGCTGAATTCAAACAGTATACAAGGATTGCATACAGACCACTGCATAAACAGATGGGGGGGGGGGGGGGGGGGGGGTAGAGAGAGAGGGAGATGAGAGAGAGAGAACAAATACAGCTTAGATTATATATTTCCCTCTCACTTTAAAGACATGAATCTCTATCACGATCTTGGGTCTGTGCTGACAAAAAGCAGGTTCCACTCACTATTACAGTAGAGACTTTGCATGCTTGTGTGTCTAAGGATATTTGGCATCATGAATTGCAATATCTCTTTGTGTACCCAGGTACTCACATTACTTTGCTTTCATAAAATGTAGCCAGTGTTGAATCTAAGACAAAACAATGTAGCGATAAAGCTCCTTCTTTTCCTTTCTTGTCAGTTGAACACACATACCCCTTTCAGGTAATCGCAGTTCAATTATCCGTATCAAAATAATGCGGATGAAGTAATCAAAATCGCGTTCATATATCCCATGAAGTGCGCACTACTTTTACGAGCGCCCGTTCATATAACGGTGCGAAAGACGGGAGTATTTGTCATGGTTACTGCCCACGCCTCTATAATGACATAATGTTTCCGGTGATATAATACTCACGTGTATGCACAGCTCTCGATCAAGCTCAGCATATCAGCGGTTGTGCGGGAAATCGAGTGACCTTTGACCGAACTGTGGAATGTTAGTACACATAAGTCGTAAAACGCGTTCATGTATTCTCGATCAACTCCTCATGCTGCAATAATGCGGATAATAGCAGCATCAAAATAATGCGCACTTTTTTACTCCTCTCCCGTTCATGTAATCAAAATTTTACTACTTACAAATGTATTGCTCCTATTATCCGCATCCACGATTACCTGAAAGGGGTAACAGAGAACTGAAAATCACAACGGATGGCTAAACCTATTGTACCCCCCCCCCTACCAAAAAAAAAAAAAAAAACCTTTCACATGATCATCGCTTCCACAGCAAATTATAAGTACTTTAGGCCCTACACTCAAGCTACAGTGTAACTATAATAAAGGAGAACAGAATTTAAGTTTGACTTTTTTTTTCTTTTTCTGCTGCAATGAATCTTAACATGACTTTCACAAACACGATGGAATCTGCAGTCTGATACTTTCCACACAAAAAAAGAGAGAGGGAGAGAGATACTTTATGAAAGACTAGAAATGTCGCTATGGCGACTGGTATGCCTCCGCCATAATGCATGATTCTCCTAATAGGTCTATAGTACATGTGGACAATGTGTGATTACATTTTCACAAAATTGGCAAAATATTAAAATTACATGTTTGTCACAAATGTATCGAATGTTTACCTTCCTTGACCTATGTTTAATTGGATGAATAGGAGAGCATGTACTTTAACTTCGACTTTGACCCTTTCATAAGTTTACGCACTTGAGTAATTTTCAAGGTATGGAGAAAAAGTGCAATTTCTGTATTGAACAGTAAATTGTTATCATTTTCATCTGGTCTTTGATTCATAAGAGAATCACTGTCAGGCAGAACATACATAAATATGTACTAAGTTTAGAGATTACTTGAGCCGCTTCCGAGATATGGAGAAAGTAGTAAGTTCAGCACTTTCACTTGATCTTTGACGATTTGACCTTTGAACTTCTTGGCAAAAAAAAATCCCAGAGAATCTCTAGTGGGTAATATACATGCATACATTAAGTTAAAAAAAAAATAATCCTGCTGGCATTGCATAAATATAAGGGAAATAGTAAAATTTCGAAGTATTGCCCTTGACCTTTGACCCCTGACCTTTGACCCCATGAACCCCCAATTCCCTAGCTAACTACTGCCAGTCAGTACATGCATGTATACTTTGTTCCATAAAGATACTTTGAACAATTTCCAAGATACAGAGAAAAAAGTGAAATTTTAACATTTTACTTGACCTTTTGACCTTTGACCTTTTGACCTCATGACCCCAAACTTTCACCAAAGAATCTTAATTGGGTAATACATGTACACACTAAGTTTCAAGAAAATATCTTCAGGCAATGCATAGATATGGGGGAAATAGTGCAATTTTAAGCATTTGACCTTGACCTTTTGACCTTTGACCTTGAGCATGTGCACCCAAAAGTTGATAGGCACAACTTCACCCCCTAATACACATACATGCCAAGTTTCATTAGGATACCTCAAAAGGTTTTGATAGTTACCCTGTCCACAAAATTCATTACGGACGGACGGAAGGACGGACGGACGGACGGACGGACAACCCGAAAACATAATGCCTCCGGCACCACTTCGTGGCGGAGGCATAAAAATCAATAATCCTGCATTATGACTTGAGAGAATGCATTTCTACCTTTGTAATAGATGCTGCACACCTGTTTAATTTAAAGACAGTTGAGCCATTTCTGTCTCATTTTTTTTTTCTGCTTCAAGATAGTACAAATTGTACATTCTTGATATCATTCTCGGGCGGAAAAAAAAGTGTCTTTTTTATACAATGTACATTATGTACAGTCTACATAAATTAAATTCTTTGGTGTAGATATTCCACACTGGACATCATTATGTCAGTTAGCCTTACCGAAAGTTGTTTATTAAAAGTGTTTATAAAATGGGTTAAAGAATGTAGCCAATTGGAAGCGCTGAAATGAGTCACGTGTGCATGCATCAATTTCTCACTAACATGCGCGGCCTGACGTCACAATGTTTACACTAGCAGTGCGCACTCAATCAGTTGTTACAAGTGCATCGCGCGCTACTATACATGCTGTCAATCCTGTAAACAACTTCTAGTTCGGGCTGCCGGCCGGCCTTTCTTGCGTGCATAACATGTGTGGCGTACGTATACTCTTATACATTTTACGTACAGTACTTTCAAGTATATGTGCGGGATTTCCGAGTGCGACGTGTGTAAATGTTTGGGACGAACATCTTCGGACATCTTGACTCTTTGACTGGTATTGACCCACAAAGGTACATGAAAAATGCTGTTAGTTTTCGACCCATTTTATAAAACAAATGATGCACAGGATTATTTCGTGGCGTCAGTGGAGATGCAGCTCACTCTCGGGTATTTACAATGTAGTGCAACATGCACTCGGCTTCGCCTCGTGCATGTTTCACAATTGTAAATACCCTCGAGTGTGCTACATCTCCACTAACGCACTCTATCCTGTGCATCATTTGTAGTATAAGAAAAGAAGAAAGCATCATATTGATGCGTGCTACCAATTAAAATTTGTATGTTGCAAAGAAAACAATCACACAATAGAAGTATTAAATTTGACACATCCCTGGCAAAGAGTTTTCACAAAGGTTCTGCTACCAATTTAATAATATTTGTATGTTGCAAAGAAAACAATCACACAATAGAAGTATTAAATTTGACACATCCCTTGCAAAGCGTTTTCACAAAGCTTTTGTAAGGGTAGCGCACAACACTATTCAAAGCTGGAAGATGACTTCTAGGGATGAAATCATGTCTCTTCATGTTATTTGATACATGTCTTGTATGTTCACTCGATACTCTGGCTGTAATATGTTCAGGAGGAATACAATCCTGCTTCAAAGAAATTCACCTGGTTAAGCTGTCTTCAAATGGAATGAATAATGGGATGTTATTCCAAGGCCACTATTCTTTCTTCGCAACTCCAGAAGCTGGCTGGGGCAAAGGGGAATTCGCAATTCGCACTGAACAGGAGTTACAGGTCATTGACTTGTCATACTTGGAGTGGCCTTTGAATCTTGAGAGCTCAACTCTATATTAGTCTCCCCCACACAGACCCATTTTACCAAAAGTCAGGGCATCAGATAGCATATGCCAGGCAAGTGGATGCCATGTTCAAGATCAAGTAGGCGGTGTGCATGCCTATGGAATTCGGCAGTAAGCACCACACGAGTGTGGAAATAGAGTGAGAAGATTCAAATGTCTGTACAGTGTACAGTGTATCTATCAGCCAACCTCTGGGATTTTGATTTTTTTGGTACCGACTTTCTGCATTTGGTTCTCAATGATACAACTCCAGTGGCAAAAGTGGGCTGTACAAGAGTTAAAAAACAAAGTCCCTAGGTTTAACTCTATGAAGAGAAAAAATACTGAATATTATGCAGATGAGAGACACAAACATAGGGCCTATTTATTCTGTATCGAGTACTCTCAAACAAGTTAAGTTTAAAGTGGCAGTCACTCCAACATTTGTTTGTGTAAATGTTAGCAAGAGAAATGCTAAGGAAAAAAAAAATGAGATTATGGTTGAATATTTTGACTTGTGCTATGATGACATTAAGACAATGAAATAGTCCATGGAGGGCTAAAAAATTTTGAAAAAAAAAAGTGGGCTGCATGTCTTTAGACTAGGCGCCTAGCACAGTCCCCACAGAATGAACGTAGTCATAAGTACAGCTCTGTAAGTGGAAAATAAATGTGGCAGACAAGGTAATTTGCTTGGTGCACCAAAGTCGTTGCAGGAGAAGCACTGATTGATTGTAATTTTGATCTGCGTAATCAACGGCACCAGCACAAAAAAGTATGTTGTACATGCTGCAAGCTGCAAGGAGAAGCCCATAATCAGGAAGCCAAATTCAGCTGCACTCTTGGCTCTAATCACTAATCTCGGGCAACCGCCAAATTGTTTTGATCCTTTCGCACTTTCGAGGAAGCTGTGCCTTCAGACAGAACCAGCAAACAAGCAAGCAAAAACAACAGAACAAAAAAGAGACAAGTACATAATCAGTGAGGGGGGGGGGGGGGGTGTTGGAAGGAAATGTAGGCTTGTTCGGCAACATTCATTTGGTAGCCCAGCTTCCAGCTTAGGGGAGTATTTTCACCCCCTTCCCCTTCTAACATATCCCTCTCTGGAGCTACAGATTTGTACGTATCATGTACAATTGTAGGTCTAAATATGTTGCCCACGGACTGAAAGACTTTAAAGGTAGGGAATCCCATTTGCATGCCTTAAATGAAGAGTTGTATAAATACAGTGGTATGTTGAAGAGAGTATCATTTTAGAAACTCCCATAAAGTATTGAAAGTGGAAGGTAACATTTAGTACATTTTTATTGACCGTTAGATTTTAAATTGAATTTTTTTCGGGGCTCACCATAAATTCCAGTACATTACTAGGGTACCTTTGCAGACCCATGCACTGCATGTGTGTCCATCATGTACTGGTATATTTTGTGAAGAAAGTTCATCAAAACTTACAAACATTTCTATATACATTCTTGCCACACACTCTATATGTTTATACATCAGCTCTTATACTTTTAGATTTGTGTTTATAGATAAAAAATACAGAAGACTGCAACAAAAAGGCTTAAGTGTGGCTGACACACAGAACTACTGAGTAGTTGAGTTTTGTGCATTATTGAAATTGTAGATAATTGTTGACTTCCAAATTTCTCAGCAGTGGCCTAAACAAGTCCCCTGAGGTTCATATCTAATGTTTTGCTGCATTTTGGGAGGTCTGTAAAAGATATCCCCTACCTTTAAAGCCTCTACTTGCAACATTCACCTGTCTCATTCATACTACAGAGAAAGGCTGTACCATATGAATGAATCACTCTTAAAAAGAAATAAAAGTGAGGTTTCTTCTCTGTCCATTGCATGTAGGCCTATATAACGTACCCATTTAACCTGCAAAACAGACCCGCAACATGTACAATACTGCCTACAAGTTGTACACTATGCATCATCACTGAGCACAGGGAAACCCCTTTTTCCATACACACACACACACACACACACAAATTGATTCTTTTTTTCTTTTTTTTTTGTAGTCCTTGGGTATCAAAGACTGATTGCGATTTCGGCAGAAATGGGTCAAGTCCGTATGGCAACCTTCCCCACCACAGAATCAAGAATTCTTTAATCCACAGCTAGCTGTTCTGGATACTTCTTTTAACTGCATAAAATAAACTAGGAAACAGCCTCTGTTTCTGAAAATCTCCCTTAATATATTTTAATGTAGATTGTGCATGGGCACCATATCAAGTAGCCAAATCAATGAGTTCCTGGAAAGACTGATATTCATCCGACACGCTTTGCAGTTTCGAGGGAAAAGAGCTATGTTCCGGAAATTGACACAACAAAATGTTGAACACTAGCATACAGACCGTCGTTTCTGTCTGTGAATCTTTCCAGACTACCAGACATGATACGGATGTACATTGTATTACCATCCTCTTTATGTACACGTGTATGCATGCGCAGTATACATATTACAATTATAGAGTATGATGTCTTTCAGAGTTGGGAAGTGCTAAAAATCAGGAAGTGAATAATGTTGCGTTTGGGGTATGCAAAGGGAGGAGGGGGTTACCTACATTTGTGCATAATGTGACACAGTTTATAATTACCCACGCCGATGAAAATCGGCAGGGGGTTATGTAAAGGGTTCCGTATGTTTGTTTGTTTGTTTGTTTTTTTTTGTTTTTTTTGTTTGTTTGTTTGTTTGTTTGTTTGTTTGTTTGTTTGTTTGTGTACAAGATAACAAGAGAACGGGTAAACGGATTTGCCCGAAATGTTCAGGGAATGTTTGGATAATGACAGGAAAGAATCGATTAGATTTTGGTGATAATCGGTTGACCCTTGCAAATTCTGTGTGACCTTGAAGTTTTGACCCCATGGTATAGTGACCATTCCGAAAATTTCCCGTTTCTCACTTTGCGATTTTCCGCTACCATACGAAGACATAAACTCCCCAACGATCCGACTTCGCTGCTCAAATGTTCGTAAGAATTCCGAAATTTACGTTTAGGCCTATTTGAGGGACTATGTCCTTCTAGATTTATGAAAGTTCGTTCTCCGTCATCACAAACTGGCCCGTATTTTGATGATTTTTCAAATTAACATTGATTGTTTTTTTCGTTGGAGGAGCATTTTGCTCGGTCGCAGTCACACTGCACGATATGCGTGCTCAATGTCAATGCGTGTGCAAGGCCGCTGAAAATGCATCGTGCTCTACACTGTTGGTGCAAAATTGCACCGGGGACGTTGCGGCGCTCGTTGGTGGCCGAATACTGGTGCAGTAGACATTTGCATTCAACCCTTGCATTGAATAATTCCCGTAGACACTAATCATAGGGGTAATTGCCTAGGGGGTACGTAAATTTTGTTTTTCTTTTTTGCTTTTGTGGATACCATCAAAGATCGTACACTCATACGACCTTTGATATTTGATGATTTTTCAAATTAACATTGATTGTTTTTTTCGTTGGAGGAGCATTTTGCTCGGTCGCAGTCACACTGCACGATATGCGTGCTCAATGTCAATGCGCGTGCAAGGCCGCTGAAAATGCATCGCGCTCTACACTGTTGGTGCAAAATTGCACCGGGGACGTTGCGGCGCTCGTTGGTGGCCGAATACTGGTGCAGTAGACATTTGCATTCAACCCTTGCATTGAATAATTCCCGTAGACACTAATCATAGGGGTAATTGCCTAGGGGGTACGTAAATTTTGTTTTTCTTTTTTGCTTTTGTGGATACCATCAAAGATCGTACACTCATACGACCTTTGATATCATCACACTCTCGGCTTGCTATAATCAAAATATCCCGCAAGAAAACGGCGTATTTCTCGATTTTTAGCGCTTTTTCCGTGACCCGTCGCGTAGACAATACTCTTAAAACTGGACTTAATTCGCGCGCGCTTGGAAAAGTTCCGATTCTGCACTTTTGACGGTGGAATTTGGGATTTTCGATGGATTTTTGGAGGAGACTTAAGGACTTTCCTGTACGTGAATGAGTGTTAATACCGTATGTGTAATTATGTGATTTGCGTGTGATGTGACTGTAGAACCAAAGATCGTACACTTCAGTGTACGATCTTTGGTAGAACTCACTGGCTGGTGATAAAGCACACTGGCAATTAAGTGGCCGAATTCTGGTAGATGACCGAATGCACATTATGTTTACCCCGACTTTGTACTTAGGCGTGGGTCTGCCGCCTTTGACGGCCCCTCTCTAGTTTAAAATGAAACAACATCATAATTCTAGTACAATGTCATCCTTTTTGTTAAGAAAGACTCTATCCTGGAGAATCATAGATAGAATGTGTAGAAGTCTGTGAAGGCACAAATATCTTGTAGTTTCTACCAGACAATGAGAATACATTGTACATATTGTATGCACATCCCGTGCACCAGAGGACACTGTTGTGTGGCTTCTTCAAGCTTCAACCATAAATTATCATACTCCCACGTACTAAAGGGTGTCTTTAGGCATAATTACGACTTTGGACAGGAACTTATGTCTGTCTAGCAGCAAGTCTGGATTTTTGTTTTCATTAAAGGACAAGTTCACCTTCATAGACATGTGGGTTGAGTGAATGCAGCAATATTAGTAGAACACATCAGTGAAAGTTTGAGGAAAATCCGACAATCCGTTCAAAAGTTATGAATTTTTGAAGTTTCTGCTCAGTCACGGCTGGATGAAAAGACTACTATAGCTTGTGATGTCACATGAGTACAATGACCCGATAAAGAAAGTATAAAGAAAATTTACCTTATTTTCACTTTTCTCACATAACAAAAAAGCACATGACTTCTCTCTTTCAGAAGACAAGGGGAATAATATTATCCTTAACATACATGATCAGTAACAAGTCCAAGAAATGTGCACTTTATTCAAAAAGTAAAATTTTGTGAAATTCTCTTTATATTTTCATTATATCGTTGTACGCATGTGACATCACACACTGCAGTAGTCTTCTCATCCAGCAGTAATTGCGCAGATCCAACTGGTACTTAAAAAATTCATAACTTTTGAAGGGATTGTCAGATTTTCCTCAAACTTTCATTGATGTGTTCTACTAATTTTGTTGCATTCACTCAATCCACATGTACATGACGGTGAACTTGTCCTTTAATTCAACATACAGTTTGTAGTCACCCACATCAGGTTTTCTTTGGACTGGATAAAAGGTAATGAATACAACATGTAATGGTATCTTTTCCAAGGTAGCTTCTGGGTAAAATTTTATTGAGATCAACATCTATCATAGCGGAATGAAAAAAAAAAAAAATGGAATACCAGTAACTAATCATAATGCCATTACTTGTGAAAACATGTGAAATGTTGCACGAATATTTCATTGGGCCAGTACCAAGTTTCAGTATGATTCCCACCTGGAAATACAACTGTATGTAAAACTTGGGCCTGTGATACCAACTGCTGCATGCTGCCACCACCTGGAAATCAACCTCCGTAAGGACTTTCCTGGAATCCCCTGTCAACTCATCTTCCTTGGCCCCTGTTTCTGTTCCTCTCTATATTTACATCCTCTTTCTAATTAAATCCATAACACCTGTCATAAAAAAACTCTGGGTAAACATCCTCCTGTCATATTAACTCTACTTACATTTGAACACTTTATCTCAAGTGACAGATAAAAAGGGTTGATGCTGAATGTGTAAAATGACACATTCTTGGAACAAACCCATCAATGTACTATGCACTTTAAATGGATGCTCTTGAATTTGAAGACTTCTTAGTCTTCGGCAGAAAACAGTCCATGCATGTAGATTTTATTACTGGTTTAATTTACACAAAATTATTGATTATGGACGGATGGAAGGACGGCGGGACAGACGAAAGGACAGATGGACAGCACAAAAACATGCCTCCGTCAACACTTCATGACAGAGGCATAAAAACCAAAATCAGGCTAGACCAATTTTGGCACTTGCAATGCCTATCACCAGAGTTCACCATTTTTTGTTTTGTTTTGTTGGGTTGTTTTTTTTTTTTGTATCTAAACACAAAAATTAAATGTGTTTGCATTCAAAGGTTGCAAAACTTACAGGTTGCAAAAACTAATCTTCAAAATCTGTTAATTTTGGGTATATGTGAACAGAACTTGTGTGCATTGAAAATTTTCAGATGATCAAGCCAACTTCCAGGGGAGTCTATGGGCATGAGGGGGTGGCAAACTCTCACAATAAGGTGAGGTCAGTTTTGAGCAGAGGTGTACGCACTTTGCTATTCCTGGAAAATCACAGAACCTGAGTTGAGGTCATCCAGACAAGGATATTGCTAAAACCGTATTCTTGGCAGTACATATATGCATTCACTTGACCCAGACTTTATTTACCAATTGACAGAACCTTTCACTAGTTACATTGTAGTTCCTCTGTGCGTACAATGATAGCGTGTGTGTTCATTTAATTTTTAGTATCAATGTTTCGCCTTCATGTATTGCATTATATAAAATTCCTTGAACCACTCATTTGATTTCTGTGTAACAATGGACACACATGAAATGTCTAATTTTTGGTTGTGTGTAGTAATTCAATTTGAAGAAAAAAAAAGACTCATCTACTTTTGTACGATTATATGTAAAATTATGTAAATTTGATGAAATAAAACAAAAGATTTAGTGAGGAAAAAAGTGTGCATGAGTGCATGTGTGTGCATGAAAGTATGCTTGAAGGAAAATATGTGACCGCGCACCACAACACGAACAAAAAGTCACACACACTGATTTTGTGTGAGGACTAAACACAGGTGAAATGGGTCAACCTATAATACCGATCTTGACTCTTTAATGTTTTCTGAAAGAGCAAGTCTCCTTCTACATTGTGCTAAGATTTGGGATCATAAAACGGACAGGAAAGAGTGTTTTTTAGCAGTTTATCTTGAACACTTTTTGGAAGAATAGTGTGATTAGGTGTGTTTTTAGAGTCCCCTTTTCATTTCTTAAAAACCTTGTACACACTCTTCACTTTCAACTCTAATAACTTTTGAAAGGATGACGCTGCTGCTTTGAAGGTTGGCATCAATTATGAACAGAATGTGTTAATAAGGCACGCTCAATTTTAGTTTAATCTTATAATCCCTTCATTGTTGTTACTCTGATGGTTTACATCCTGTTTTTTGTCCCATTCATTGCACAGTCAGCATGGCTTGGTAAAGATTTAGCGCTTGAATAGACATTGTACTTCAGAGCTTCTTTTCTCAGTTCACACTTTTTCTGAGTGTGTTTTCTTTACAATATTTAGATAGGTTTAGGAGAGTCCATTTGACTTGATTTATACATCATTTTAAAGCTTAAGGTCTGCTCTTTTAGAATATGCTCTTAACTAAAATTTCATGTCTGGCGACTTTCTGTGCGTTTTGTGATGCACGGTCACATATAAATCCTAGTTTGTAGAATTTTTCACACACTTTTTGGGTGTTTGAAGAGAAAGAAGTTGGATACACTGCTTCAGTCAGAAATTATTGAATTAAATGAAGTAGAGTAGAATTCTCATCAAATTGATGGTATATGTACATGTATGTGGCATGGGTATGTTCTTGTCACAATGTACTGGGTAGAGGAGAAATAAACTTCATCACTTACTTCATGAAGTACAGGTGTAATAACAAACACAATTCCACACAAGTTTGTGGTACACACATGGGGTGTATCCATTTTGTATGTTCAGAACACAATGTGCCTGAATATACATCATTGTTTAATAGTCACCACACCCAATCCATTGAATCTTAACTTCATTATACGTTTTGTGTACATTGCCTGTCCAGGGAATAATTTTCCAACTCAAATTTGATTAGCAATTTCAGCTGATGAACAATATTTTAAATGTTATCCTGTACACTTCTATGGAAGAAAACTGCTACGCAAAAGTTAGTTTGTGTAGCAGTGTTGTAAAAATGCATAGCAGATTGCGATGCGATACCAGGAAAATTATTCCCTGCTGTCATTTTGGGATGGACTAGATCACAAAAAACTGAACAGACTGTGAAGTGTGTTGCAGAACATTACCTATGTGCAGTGTTACATGACGAAAGGGGAAACACAAAACATCACTAGGTATGGCTCTATTTGTGATTGGACCATTCCATCTCAAGGACATTGGCCTTTGCCCGTGAATAATGGAACACTATGTCCACACAGACCGCTGTATTATTTTTCGGCATCCACACCGCTTTGGCAAATACACCTTTTTCTTTTCCTTGTCGGGCAACGCAATGCAAATTATTGCAATGCGCAAACATACATGCTCAGATGCTCACATGATCAGCAAGTATAGTGTATAATGTGCCCTTTGCCATTGCCTATCAAAGTTCATATATGCCAGGCATAGACTTTACAGATGGCTGGCAATATGAACAAGACCAAAAAGAGCAGCTCATGTCTGGATCGTCTAATCCAAAAATCAGAAGATTCTGCCAAAATATCTCGACCACTATTAGATCAATTACAAGATTGATATACAGAGCGATCCAGCACAGCAATACTCAGCAAAAATTAAAACACAAACCATCCCACTTTTAACAAAACTCAACAAACCCCTCCCCCTCCCCCATACTACCATAGTTACTACCCCCCCCCCCCCAACATATTCTCACCACACACACATACATTTTAAATATGCACAGTCGACACCTACAACACACCTACAACTCTTACACACTCATACCTGGTCTCCCTCAATCCTTGTGTACCTATACACTTTGTACTTGTAGGTGTATCACCATAACACTCATACACAATGATAATGACACTGACACTGACAAAGACACTAATACTAAAACAGACACAAACACTGTAAACTGTGTTGTACGTGTACACACTCATACCTATGCAAGAAGGTTGGTGTTGGTCTTCCACAGTCCTTGTTTCCCTACAAGTGTATCATCATGGCACCCCCCCCCCACACACACATACATACATACACACACACACACACACACACACTGACACTGACACCTACTCTATTATTAAACCACGGAGGTAGAAAAGAGATCTCTTTTCTACCTCCATGATTAAACACACATCCAATTTTTATACTCATACCTAGAAGCAAGATGGTTGGTGTTGGTCTTCCACAGTCCTTGTTTCAGTACAAGTGTATCATCATGGTGCCCCCCCCCCCTCCACACACACACACGCTGATACTGACACTAACACTAACACTGACACTGACACTAACACACATCAAATTCTTATACACTCATACCTAGATGCAAGATGGTCGGTGTTGATCTTCCACAGTCCTCGTTTCCCTATGAGTGTATCATCATGGCGCTCCTCCCCCCCCCCCCCCCAACACACACTGACACTAACACTAACACTAACACTAACACTAAACACATATCCCATTCTTATACACTCATACCTATGCAAGATGGTTGGTGCTGGTCTCCCTCAGTCCTTGTTTCCCTACAAGAGTATCACCATGGCACCCATACGATATCATCCATGTTGTAATCTGTGCCAAGAAGATAAACAGATGGAAAACACACATAGTATACATTGTATTACAAAAGATGCCACATCACACTTACTTTCAAATCCAGCATGCAGCTTTCAAGCCAAAACATGACTCAGTGTTACGGAATTAAGATGATAACCGAGGTACACTACAACTGTGATACATCTGCTACACAACTGCGATGCCAGAATATGTCGAGCAAACTCTTACACTGGACACGCAATACATGTACATTTTATGGGTTTCCAGCTTATTTCAAACTAATTTTAACAGCAAACAAAGGGAAACTGAAATGTACATTGTACTCTATTTGTAAGTGAATAATTGAGCTAAGAAAGAAGACTCCAACCGATGGACTCCTGTTTTCTTTGCTCAATTATTAACATACAATTTTAAAAGAATGAAATTACATGTATGTGTACACTGCAAATGTATGAAGTTTTACAATAAATAACTGCATATTACCACAGAATGAATGCTACAATCTTTTCTCCAGTGTACACTGTTGTTGTTTGCAAATGAAATGTAATCATCAAGAATAGCTTCACTTGAAGTGAAAAACAACACATTTATGCACATAAAACATGCTGTACTACCTACACATAGAGTTCAAGTTCATGTATTTTCAACTTCTCATAAAAATAGGTTTGCACAGAGAAAAAGAAAAAATCATAATGGTATTCTAAAAGTAATGTATTGAAGGTGGAAGGGAATTGACTACTGATAAACTGCACATAATGACAAATGTAACTGTTGACAGAAGTCAAATACAGTGTAATTCACACTAGTCAGAAAGATATGATCTGTTGTTTACAAGCAAAGACAACTTCAGACAAAGGGAAGTATTATACAGTAACAAATGAACCCCACCCCCAACAACAACAACAACAACAACAAAGCCTACATAATGCATACTAGGAATACTGAGTCATAATTTTTTTGACAACAGTTTCCTGTTAGCTTCAATTCAACAGTCTTTTCAAATGGTACAAGCAGGGCTGCCCACTAGCCGATTTTTTTACTGGTCAGACCTGTCTGTCAGACCAGTAGGTATCCAATTTTTCCATTCTTTACTGGTCCGAAAATAATTTTTATTGGTCAGGGACCGTAGAACCAGTGCCAGTGTGCAGCATTGGGTGAAAATGATGATATGCATCATTACAATGTATAGTTAATGTGCAAACGGTGATCCTTAACTTCGAGGACAAGCTCATATTATGTATGGGGCATCACATGTCACATGATCTCTTTTGTCACGAAATGACAATTTCGTGACGAAATTGTTTTTCGTTGACTAGTGACATAAATTTCATCACGAAATGACAATTCTGTCAATCACTGATGAAATTGATGATGTCACTTGTGAACGAAAAAACAATTTCGTCACGAAATGACTGATTTTGTGACGAAAGAGACCATGCAACACTTGGCGCCCCATACTAAACTCAAGCTTATCCTCGAAGTTAAGGATCACCGTCTGAATGTAACTATTGTTTCATGTGCGAATCTTTATCATTCCAGGTCAACTGTATATAATATTAGATTTACAAACAGAGCTCTGCGGTTATCTGTAGTGAGAATCACTACAGAAAGTTTGTCTCAGTTTTCTCGTCTGATAATACTACAATATAGAGATTGAATATAATTATAATCAGCGAATGTCATATCCAATTTTATCAATACCACAAGTTTATTTCCCTCCCCAAGACTTCTAAAATATGCTCTATATTTATATATTTCT
The DNA here is from genome assembly GCF_040938485.1 of Diadema antillarum. Classification (NCBI taxonomy): domain Eukaryota; kingdom Metazoa; phylum Echinodermata; class Echinoidea; order Diadematoida; family Diadematidae; genus Diadema; species Diadema antillarum. The sequence goes on from NW_027271327.1 coordinate 148,331, forward strand.
TGGTCTTTTGATTAAAGTTTTGTGGCTCCACGACAGGTTCTACCTGATTTCCTGTCTCTAATCAATTTGGGTCATATGATATGTCCCAGCGCATTCTGTCCAGATTCATTCCTATCATAAACTTGGAGCACATACTGAACAGGCTTTGAATGCACGGATATTACTGGGCAATATTCATGCACTATGCTCCCTATATTGCTGATTATCCAGGAACATCAAAATCAATTTTTACCAACTTCACCCACCATCCTCGGCTCATTTTTTGCCATTACATTGAGAATGAGATGTTAAAACAATAATTTCTTCATCTCCTCAATCTGTTCCTCATCATCATCCTTTTTTTTGGGGGGGGGGGGGGGGGGGGGGGGAGATGATATTCTGTATTTTTCTATCACAATTGCAATATTACCTAAGCTGACTTCAGACTAAAATTAAATGAGTTGGAAGTCAGCACACCTATTCAATTAAATTCAGTTCAGCTCAATTCAATTCAATTGTCGTCCAAATGTGGAATGTCTTTTGCCAGACATGATTACCTCATTTGAGAAATCACGTCAAATGCACACATCACTGGTATAGCCTTGCCTTTTAAATGCAAACTACATGTAAGTGAATTCTAACAAAATCTGTGGGCTAAATATAATAACAATGCTCAAGTTTGGAAATCTGGTTTCGCAAATGTCAACATCCCATGAATACCTTTGACCTTGAATACTGTAAAATGAGGAATGTTCGCGTGCATCTTAATTTCGTGAATTTCTCGAGCGCCAAAATTCACGAAATTAAAATGCACGCGAAAGTTCTTGCCTACACAATATGCACTGGATGCCGGTGGCAATTCACGAAAATTTCATGCTGCGAGAACGGCTGTCGGCTTCAATTCGCGAAATTTTCATGCCGCGAATATATCATGTTTTACAGTACTGAATATAATAGCTTTGACCTTGACTTACAATTCTAACCTGTCACTTTAGGCCTGCCATTGTTGATCACTGAGTCTTACCCAGGAATATTATTAACGGATATAAATGATACAATGTACCCTGCCTACCAAAGTACAGTTTATACCATCACAAGACATTCTCAGATGAAATTACAGCTAAAACATATATTTTCAGCCCAAGTTTGGTGTTCTTGAGGAATTTTGCCAAAATCTAATTACTAATTCCTCAAGTGGTATAACTGGGTATAAAGACATCAAGAAAATCCATTATGATAACACTTAACAGTACTTGGGGCTGACAGAGGGATGGATGGACACCCTAAAGATACAATGGCCTTCACATGAAATACATAATAAATGCTCTGTTGCAATAACCTCTGAGTTACGATGACTTTTGATGGGGCTAAAGGATGTAGGCCTACACTACACTGTAGTAGCCGTCAACCCAAACATGACCTGTACATGATTTCTTTGCACAATCTCATGGGTGAGAACTTTGTGAGTTCATGAAATCATTATCTCAGCTACCAGCATAATCTGCATTGTGGTTTCAACTAATACCACCATAATAGTAAAAACCTGAGAAAGTTTGGAATTCATCAACCTTCTTTAATCTTCTTGTGCAAATTTTAATGATACTTGTACCATTCTGTGCATCTGATTTCAATGCATTCATAGAATCTATTCTGAACTTGGTGTGAAATTGCACTTCAATAGTATAATTTAGCTTTTTTTTCTCAATATCATGCCTCAATGATTCTTTCAACTCCGATCGTCATCGTCGTCCTCCTCCTCCTCACGATGGGGAAAAAAAAGGTTCACAAGTCAAAAGAGAGTTAATTGATGGTTTTGTTAGTAACTGATCAGTCAGCTTGCTGACTTCATTGCAAGGAATTATATTATCTTTCAAAAAGCTTGTGTCAAGTTGTGCGGTTTATCACGTTTTGCACATAGGCCTACATTTACACCCCAATTCCAGCTTGAACATAATCTTTAAGTGTACTGAACTGCCTGTGCTCTCGGTATACGGTAGAAAGGTTTACGACTATCGATGCTAATTTCTTGGTCGCCGCTGATATGTCTATTAATTTTCAAAGAATCAGTCTAATGAGTATGCACTCAGCTAGGTATGACCGCTCCTACTGCTGTGAGCATCAGCATTCTGACCCATCAGCATTCCCTACCACCTCTCCTTTCCTCCCCTCCCGCTCCCCTCCCCCTCCCCCCCCCCCCCCCCCCCATCCCGTCCCCTCCTATGCGAAGTGAGTGATCAGCGCCTAGAGCGGGGCATTCACAGCAGCCCAGTAAAAACAACTGAGACATGACTCATCTACCTCAGACTATTGAATATGACAGCATCGGAGGGTCAGGCTCTGACAGTACAACACAACGCCAGCCATTCCTTGCTCTCCCCTCAGGCGGCTTACGATTTAACGGTTGTCGCCCCCACTTCTGAAACATTGCTGGGGTCTCTTTCGAACAACCAAAAAAAAAAAAAAAATGCCCTCAATGTAGCATAAAATGGCCGCTTATCTGGTCAACACACCATAACAGTTCATTCATAGCCAGATTAGCATTAGTCATTACCTTTTGTACGACCTGCCCTCTGAAGGTACAGTAATTGTCCACATTACAATGAAATTCACTCAACAATCACTGTAATTTAAACACACCAATTCTTCTTCACAGAAGGCAGCTTGATCTAAACTTTAATTCAAATGTGTATCAGTAGGAAAGCAATTAAAAAAAAAAGAAATTCAAAAAAGAATGAAACAAACAAATTTGCATATTTGAATACAAATATCTCTTTCAACAGTGTGATCAGCATTGTGCACCAAATCACAAGAAATCCAGCGACTATTTCAAAATTATTGCAACTGTGAGTTGAGAAATAGCATGATAATCTGCCGATCCATACTAACTCTACCCTAATAACACCCCCCCCCCAAATACACACACACACACACACACACACACACACACGCAAACATGAAAAAAAGCATATTCCATAGACAGATAATATTGCAATGATTAAAGAATAATGCTCCATTCAATAAAAGAGTCAGTGGGATGTGGTCCTAAGACTAGACACAAAAGAAATCCTCTCAGTTTTACTACTTTATACAATGAAAGTGGTACCTGTACATGCCCTGTATTCTACATTGTAGATCTACGATACTGGTATTTGGAGGCTTTCCCAACACAGGAAGAAGGTAGGCCCTACATGTACAGCTCATGCCCTGCTCACTGAGAAAAACCTGTGGCCACTTACTCACCAGTTCTGTGGCTCTTACCAGCCTCCATGGAAGTCATTCCGAGATAAAAAGCCATTGTTTGGCTTCCCCAGAAAGCCTTCCGTTCATGAGAAATTTAAATTGCATACAAAGAAGGCTCTAGGTATCTAGCATATGAACAGAACATTGTCCATATGTACCACCTTACATGTTGCTTTGTGCCCTAATCACCAATAACAGAAATTCTTCCTCTCAGAATTTGAATGTGTTGACCCATCACATCCTGGGGTAATTTTGCTGCAGAATTATAATCACCTTTTCCTCTTCAAACTGGCAATTCTAAATTTTACTGCAGAAGACTGTAAAAGTAGAAATTGTAGTGTGAGGAATTTTTTGCACTCAGCCAGAGAAAATTTAATAATTTCCTGTGTTTTTAATTCCCTAGAATGAAAGAGATTCAAACCATTATTACAAATCACACACAAAAATATTTGAGCACTTTTCTTTTTGCAGTAGTTTCAGTTGCACAGAATGCACGAAAATTTCCACTTTTACAGTATACCTATAATACTTTCTATGTTTATGATTGGAGAATGATGATGTAGAACTGGCTATTGACATGCATATGAATCTGTACGAAATGAGAAAAATATAGAAATTTGTGACTTTTGCAGAGAAGGGGGGACTTAAATCTTCTATATACAGTATAAAATGTGTTGTCAATTAAAGACCAAAAAAATATTTCGGAAATCAGAAGAAAGGTTTTGCAAATTTTGAAAATGAACAACAAAGGACTAGATGACAGGAAGTTGTCTGGTTGAAACTACAGCGAATGTGCATGCGTTGACTTCTGTAGCACATTGTACTAAATTCTGAGGGGGAGTTCGCTGCTCTTTACATGGTGTCAGTAACAGCATGATGCCTCTCAAGTGTCAGTATTCTTGGAAATTGTGGAAGAAAGACACTCAACACTATGTTTGGGAAATGTTATTCCAATTAGGTCCCTTGTATAAATATTCCCCATGATGCGTTTTATTTGCACACGGTCTCTTCTTTGTTTGCACCGTTCAAGGATAGTTCACAATAATTCACGAGTTTTGATCTGATTACATGTTGTAACTGATTTGCCTTGCCTTGAGAAACAAATAGCAAAGGCTTCTCCAATAACCTCCTCCCCCCCCCCCCCCCTTTCATGGTTTTTATTGACTTACAACATGCTGCACTTCACAATGGCTAGCAACGCTGTAAAATCTAGATAGTGGGCAAAAGATGAAGCATACATGTATTATTGGTTTCCATGTATGACTTCTAAAATAGATATCAATGATACATTCGGCAAGCACAATAACAGACGTTACAATTGGTTTCAAATCACAAAATTGTACTAGTGTGGATGTTTTATATGGTTCTTCAAGCCAGTATAAAATGAATTCTGAGCTAGCAATTTCTGCATTTTTTTTTTTTTGTGTGGTCTCTTTATCTCCCATCCAGACTGTATGCTGCTAACAAGGCTGTTTATATAATGACTCATACCACAGGGATACGTCACACAGTCGCCTGCCTTTTTCTGTCCACTTGTGACTTCCAGAGAGGTGCAACAAAGAGCAAAGACCAGGAAGAAAGAATAGAAAGTAACCCATTGTGTTTTCTAATGTGTGAACCGCGGAAGGTCATGTCAACACGACAAAATCCCTCAAAGCACACACACACACACGAAACCATCCTGCAAACTTTAATAACATTACCATGATACATTTCGTGTAGTTTATGTTTGGATACTAAATCTTAAAAGGAAACCGAAATCCAAAGATGAATGTGGATTGGGTGAAGGCAGCAATATTAGTGCAACACATTAGTGAAAGTTTGAGGTGAATCAGATTTACGTGTAATCAATTCAAAAGTTGTGAATTTCAAAAGTTTTGGTGCCATCATCACTGGATGAAGGAGACTAACAACAGTTTATGAAATCATTATGCACAACACATAGAAAAAATATCAACATATTTTTTATTAGTCCAGCATAATACTGAGGAGCACTTAACTTACCCCTTTCAGAAAACAGGGGGATTAATTATCCTTTACATACATCGTCATGTACACATGTACATTTGTATGTCAGTACCCAAGTCGATGGAATGTGTACTTTTCATGAAAAATGAAATTTTGAGGAATTTTCCTTTTAAAGGGACAATACCACTAATAGATACTATTCATACTGACAAACAGCAATACAGGTTTTTTTTTAATTCTTTAATAGATGGTTGGATAATGGAAACTTTATTTAAAGAAATGCACATTATGAACTGTTCCAGTTACCCACAGACATACCTGTATATGGGACTATGAGACTGGTACATGGGTAAATGGTACAAAGGTTACCAGATAGGTACAGTGTATTCATGCCAACAAAAATCTTTGGAATTTGGTCAGACCTCTTGTCTCTATCTCACTGAGATAGTTTGTGTTTGTGTGGTTTACATGAGCAGTTTGTTTCTACTTACAAAACTATTTTTAGAAATGATCACACTTTTCTATTTTTCTTCTGCATGCCAGTCAGGTGCGATGAATCAGGAAAAATCAATGACTGTGCAGAATTAATTTCATTAAATGCACACACAGTTTGGCAACAACATCCCCAGCATTGCAATGGGATGCATACAATTGTAATATCGTCCAACTTATTTATGTGGCACATTTCATACACTACTTTTTCCAAAGCGCAAATTGTGGGTGAGATTTTACATTTACTGTACGTGCCTACTGCAGCCACCTATCTTTCATTACTGCTGAGAGTATTCTATACGCTCAGGAGCAACATGAGTGCCCCCTGAAATTCGCCAATTGTTATTTCTATCTAATCTCCACATGCTTCAACTTGGAGCAGACTTTATCACGCTCCTACTCTCTAATGCTCATATTACTCCCCATCACATACCTCTGGAGGTACGATGTCATTTGCACGGTTCACATGAAGTTCAGAAGTATTGGCATCGCACTTGTATGGGCATAAACTTTATATTCATGCCTAGCTTAAATAAGTGAACAAGATACAGTCAATGAGCCTACAGTGACTGTTTTGAATTCAACATGAACTCACCGCTAAAAGATCTGGGCGCAGCTTTTTAAAGCCAGCACATCGTTGTGATTCAAGAGCCCATGGATTCCGCTCCCTACCTAGTGGTCTATTCAGCTGATCTGTATTCGGTGAGCGAAAATTGGACGCGAGCGAAATGCCATTTGCCAACCTAATGTTCTCTTTCGGCTTGCCCTCATATTTACCAGACGGGGTCTCACTGCCAAGGTACATGTACATTGTACATGCATGTCTGCTGACAAGTCATGGAAGTGTCTGAAATTCCCAAACAGGGCCAGAATCGGGCTCATGAATCCTGACAAGATACGTGTACCGGCTATAAAGTAGCAAGGATTACGGTCCCAAATATACCCATATGATTACAGCTTCTACACAGTGTGTGCTTATCAATATAACATATTATATGGAGTTTCCACAATGGAATGATTTGCACAGATTCCTACTGTGCCTACACACAGGTTTCAGAATACTGTACATTCAACATAGATACAGTGTCAGCAAAGTGGCAGAGGAAGATAAACAAGGTTTTAGGGTTTGTTTTGGTGTGAAAATAAAGTATAGACATAGGTTTACTAATTCTAGCTCAGTGCATCATTGTGCAAAATTTCAATTCTACACTGTACATTTACCATGACTCTTGAAGAGATTGTATCAAGTACCGTACTTCATGTTAAAACATGTCTGTTCAGATAAAGCACTGCAGGGGTAGTTTTGCATGCAAAATCATGCAAGTAAAGAAAAGTAACATTTGTTCAGCATAAATGTCAGTGAGACGTTCAACATCAGTATTTTATGGAAGGTAAAAAACAAAATGAAACTTGTGTAGCATTTGTTCATTCACTTATTATACAACTTTGATGCCACAAATTACTTTTTCAGAATACATACCCATTTGGCAGGACGTCAACTGCTAACATGACCATTAATTCACACTCCCACTGAATGTTGTACCCACTGAACAGTATTAACTCTGAATGATGTTCAACTGGTCTTGAATGTGCTTACAAAGAATATCTTTGCTGTAATCAATGTACAGTGTATTTTCCACTGGACTTTCAAACAATAAGGCAATTTTTCCCATGAGACTTACTCAGAGAGCTGTAATTATGCTCCACTATTTGCCTGTGCATTTATATTTATAGCATAGCACCTTCTAATTTTCCTTACCTCAATTAGGTTATAGAATGATGGCAAGGGGACAGTCTTGCCCGCTGATTTGCTACTCTACTAATTAGTTATTTTTGGAGCAACCACACTCGCCAATCAATAATTTGGGGAGTTTCCTAGTCCTCCGATCTCTTGGGTTATAAACAATCAGGTGATAAATGATTTAAGGGGTGAGCCAACTTTGAACACCACCTTTCGATGGAGTACACCTGCACTACTGTTTCTGTGTGTATCTTTGGGCATGTATTGTATCAAAGCTATAATATCTCACAATTATGGAAAAGGGGAATGAGTGCAAGCACAGGCCAGAAACTCATTATGTGTAATGTCACAACGTGCACAAGATATGAGGCAAAGATTAAAAAAGTTAGCAGATCATGAAACCAAGTCATCAACAGTAGACAAGCAACAGAAGCTCAGAAAAAGCATAATGCAATGCATCTCTTTTGTAATGTTCATATGCGATATATTTCGCAGTCATTTTTATATTGTAAACTAGTTCATGTGAGTCAATAGAGCTTTTCTGTAATGTACACGATGTATGAAAATTCATGGAAGTTTGTTTTCCTACAGTCTAGTGAATGAACCATTCTATTTACCTGCCACCTCCATTTAAGTTTCATAAACAGGAATACACTTTAGTATTCATTAGTTGTTGCTATGTGGGGCAAGCCTCCGGCAAGCTCTGTGGTTGTTACAGCAATCTTTTGTAAACAAAGCCTGCATAGAATTTGAATACACGACAGAAATGGTCCAAATTTATCTTTGAGAAATTCACAACACAACGACGACACATTGCCTTATGGCACATGAGTGCGTTGTGTGCTTCACACATGAGTAGTTACCAACACCTGCACAAAATGCCTGCACATTGCAGGCAGACCTCATCATTGCTTGCACACAATCCGTAGGGACCTACTGACAAACGAGATTCACACACTGCGTAATGTTCCAGTGCAGAGCACATCTGTTTCAATCCGCACAAGGAAAGAATAACAAACACTGTATTTCATAAAGGAAAGTTTCTCGCAGACGTAGTAAGTGTCATGGCAATTCTGGGTGATGAGGTACAATTTGTGTGACATCTATCTGCCTACATATTACACATAGCGAGCACATTCATGAAACTCATTCCATAGTAGAATGTGCCCTGCACAATCAACATTTTACCACCTGAACTAACATACAATCATCTCATACAACATTTATACAGCACACTAGCGTCTCACTGACGCCTGCCACTGACCCATACTGTAGCTGCACAGTGCAAATGCACTAAAAGCTTTGCTATCATGGCATGACTCGGACATGGTGCTTGTATCAACAATTCATTCTTTCGCTTGGTCTTGAAATGATTAAAAGAATAAATCATGTAACTTGCAGCTGAGTAAAGCATGCAACTACCTTCTCACAGACGGATACTGCTATAAAATTTGCTTCCTGAGAAAGAATTGTCCTCCTCAATTTCAGTCCTTGGTTGTGGTTCAGGGCAAATTTAACCACTTGTGAAATTCCTGATTTGCTGCATGGAAATATGCAAAATATACAACATAATACTCACAGCATTTATTACTGCAACCTCTTTCCTCCCATTCCATAACCATCTGCTTTGTTTTCAGCTGTTCCGAAGAGCAGGTAAAATAATAAAAACAATAACCCAAAACTGAGAAATGGTTGAATAATGGCTCCATATATGGTGATCCCATGCCAAAGGAGACAATGAGTGTGTTTATGAGCTTTGTTCTCGCTCTTGCTCTCTCTCTCTCTAATACATCATGACTTCCAGGAAAAGCCAGAGGAGGTACAACGGGGTACTATGCCTTAAAGGGATGGTTTAGTTTTGGTTGAGATGGGAATTCCGGTTTTAACTTTTTGTGAGATAATTAGAAAACACTTATTATTCTTAAACATTAAAGCGCATACAATTCTGGGAGGAATGAAATGTTTATTTGATGACAATCAGGTTGGAAATGGCCGAGATATAAGCAAAACAAAGAGGTCCTAACAAAAAGTACAGTTGTAGGTCCTACCTTTCATTAGGACTTCTTTGTTTTACTTTTTTTTTATATCTCTGCCATTCCAAAACTGATCTTCATCAAATACACTTTAAATTCCTCTTAGAATTGTATGCTCTTTAACATTTGATATATTCAAGTGGTTTCTAATTATCTCACAAAAATCTAACACCTGAATCTCTATCTAAACCAAAACTATACCACCCTTTGCTTTGTCTCTGCAATTCACCACAAAACAATCGACATGAGAGCAAATTGCATTGTAATCTCAAACAATATAACACACATTTGTGTGCATTCGTTGAAAAAAAAAATCTCCCTATAGCAAAACATGGTTGGAATATTAGCAACATGCAATATCATTGGGTATGTGTATCAACTCACTTCTGGTGCAGAATTGATGGTTCCCAAACAACTTCAGGGAGTTTTTGGCAGTTGATAAACACAGAGCTGTTTTGATTATAGGGTTAGAAATGCATAAACTGAAATGGTCAAAAAAAGTGCAACCACAACATTTGAGCCAGGAACATATTTCTACAGAGTTGATAAATGCAAAGTCCTTTTGAAATGCATCGATAACTTGGACCTGCCGACCAATCAATAACTCACCATTGGTAAAATTTGGTTCCTCAAATAGTACTTTACTGTCTATATTGATCATTTTTTGTTGATTCGGTCACAATATTGGTTTTAATGTAAACTGCCATGAAATCGCTACACGTCCATTGCGTGAAATAAGCAATTTGAAACACATATGCACATGCACTAGCTGGTCCAGCACCTGTTTATGAGCATCGAAGACATAACCCCAGGGCGCTCTGTTGTGAATTGTGGAAAGAGGATGAATGAAGAAAACATCTTCCCAAGACCATGGGAACAGTCTGGATATGTGCGAGTTTACCATGGGCTACATTGTACAGTGTATAAAGTTTATAACAAATGTATATTAGTATACAATTTTGTATAATATATACAATTTTGTATAAATGCCAGCCTATTGCTGGTGAAATATGCACTTTTAAAGTTGCCTATTAAAAGTTATGCTGTTTCTTAAAAATGCGAATAGGGATATATGCTATTCATTTAATAAGCGCGCTCCCACAGAATAGACAGAGGGTTACTTCTAATGGTAAAAAGTGAACTGACCAAGGGGGCCCGAAAGGGGGGGCTGCCCATACATGTCCCAACTTCAGATAAGAAGCCCACCATGAAGAGACAGATACCATTGGTCTAACCAGGGGTGTGTTTGTGGATATAAATTATGCTAATGAGGACTGGCATCTTGCATTGCTTGTGTGCCTCTGTGTGTGTGTGTGCTACAGTGTAAATTGTGTCAATTATTGTTAAAATCTAAATAGAAAGACAAGACAAAACACTATCTACTTTCTCGGGGTTACTTTATTTGGAGTTTACTTGGATGTAGAGACGTAAAGCGATGCTTATTTGCCCCTCCAGGTTTCACTATCCCTCTGATATGGGCTGTACCTTTTTTTAGTATTAATAAAAGAAGGCCCATTTTTAAGGTATGAATTCATGTTTTATTAACCTGTCCCTTCTGCAATTCTCTCCAGTCTCAGAACCTTTAAAAGGTCCCCAAACGAGATTCTTTGTCAAATGTTCTGTGATATTCAACGAATGAATATTAGTTCAATCGGGCTGTTCTTGTCTCCTCAGAATATTACTTAGGTCTTTAACCCGTAGAGGACGGTTTGATTTTGCTACATCACACATTTCCCATAGAAGCTTGCCCGAGTATACTCCGGACTCGTCCTCAACGGGATAAGTCCATACATTTTCAGTTCATGTAGCATGTCAATTTATAAATTTATCTAAAGTAAACGGCTACCATTTACGAGAAGAGCCAATCATCCATTTCTTCATGCCTCTTCAGCTCTCAGAGACTCTTCAGCTCTCAGAGACTCAGGACTACACAGAGTAGACTTCTAGGCCTATACCCTCACCAGCACCAAATGGTCGTCAAGAAATGCAAAAAGTAACAATTATTGTCCCATACGGTCGTAACTCATAGATTATTCCTGTAAAGATAAAGCTACCATTATACCATGATGATGAAGAAAAAGGGGAAAATGCAACTAAAATTTGCAAGAGGGTCAAGTTTGACTCCAGGCCAGACCAACAGCATGCATGGCATTGCCATTGAACTTTGAAGGTTTGATCTGAGATCAATCACAAAAATACAATGCTGCAATTTCGTTACCGACCGGTACCTACAGTCAGTATCACCATGATTCGTTTACACAGAAACGACAATTCAATTCAGCAGCACCATGCCCAATCGCGTTTAGCGTACAGGTCTCCGACTATGCAGCCAGACGATTCGGCACGATAGCGAACAATGAACGTATGGCAGCACAGGGGTCAAACGCTACACCCGAATGAATGAAGGCGATCCGGCGAGTGATTCCCACCACAATCAACAGACGATTTCTGTTACCATTTGATACCATTGTACACACGATACTGAGTATTCATTTGACATATTTCAAACTGCTCAAACACAAGTTACTCACCCTTTCATGACAGTCAGTTCGAAAATGTCCACAATATCTTACTTCAGTAGCTCTCCACAGTGTCTCGATAGCAACTGCATTGCTCAGAACAATTCCCCATACATTTCTACCAACTTTTGTTGCACCCGACCCGTATACCGACCGCGGTGAGGTACAATAAGTGTACGTGCCACAATCGAATCGTGTGTATGATACCCGTGCATCATATCGCTGGCATGCATACACATACAATATACAGGAAGTTAGGTGACGTTTAAATCACGTGACAGGCAACGAGTACTGGGTCTACCTGGTCGGATACTAGTACCAGGTAAAAAGACGTTATTTTATGCCAAGTGATGAAATGAAGTTCATATAGAAGATGTCCAGATGACATGTGAAAATAAGGATGACCAAATTCGGAGCGAAGATGAATGTAAACAATAAGGCGTTATCACGGAAGTGAGCATATTTGTCAGTAGTCAGCAGATTTCGCAACTGACAGAGCATGACATGTACCGGGCGCATAAGGCCGATTACGGTAAACTTGATTTTGCTCACTATGTCGAAAGCTTTACAAAGGGTAAAATTAGAAAGATTCCCACCTTTCATATAGGAAGTTCGAACTTGGAAGTAGTATATGAATACACATATTTGGGTATATGTTTCAATTACAAGGGAAGGTTTATTAAGGCTGAGAAATTATTATATGATCAGGCTAGCAAAGCAATGTATTCTCTTATTTCAAAATGTAGAAGACTTAATTTACCCATTGATATCCAACTTAAGTTATTTGACAGCCTGGTCCTCCCCATTGTGACTTTTAATGGTTGTGAAATATGGGGCTACTCTCAGTGTGCTTTGGCTGAGAAATTGCATATAAAATTTTGCAAAATAATTCTTGATTGTAAACAATCAACTCCAACTTGTATGATCCCTGGTGAACTTGGACGATATCCAATTATGAATTATGTCAAATGTAGGATGGTTAGTTTCTGGTCCATAATTCAGAAAGATAACTCTTTTATTGCTTACATTATGTATTGCCTTATTTTTAATATGCAAAAAGCTCAAAACCTCTCATCACAATGGTTAATTGCTGTTCAAAATGTGTTGAACAATTGTGGGTTTAGTAATATTTGGTTAGCTCAAACATGTAGCCACGTATGGTTAAAAAAAAGTCAAACAGAGATTGAATGATCAATTGATTCAAACTTGGTCTAGTACTGTTAATGACAGTGATTACTGTGTCAATTATCGCATTTTTAAATGTAAATTTATGTTTGAACCGTATCTCCTGACCCTCCCTCGCAAATATGCTAGTACTTTGACTAAATTCCGTTTAGCTAACTCTAAACTCCCAGTACATAGTATGAGGGAAGTACAGCAATATCAATTATGATGATAGGATATGCCCACTGTGTAACTCAAACAAAATCGGTGATGAATTCCATGTGTTATTTGAATGCAGTTCATTATGATACTCTGAGACAAGCTTTGTTGCCGAGATACAATTATAGAAATCCAAATACCCATAAAATGGAAAAACTATTTAACTGTAAAAGTAAGGTGAAATTGCTAAATCTTTGTAAAATAATTGAGGCTATTGGAGCAAAGTTCAGATCCTCAATGCCGCCCTAGACACCACCCCCCCCCCCCGACCACCAGAATATAGTGCCCTCCCCATAACTACATTATATATTTTGCTTACACTGACTCATTCCACTACTTTTTGTAATAACAGTCAACCCCCTTTTTTTGTTTTTGTTTGTTTGTTTTTTGACCACGAAAATACAGTGCCTTCCCATAACCGCATTATTTTGTTTACATTGATTCACCCCACTAGTAATAGCTGATACCTCTCCACTCATCTCCCCCACCACCAACCCCTCCCCTGCCAACTTGATAGTGGTCCCCTTGTTATTAAGATAACTATTCTTTTTATTGTATTTGTTAAAATTCCTGTATTATTAAAAAGTGGCTTAATAATGATAAAGTTACAAGAAAATGTTTAATGTATAGTCCGAGTGTATGTAAACTTTATTTTTAAGCCAATAGGAAATCAAATACAGTACTCTCTAAAAAAAAATCGAGTGAAAATATTCACTCGTAAAAGAGTGAATACAAAAAAGAGTGAATTCAGAGTGAAATTGGAGTGAATTTTGAGTGAAAATATTTATTTTAACTCATTTTGGAGTGACCTCAAGGATCACTCGAAGATTTTGGATTGATCCTTGACGTCACTCTAAAACGAGTGAAAATGAACATTTTCACTCAAAATTCACCCCAATTTCACTCTAAATTCACTCTTTTATGTATTCACTCTTTTAAGAGTGAATATTTTCACTCGATTTTTTTTTTTTAGAGAGTAGTCTTAATTACAGTGTTAATTTTTGTAAAATAATGTTGGCATTCAGTGATTTGAATTTAAAAGTTTGAGCTCGAGTTGTAGCTATTACTTTGAACCATTTTTAGAATATTAATTGTAGTAATTGACTGCAAGTTGTGGACTACTATCTCAACAGAAAATGAGAAGCAAACACGTGTCACAATAATGTCATACACAATATGTCATGTCATGTAAATATGTATATGTTATATCTGTTCATTATTACTCATGTCTTGTATCTCATACAATGTTAAACCTTTATATGCCCAGTTGGGGCCAAAAGGTGTGTTTTACAATAAAGTTCAAAGTTCAAGTACAAGTAACCAAGCACAAGTGTATGATATACCTAGGAAAATGTATCCCATATTATCTAGGCATGTGTATTATAATCTTGTGAAGAGTTTGAATGTGAAAGCCGATATAATGTCCATTTTATCAACCTGAGACATTTGATATTGAAAACTTTTGAACGGATTTTCCAATTTTCCTCAAACTTTCACTCATGGTGTTCTCTCAATATCACCAGAAATATAAACTGCCTCCCCTCCCCCCCCCCCCCCCCCCCACTTCTGAAAACGTGGCGCCGGCCGCGGCGTGCATGGATGTTAGGACAGGTAATCGATCTTATTCGAAGTTAGAAGACACAGACCGATCTTTGGGTTAAATTTCAGTTTCACGCGTCTCTAACACGCCATCAAATTAACTACTGTATTGTAAGATAAGGGTTAAGTACGGTAACAATTCCCCTCCACTCTTTGCCATAGGGGTGTCTGCAGTCTGTTGGAAACACAGAACTAAGTTCTGTGATTGGAAATGAATGCCAGAGGCTCACCCTCACCTTTTATCCTCTTCGTAAAGTACAGTTAAGTGTACGCATAATCAGCCGCGCCATAAAGTTATAAAATTTCATAACTGAAGAGTTGAAATGTAAAAGCATTATCTTTATCAATATTTGTGACATTTTAGATTAAAGCTGCTGAAAAATAAAGAAAATAAGCAAACAATATGTGAGAAATCTAGCGACATATTCGCAAATATTTCATGTTGTGTAACGAGTGCGGTAGGCCTATATTAAGATATTCTATTTCTCTATTTGACTTTGATCTTAGGCCCTATACTTTGAAGTCTTGATTAATTAAGTTTCCAACTCTTCAATTACTTCTCTCCTAAATAATTATATTCTTCCTTCTTTTTCTTCCTCAGAGCTAAAAACTTAATGGTACACACGGCTAAAGATGCACTCTGAGAAAAATAGGTTCAACTTTGCACCTTTACCAGTTTCACATCGGGGGTACCTTTTCAGACCATGTCACAATGGGAGCACTTTTCAAGGTGCAACTTTGCACGTTTCTGCCCTGAAAGGTGCAAAGTTGCACCTGTTAGGGTATTCCCAGTGTGACACTTATGAAGGCGCAAAGAATGTACATAACAATAAGAATCCGGGAAGAGGCGAATACTTCCCTCAACTCTCTACGGATTTTTGATGATAGTTTGGGGAAGCGTGCCTATGGACATTGACTTTCAGAAGATATACATGTGTATTATGCATGTCTATCTAAAGTTTTTGGTAATTCGTTGTGTCGCTGTCTCTGTACTAGTATACAACGACGCTATAACAACGTATCATAACATTTCACAAATTTAATACTGAGTAGGCCTACATTTTTTCAAGGAATTCATAAACAGTGCTTAAACAGGAAATCCAGTCCAAATATAAGGTAGTCTGGTTATAATAAAAGAGTAAAATCTTACGAGATCAACGGTAAAAAATTACTGAAATAGAGTAAAATATAAGGAAGTTATGACATTTTGAAGTTTCGCTTATTTCTGCAAAACAGTTCTTGTACAGTGGATATGAATATGCAAATGAGTGAACTAACCATGTCATACCCTTACAATTTTCATTGATTGTGTACACACACACACACACACACACACACACACACAAAATGACGAAAATTCACTGTTTCTGTCATTGAAGTCTGAAACATGATGTTATTTCTGGTTGAATAACTTCAGAATATAGTGATCACTTAGATATACAAAAATTTGAGCATCGGGCATATTGCGTTGTAATGAAAAACTAGAAATTTCAAAATTTTATGTACAAACTAATAGTAGGGCCTACGTTGTGAGGGAATGACATGCTCACTTTGACATTTGCATATTCATATTGACTGTTCAAGAACCCCCCCCCCCCCCCACCCACAAAAGATAGCGAAATTTCAAAATGTCATAACTTCCTTATTTTTCATCCGATTTCGATCAAAATTATACCGTTGAACTCATACTATTTTACTCTTTCTAATCTTATATTTGGACTAGATTTTCTCCTTTAAATAAGCTCATTCTGAAGGCATGGAAAATAAAACCCAAGAGGGAATGTTAACCATTCGATAATGAATTGAGTTTCTTGAAATGGTATAAACAATCAGTATCCTACTGTGATTATTGTCTCTCTGGTTCAGATTCAGATCTGTGTTGCACCTTGTCGAGTCAGTCAGAACTTTATTTGTATTGCATAATTATGTTTGTTTGTTTTTCATCAGCAGAGAAATTCAACAACAAAGCTCCATCTCAGCTCGCAATATTTCGTCTTGGCTGAGTAACGACATTGTTTGCTGTGTAAAATAATCAATTGGATAATGAACCATTTCGGCTTTTTCTTCATAGTCTCTTAAGAATTTCGCATTAATCATTTATAAGTCTATATTACTTTTTTTGCCGTTGCTGTGGAAAATAACGAAAACGAAAACAAATGAAAAGAAAAAAAAGAAAGAAAATAAAGCAAAGCCATCAAAGAGCCCTTCAGGGAAAATGTATTTAGAATTATAATGAGAAGATTTTGTGAGTACATCGATACACTCTCATTAAGATGAAAACTCTCCTTTCTAAAAGTATGCTTGATCCTCAGCATCTTGTGAGAGGATCGGTGTTATTTTCTTCTTCTTTAATTTCATTCTTTTAGGGCCAGTCAATAATTATCTACATCATAAAGACATCCAATTTACATTTGTTCGCATTATCAACGACAAGTAAGAAAAAAAAATATTCATAAGCAGCTTTGACTTATCATTTCCTCCAATCAGTCATGAATCTTTTAGGCCCTACTGGACAAGAGTTATCACATAAAATAAAAAAGTACACAAACGAAATCGAATGAAGCAACCAACTCAGTCATGCTTATAAAGGACAACGCCCTCTATAGTCTGCAACATTATGGCTCATAATCATGACATGGCAGTACATTTTTAGTGATATGCAGCTACAAGTCATTTTAGAGCATGCTATGTGGGGCTCTCTATATGGAAAATCAATAACTGATTGGAATAGAATGGATTTTTTTTTTTTTTGCTATTCGTGTCACGGAATCGTTGCTAAGGAACATTAAGAGACTGAATAATAGACGAATGAATGGATATAAAAATTGCTAAATACATGATGATACACAGACGGATACTTAGTGCCCGATAACAGATGCGATTTTGATGTGCATGTTTTTGTGTGTATACATTGATAACTATAATTATAATTTTTAAGTAATATATTCTGAATAACTGCCCTTTCATTTACGTTTTAAATAGACGCTATGTTTATGTTACTTGTCATCGTTGAAACGTTCATAATTAATTTCTTATAATTGTGTTTTACAATGTAAAGCATAATAAGCCTTTGGACTACCATTTCAGTATGACTTAAATAAACCGTTATCGGTCGATCAGTAATTGCAGCAACAGAAGAAGAAGGAGCAACAGCAGCAGCAGCAACAGCAGCAAAACGCTAGCTTATGTTGCGGCATAGGCTATAATAGCAGGTGTCAGTTGTGCACTGTTAGAACGCTGTGTAAAATTTCGTTGTTTAAAATATTGTTGTTTAAAATTCTAAACAATGTTGTTTAAATACAGAAAATTGGAGCTTGATTGCCTTAAACAGCGGTTGTTTAAAAACAATTCGGAATGATTGTCCAAACAATTAAACAACGGTTGTTTAGAAATTGATGGGCAAAAGTCATGTGATAGTCATGAACCAATCAGCGGGCCTGCATGTATCCTTCGTCGCAATCGATCGCCGCCGGGCGGCCACCGCGCGCCTCACACACATACGTACATCACACGTTTGTACAATGTACGTATAGCTAGCTATACAGTAGCGCAGCTATTCATCATGATGGACGGCGGTGACGATGACTGCAATGCAGCTATATGGAGTCACGAACATTCTCAGCAAATGGGGTCTAGCTATAGAAGAACTTTGCCAGTCATTCCAAGGTATTTATTTATTTAACTGATAGTTACATCGCTTCATGCCCATCTGTAATTTGCATGATGTATGAAGCTAGTCACGGCTCACGCTTTGGGTTCTTGGCCGGGCTGCGCTACGTCTCGCCTTCATGCATGTAACGTAATAGATCTAACAAACTGTTAATGTTAACCTTTAACGAATAAGTTAGGTCGTCTGTACCGGTACGTACATTATGTTTTTCAACCAACTCGTGCTTGTATAAACACTTGCATAATTCAATCCTTACATACATTTTCAAAACTTCACATAAAATACGAATTTCTTTTACAAAAACTAATCATCTAAATCAGCGTACCTACGTACGGAATATTCCCATTGTTGACACAGTACAGTAGCCTATTCGTTGTACAGTATTCTAAGTTGTAACAGGCACCGTATCACATCATGCACAAGTATAGGCGCAGTGTCCGAGTTCGATGATGTAGAAATCTAACAAGTTAGTTGGGCATAGGGTCTATAACGTGACGGATAGGGCCTAGCTAGGTAATGCTAGGGCCTAGTCAAGGGCTAGGGCCTATATTTTAGACTGCTAGTGCTAGTGCTAACTAAGTTCAATTACGCAATGACCTGTCTCGATCATTTCCTACCTCATAATTTAGAACTTTTATATGCCATGGTCGGCTGTATGATAGCCCTACTACATCAACCACCCTCTTGTAATAAACCGACCGTGTATTAATTGGCGCACTGAACGCATACAGAGTAGTACTATAGTACGCACTTCACTGCACGCAAAGCACATAAAAATGGATTGGCTTTGACTGTTGATGAGGATGGTGTGGGAAAACGCGAAAATTCACCGTTCATTAACAAAGTTAATGGTTTTAATCAAGGACAAAATTTCGAATGAATATTTTCACCGAATCGTAATGTAATGTCTATGGAAGTTTCTAAAAAGCTTCGTACAACACGGTGTTCAATACAAGTCGGTTTGCGTGCATTGTCAATGCAAAAACAGCGGTCGATCTCAAGGAGCGTTTAACCGCGGGGAGCTGAACAAGGCCACGCAAGTTCGATGGCGATATTTTTGCACTGAAACTTCAAATCGAAAAGGGAACAAAGGCATTTGATAGCCTAGCTCTGGATTTTCTCAATCACGTAGGTCAAGTTTTTTGCATGAATTTCAGTGTTCAATATTCTTATCAAGCAAATAAACATTAGGCGGTCGATGAGTAGTAGGTCCATGCAACCGTACAACCAAAATCTACTGTAAACATTACGAACCCCCTAAAATCCAATAGTAAAGTGCAAGTTCTGCTACTTTTGCTGGAGCAATTCATTCTTTACTGAGCATCATTGCCATCAATGATGCTCGATGAATTAAGGTCTACGTAAGCTTCCAGTAGAAAAAAAGGCCTAGAACCCCTATAGAAAATGAAGATAAAGACAGAAAACAGATTGTGGTGTTTTTAACGCACAATATAGTCTATGCACCACATGTAAACTTAATGCCTGTAGTAATAATATACATGTACCACCTTAGTAGAGTTCTATTTGTTTCGTGTAGGTAGGTGGTTTGGAACCAATTTTTGGCACTTTTGTCACTTTTGAATAAGTTTCTATGCAAAGATTAGGAGCTTTCTTCTCAGTCTGTCAAGATTTCCATGCCAAACGAAGCACATTGTGCAAATTCACACAAACTTGTGAGAAAAATGTTTATAGAATGAACATTTTTGCAGAAGCTAATGATCATGCATAATTCACTCCATCATTTATGTTTTTGTTATTACTTGAGTATTATATTTTTTTCCATTTGGTTTATAGCATTCTTTGTGGGCCACCCTTAATATGATTACAAATGCAATCTTGTTCCCTAATTTGTACAGATCAAGCAAGACTTCAGCCAGGAGATCATGGCTGAAGACAGGATGTTTGCAGCATGGCCATGTATGCTGACAAAGTACTCTAGTATGGGGAATCAAGATGTCCATCGTAGCAAACGCTGCTTATTCGTCACATTCAGCCAGGAGATCATGGCTGAAGACAGGATGTTTGCAGCATGACCATGTATGCTGACAAAGTACTCTAGTATGGGGAATCAAGATGTCCATCGTAGCAAACGCTGCTTATTCGTCACACGGGTGACACCGATGCCCTAGTGATTTCCCAAGGTACATTTTAAATAGTATTGCTCTGTGTAGAGATTTTAATCTGCAGCCCAAGTACCACCCTTTCCTTTTTTGCATTTGAGTTGAGGTGAATTTATTAACAACATTAACAAAATACTTACAGTATGTACATGACTATAAAAAAAAATTGTTAGACCAAGAAATTCATTCAATGCTTGTTAATTAATTTCTAAGACTTTTGCAAAAACCTGCAAAAACTGAAGTGGATCTGTAATTTCAAAGCCAATATCAAAGAGATCATCCGGGCTCTTGATGACTCTGCTTTGTCCATCATTCAACTTGCATGTCATGTTCCCGTATTTGGTTTTGTTGCCGATTCGACATCATGAGCTTCCTTGGCATTTATCATGCACTGATCGAGTGACATATTGCATGCCTTTAGATCTTCATTGATGTACACACTTTTCATGTTCTCTTTTCCTTTCAGACTAGAATGCCCAGAATACAGTTTGTTCCTTTTGTTTGCAATAAAGTGGACTTTGATCTGCCTGCTCTTTCCTTCTTGCCTTTTCCCCAAGATGATGACAAGATCATGAAGATGAGATGTCCTCTTTCCAAATGTCTAAGCCAACTTCCTTGGCAACATTTGACTCGCCCTCAGTAAGCTCTTCCTCTGTCTCCTCAGCCCCCTCTGGCAGGCCAGTCAGGCAGAGATTGTCCCTCCTTAGCTCACGTTGGACCTCGTCCTGCTGGAACTGAATCCTCAAGAGATGACATGTGGATTCAGAACATCTTTAATTGTGCTCATACAAGCTTCTTTCGCTCCTTGTATCACATGCGGTAGTGCAGCTTTAATGACTGTAACTACAGCTTGGACAATTATTTGGGAGAGGCTGTCTCCTGCCCCTCTCTCACATTATAGCACCTCACGGCCACACAGTTCATGTACACTGAAACTTCTGGACGGTTTGTCCTTGCCTCCTTCATCTACCATTCCCCTTTTCTTCTCCACTACCTGATCAACTCACATGATAATCAAGCTTTTGTCATTATAGGATAACATTAACAGAGAAGTCTTTTATGAACTATTAAAGTTTTTGCATTCTTTTTCCTACTACTTGGAATAAAAATCACTGGACCTTGAACATCCCTTGCTCTTGCTAATCTAATTAAGATATATGCATATTAACTGATCTTGCTTTATGCAATGCCAGAATATGACATGAACCTCCTGCAAAAGCCCAAATGTCATTCATATTGCAATAGTCTTTGTTAAGCACTTAACAGTAGTGCAAGATTATTCTTATTAAGGCACTGGCTGTCAACACCATTCAACTTTCTTTCATCCAAGTTCATGGTAACTCTGATTGCTGCTTTGTAGAATAGCATGATGATTATTACAGCATTATAATTCTAATGCTTGGCCTTACAAGTTTGGCTCTACTCATCCACAATTACTTGCCCGTCTTGGTAGTAAATGCCGTTGCCAGAATCAGTCCCTCATTCAAAATGTGTAGTATTTTCTACAATACCCTCCAAACAACTTTAAAACAGCCCCCCCCCCCCACACACACAGTAATCCTGGTTGCAATCAAGTACAATATAAGTACATAAGCTAGCATCTGAATATGAGCTGATACTTGTCAGCATTTCTCTTTATCAGCCTTGATTGTGTTAATATTTTTAAAGGGTATATTCGTACGTATCATTCAAAATACTCCCCCTGTGTCATACATTTTGCTCCACAGAGGAAAAAGAGACGCTTGCATTCAGCATGCTGCCGCTAGTTTGCCGAGGCTGGACTGCGAGGGTGTGGGGCAAGTGCTCCTTTCAGGAGTCAGAGTTATTCTACGACTTTCAACCTGTAAGTACCTAACTGTTCGGAGGCTAATCTTCTAAAACAAGTGATGTGTTGCCCTCTTATCAAAATGATGAGATGGACTTTGACATTGCAATACAAAATATAGAAATCATCAAGCTGTGGTCCATAGTTACAGAAATTCCCAGTTTATGCTGTTTCATTTGTTAGTTTAGTCCATGGATTCTACATATTTATGCAAATTTACTATGTTGCTAATGTATGCTGTGAATCACAATAATTTTTTTTAATGAAAAAAAAATCTTATATTACATAGTCAACATACATATTTACTTTATTTTGTGCCTGACTGCTCAATCACACACTTGTCCAATATCAATATGTCCTTTTCATTTTGATAAAAAGGGGAAAAAATTCGCATGAAATGCAAAATTGGTCCCAAATGTCGCCAATAAGGAATATTCCATTCATTAATAAATATTGCACTTGAATTATGGTATCATTATATTCAGCAAGATGCTGGAAATATATCACATACCACTCATATACATCCAATGTGATACAGGGTGTCTCCCCCCCCCCCCCCCCCCCATACCAAAAAGAAAAAAGACCTCGCATACTCCTTAATGTTCCTACAATGTAAGTGGACAAAATTGATATACTACTAGTATTGGAAAGAGTAACTTACCCAAAATAATGAAATGCAATTCAGAAGTAGTTTTTGTTTGATAATACTTTTTGCCTGGGCTTGCCAGCAATAAAATTAATTGCCTTTCAGAAGTTCCCATAGGCCACACAGTTGAAAATTCATTCAGCCAGGTCATGGTTAGCCCTTGCAAGAATAGAAAATGTAATACATGGATGTTATATACTACATAAAATACCCAATTTAGGGTATATGTTTGCAAATGAAATGTTGCAGAATTTGGCCAGGCACTTTATTATGAAATCTACCTTGAACACTGGAGAGGTGTGGGAAATATATCTGTTCTGATGGACTTCATTATACCAATGCCTCAACCCAACACTTCTGCGTAGATTATTTCAAGATTTTATCGAGATAATATGCATGTTTCTTTTCCACTTCCATTTCATTTTACAGGAGGGCACAGACCTGGCTTTCTACATTGGACAAATTGACAGGAAGCAGAGACCACAGCCCTTCATCTTGCTGATGGGAGGATCCTGGAAGAAGCCACTGCAAACCTTTGTCATTAGGAAGTTTTCGCTACACGACGCGAAGACCGAGAATACGAGGAAGCGATCACTTGTGACAGTCCCCGTACTCTGACTCCCGTCCCCATATCTATGCAGTTTCGCTTTCCTGTACAAGACGGAGGTGTGGGGACAAGATCACTGATTGGTTGGCTGACTGGCTGGCTCACTCCTGCCCAGCATTGGGACCGAACGCTATTTTGGCCAAGTACCGTACTCGTTTTCCCCCGGACGGGACCTCCCTCAGATTTGATCATGTGCAGAAGCAAATTTCGCACACGACACGCTCAACTTGTGCTTGCGAAAACTCCCTATTGTAGAGAGACAGGGATTCTTGTTTCCAACTTTGACAAAGGCTGTGGACTGTGCATTCAAAGTGCATTATGTCCTAGATGTAGAGTACCAGGCTCAATGTTTTGCTGCCTGGCAGTTCTTGGAGACAGTTGTGTACAAAATGCCTGGTAAAGTGACGTCCAATTCTGTGAGAGAGATCAGGACATACCTGAACTCTTCAAATCAGGAAGATTAGATGCGTAGAATGAGATTTTCATGGTCATCAGAAGTTTAATTGACAAAGTTGACTTTTAGGTCATTCGTCAAAGCAAAGGTTTGGTATCTATGTTTTATTTGTTTATAACTCAATAAGTAATGGATACATGTCACATGGAAAGATCAAAGGTCATGAGAAGATTGTTCTATTAGTGGGTAATGTTGGCCCTTGAAAACTTGTGATAAAGATGGGCTAGAAATGAATTAAAAAGGGTATTTTGCATAGTAGTGACTTAATGAAATATTGGGCAAGATCTTCACAGGTTTATACTGAAGCATGACAGTCAATTTTCAGAAATATAGCAATTGTGAAATTTAAACCTCATATCTGTTGAGCATAATGGAGGTGACACTCTGTACTGAATGTGGCCTTCATAAAATTCAAGATGAACTGCATTTCGTAGAATGTATATTTCCATTATGAATTTATTTCATTGTATATAGAGTAATCTTCATTACTGCCATCTCTATCACAGGAGTGACAGAGATGATCTTTGCTGGACAGATGTGCTGTACTTGGCACATCCCAGTTATGAAAAAAACAACTGTATGTGTTGGTAGCAGGTATGACTTCTCAAATTACACCAGTAAACAGGAGTAAATTTCATTATAATTACAATGTACTGTATATGTTATTTGGTCTGTTCAGATATGCTGAATATGGGTATGGAGTAGAATTTTCACAAGAGATAAAACATTTCTTAGTGTGAATGGTTTCTCCATCTGCAGTGTATTTACAGTCATCATTGTACTGTCAAGGAAATATAATCTAATAACCCCTGACTTACTATTGCAGATGTTCCCCAAAAGCATTGCAACTGAAATGATTCAAAATGTTGTTACATCAAATTGAACATTGTTAAAAATGATCTAGATAATAGAGAAGCTGTGTAGTGCAATACCTTCAGTAATATTTTCTTAGTGGGGCAACAAAGTACAGTATTGGGACAGAAAAGCAAATCCTTAGAGGGTCATTCCCTTATGCTTCGCTTATGAGATTTCCAAGCGCATGTAATAGTGACAAACACTTCAAGAACAAAGTCAGTGGTTCTAAGAAAATCAGATAATTATTCCAGGAAATAAGACTCATTCAAGATTTATCTTGTCTTGTCAGGGTATGATCACTATAAAACTGGATAATGTGTCTGTAAGGTGTGCATTGGACTGTAAAAGCATTCTGAAAAATTACATTCTCTGTGTACTGTTCATTCAGTTAGCCCTTTTGGACCGATCTGAGGGCAACTGATGGTCCCCATGCACCCACACAATATGAGAAATGAAGCAACAAAATATTCAATGTGGCACAGGTATAGATAATCTCAAGCTGAACACATCCGTGTTATGCATAATAATTAATTCTTTAATTACTGCATGTTTCAAATTCAATTTGCCATTGCAGTTTAGTTGAAATATTGTGAAATGTGATTTTTACGGCATTAAGCGCCCCATTTGTATGTAAGTGGAATCAAAATGTACATTTGACAATACACTAATCTTTAGATGAGTCGAGGTCAATTCAGCTGGGAAATCACTTAACTCAAGCATAACAAAAGCTTGTGATTTTTCCTCTGCAGTCAAACTGCATATTTTTACTAAATCCGCGCAAGTCGACACATTTTTCTCGGTTCTCGAGAACTTCGACTTATCAAAGGTTAACTGTATAAGAAGAATTGTTACTCTGTATATATTCTGAAAATGGATGAGACAATTCTTGATTGGCTCAATTTGTTATTTGTAATAAGTTTGCACATCGATGGACATATTGACCAATTGAAGGTTTTCTAATGATACGATGTCAGCAATATAGACAGTGAAAATGTGCTGAAATATATAATTGGCCAAAAAAATAAACATTTGTGTTATTGTGCTTATATACAAGTGAGTTGTACAGTAACATGGGATAAAGAACTGTTTAAATTCTAAACATGAATATTTAATATTTGCTTTAAACAACCCAGTTGTATAAAATTACTTTTAAACAACCCGGTTGTATAAAATGACTTTTAAACAACAGTTGTTTAGAGTTTTAAACAACTTTTTTTAAACAACTCAGTTGTATAAAATTACATTTAAACAACAGTTGTTTAGACTTTTAAACAACTTTTTTTAAACAACCCAGTTGTACAAAATGACTTTTAAACAACAGTTGTTTAAATTTTTAAACAACTTTTTTAAACAACCCAGTTGTTTAAATTTCTTTTAAACAACAGTTGTTTAGAATTTTTAAACAACAAAGGGTTAAAAGTTTAAACAACTACGTGTTGTTTAATTTTTAAACAACAGTTGAGCGATTCACCGGTTAACTTGTGGTTGTTTAAAATTTTAAACAACCTTGTTGATTTTTTTCTAACAGTGTGGGGAAAGACTTGACCGAAAGATCGGTCTGTATCTTGTCGGGGATATAATGTTCCGCGGAGACTACGTTTGACTTCATGAATCCCCTTATGTATACGGAGGAAAGCTAATTATCAGCCGTAAATGTCAAAAATAGTAATAATAATATTTAAAAAAAAAACTCCGGACAGACGGATTTTTCTGTCTAGGGAAAGATGTGGTCTCTGCCTGTCTCTTTTTGTGTCAGTGTTTTTGTCTGTCAGCTAACTCCCCCCCCCCCTCCGTTTCCCCAACTACATCTTTAGCCTGATTTTCCCTTTGCCCAATCACCTTGGGTCGTCACATTCTCCGACTGCCTTACCATCCATGCTATACAACGCAAACAAACAATAGACCCCCTACTCTAACTGACGGTATGGGCGTCGAATCAAGAGGTTTATGTTCCATAGAGGTGTTTTGATTCATTCTTCGAATCCTTATACCATGTTATGAATTCAGCAAGGTCACGTGGTCACTCAGGCTCGGCGAATCGATACTTTTTTTCTCTCTCTCTTTTCAGCTTGAGTCAATCACTACAGAGCATAACAACTTCACGTGGTCCGTCACAAACAAAAAGCCTCCACTGTCTACGAAATGCACGGTCCATACAGGTATAGACAAAAGGTGACGTATTATGCTCTGCACTCGACGTGTAATGCGTTTAGGATGACAGAATTATAGTGTTCGTGGTTGCTTGGGCAGGATCGAGTTACCATGGCAACATACAGCAAAACACCCGTTATCAGCTGTTTCAAAGAGATAAAGAGAGTGGATTAATCGTTTACAATAGGGTATGAAAAGGGTCATTTATTTTTCTATTGGGATATGGGTTAGTTAGCAATGACTACCACGAGTTTACTTACATTCTGCAATTAAATCTTTCTCCGGTGAGACAAAACGTGCAAGCGCACGCCACCGTAATCTTCGTGTAGACAGTAAATCTCGGTTTTTGACCATCAACAAACAAACGATCAAAGTCAGCATGTAGAAGAACGACTGGGCTACTTCAATATTACCAAAAACAAGCAAGCAAACAAAACAAAAACCTGGAAATCTTCGTGTCATATCCGCCCGATATCATTGCTGGAGAGAGAGAGAGGTATATAGCTGTTTCTGTGCACCAATATTTCCACTGAGCATTATGATGGAATCTGAATTACTTCTAAATACATGTGGACACAATGTACACACTCGGAAATGTGCAACTGTTAATTTACTTTTACAAATACCAACTTCTCTCAACACATTTTATACGTACATCAAAAATGGCTTTCGCGGCAATTCAATTTACATGGCATATTTTCATGGTAGCTCACATGATATGATACTTCACCCGGTATTCATTTTCTAATGATTGACATTAATTGTCATTTTTAGCGATTTATATGTAACATTGACTCCACTTTTGACCTGTGGAAAACCGACATGAAACATCTTGTGCGTTTCAAATACGAGAAAGATATTATAGTTGTATTTGCGTAATGTATAAGTAACCGTGGTAACCAATGCAATTCCACTCTAAAACAAAAATGACCTGTATTGTTCCTTTATGTTGCTGGTTTGCATCAATGCGCCTATCCTCCCTTAAACGAAGAAGCGTAACCGTGGCAACCGACGGAAGCTCAAGTTTGAGTAAAGAGAATGTTGTAAACCTATATACACACAGATGATATACACACACTCTTCCCGCTCAGTGTATGAAACCGCATCTAAATATACATGGAGGGCTGTATCTCATTGGATTCGATCCGACAACTCATTTTTATTTAGGTAGTGTTCTAAAAAGTCGTTAATATATAGTAAGATTATACATTTCTTTTAAATTCCATTTTCTATAGCCTGAACTGACAAGAATGTAAATTGTCCATATTGCCCGTGTCTTCGTGGTTAACAATAATAATGGGGTGTTTGTGCCCCGACACATTTTGTTGAATTGAGCAGGGAGGTGGAAGATTTTTACCTCCCTGAATTGAGGTAGCAAAGGCCATGGAGCTGCAAAACAAACCGTACATTGTTTCTTAAAAAAGTAACTAAAATGCCGGAGGGTACACAGACCATGATCTGTCTGTACTCGGAGAATCAGTAGGTTGCACGTATATATACCACGTTGTCGCCAAAACTTTTTTTTCCTGGAGTGCACTTTCGAAATCAATAAACGCGATATCGACTATGGGACAAATTATACACAAAAAGTCCTAACGGATGACACGGCACGCCACAACGAAGAACGGGATCATTACGTAATGGTCCCAGCAGCGAACAAAAGGAGATCCACTGCCCAGCCCACTGAATAGGAAGCCAGCGATGAAACCCGCATCAGTTCGACTACGCTCACACTTTCTTTCACCGTTCTCGAGAAAGCGGGACCGAACGTCAATATCTGCCGTGTATTTGGCCATTGTTCACCGGTTGACTTCGATCGATTGATTACAAGTTGTGTGAAAAGCAGATGCCCCCTATATAATGTTCACTGTGTTCAAGTGCGAGTGCAACATACCGTGAGCTCTGGCGAATTTGCCCCTAATTGTTTGGAAACACTCGCAATTAACAGTATCTACGGAGTACATTTTCACAGTCTACACGATTACGAAGGTGCGACAAAGTCGGTGAGGTGAGTATGATGATTCTTATTAGAGCCCCGTCGGCAAATTGTCGGTTTAACTATTCTGATCAGAATGTGAATTCAACGCGAATTAACACAGACATGAGGTCTAAATGAATGAAAACGTGAATATTTGTGAACAACTGCGTATACCGACGAAACATATGTTTGCATCAAATGAAGACAGCATACTACTTTCGTATTTCCAAAACGGTGCCAGTGTTTGCATTATAATATAGGAAGGCAATGATTTTGTGAAATGTAAGTACTTGAAGAGAGATAGCAAAGAGCTCGATCTTCATAGCTGTATCACCCAGTGCTCGTTTTCAAATGTCGTTTGATTAAACAAAGAGACTATGAATATATCTGCCTCCGTATGTCTGTCTCTTCCTCTCTCTATTCTATTTTACATATTTCATGTAATATATAGTATGATATAATAATGTGTGTCTGTTTGTGCATATCATACGTGTGGTTGTATGTGTGTACGTGCTTCTTTATCATAACTGACTTTGTCGGTATGTTTCTACGTAATTTGGTTAACACATTTAACTACACTGGAACTCGCTGTGTCCACAGGTATTGTGATTTCATGGTTGTCGTTATTTTGTACGTTTCTTCTTCTTCATCTCCTTCTTCATGTCATATTTTATCATCATCATCATCATCATCATCATCATCAATGTTGTTGGTATGCAGTGATTACTGTGTTGGACGAGTCGCTCTTATCGCTTCGTCTAATTTCTGTAAGTCTATAAGGATTTTTGTGACGAGTCTTCCTCGTTAAATTTTCGTAAAATTTCACTACACACCAGGAAAGCAATTATTAGAAATACATAATCTTCTAACTATTTTACCTGGGTTGCTACATCCCGGCACGAAATAACATCCCCAATCTAGAAAGTTTTGGACTCTTTGAAATATAATCAGTATCAGTAGTGCTATATTCAAATGACGGGTCCTATGCGTCTTGCTTGCGCTCTGTCACAGTGGCACCAGATTGTCTGGCTATACACGGACTGGTACTGGACTCTCCTTGAATTTCATACAAGAATCGAATTCGTGATGGCTGAATGCAGTTCGGAATATTGACTTTCCTCTCCAATCAAACAGAAAATGGAGGAAAGTCTATTTTTTACTCCTCTTCCAACCGAGGAAAGAAAGAAAAGGGTCATCGTGCATGACCTAGGCCTCGTCAGGCTTCCCTTGACGACGAGCGGGTTGTCATCCGATTAGATCCAGAGTGTAATCCGAGTAGTAAACTAAAAAATCTTTACAAATACAATGTACGATGTATTTGTGCGGAGAGTTTTTCGAGAAAACTTATGGCTCATGAGAATGTGTAGTCTCTTCGGGTATTATAGAGAGACTAGCAGCACCCGTGGAAATCCACGGGTCTGAGGGGTTTTATTTTTTTTTTTCTCATAATACGATTTTGCACATTTTTATTGAAGAAATAAAAAGAAAAGTCTTCTCATTCTTTCGTTAATTGTGCTGTCTTCTAAATGACCACCCTTCCCAGAAATTTTATAATACATTTTTGTAGTATATGCCAGGCGATCCGGTCCATTGGTAGGGATCATTCCCGCCACTACTTGCTTTTATTATAGAACTTGAGTTTCGAGGGGTTATTTGCACCCGTTGAAGTCCAACAGTTGTCTTGTTGCCCCTCACCCCTCCCCCCTCACGCACACACACATTTCCACCTCCGCAGGGCAAAAAACAAAAACATTCAGGGAAAAATTACCAAAAACGCAAATGAGATTCCCCGAAAGTTCTGCCCACAGGTTGTTCCCGTCGAAACGGGAAGATATTAACACTATGACTTTGATTACCCCCTGCTCTTGCATCCACGCGGGCACCCGCGGGAATCCACGGCTGGTCTCAAGGCCTCGGTTTGTTTTGTGTGTGTGTTTTTTTTCATGTTTCTTTTCCCCACGTTATGAGAGAAAAATAAGATATTTTCGTCTTCATAATTTTGCTCCCTCTTTGTTTTAATCACCAAAACTTGGCTTGATATATCATATCAATATAGAACTACATCTGCTTCAGATTGTACATTATCATAATTAATATTAGGCCTATATTATTGCTCCTATTATTGTTATTATTATATCATTATTATCGTTATCCTTATCATTATTATTATTATTGTTATTATTATTATTATTATCATTATTATCATTGTTATTATTTGGGGAGGGGGAGATCATAGTCATCAGGTTTAATAGGCACCCGTGGGAGTAGGTTCTCACGACCTCGTATTTTTTTTTCTTTAATATTTTTCCCATGTTATGGTAGAAAGAAGAATATATACATCACTGCATTCGTCTTCATTTGCTCCCTCTTTTTTTTTGTCACCAAAACTTGGTTTGATAGACCATAGAACCACACATTCTATTTCCACTTGCAATTTTAAAAATAGGCGGTCGGCAAAGCGAGGTTTTCCTCTACGTCCGCTCATCTTATGAATATGTATGATTACAGCAGCTCTGTGGAAACGAATGGACACAGCTGCGCGTGTAATCTGATATGTAAGGGTAAGATCGGCAAATATATTTAGCCGCGTCCTAAACAGTCTGCGTACAATGACACCGGACTTGAGAGCAAACGGCGAGCAAACTACTTTTATGACGTACCTGAGCTGCATATAGTATTCTGCAGTTGTGCAAAATACAATTACATAACCACCGTTCGTTGTTTTCATTTGGGGACGCCAATAATGGCGAACTGTACGTAAATGCCCTTGTAGTCCATATCACGCACACACGTACACAGATTCGTGTAACCATCGTCAATACATTCAGTACACGTAACAGGCGGAGGCAAAGGTACATCACAGAACTATATACACACAGTGTAGAGTGTGTATAGAGTTCTGCGAGGTACATTGTGTGTGTGCGTGCGCGTCCGCCGGAAAATGTCAGAGATTTCGCTGCACCATCATCTTTAGTATCCCCCAGTGTCTCTGCAAGCTAAAAGATGGAAGATCGAGAAAGCAGGAGGCCAGCGCAGGTTCCGTGAATATTGAAACGCTCGGCTCTTTCGTCACGCACAAAAATGCATTATGCATGTAGCTAATTAATTTTTCTTTTTCGTCCTCGACGTCGACACGGAGGCGGAGAGGGGACGAAACCCGCGCCATTCGATGTAGGATACTCTCCTGCGGCCGACGGCACCGGTCGCAACTGCCCGGAGCCGACGGCTCGGGAGGAGATAGAGAAACCAGCAACGCCGAAATAAAACAGGAAATACATAAGGCCGCGACAACAACAACAACTTCGAGTATTATAGTATAGGACTAGCAGCACCCGTGGAAATCCACGGGTCTGAGGGGTTTTATTTTTTTCTCTCATAATACGATTTTGCACATTTTTATTGAAGAAATAAAAAGAAAAGTCTTCTCATTCTTTCGTTAATTGTGCTGTCTTCTAAATGACCACCCTTCTCAGAAATTTTATAATACATTTTTGAAGTATATGCCAGGCGATCCGGTCCATTGGTAGGGATCATTCCCGCCACTACTTGCTTTAATTATAGAACTTGAGTTCCGAGGGGTTATTTGCACCCGTTGAAGTCCGACAGTTGTCTTGTTGCCCCTCACCCCTCCCCCCCCCCCTCACGCACACACACATTTCCACCTCCGCAGGGCAAAAAACAAAAACATTCAGGGAAAAATTACCAAAAACGCAAATGAGATTCCCCGAAAGTTCTGCCCACAGGTTGTTCCCGTCGAAACGGGAAGATATTAACACTATGACTTTGATTACCCCTTGCTCTTGCATCCACGCGGGCAGCCGCGGGAATCCACGGCTGGTCTCAAGGCCTTGGTTTGTTTTGTGTTTTTTTTCATGTTTCTTTTCCCCACGTTATGAGAGAAAAATAAGATATTTTCGTCTTCATAATTTTGCTCCCTCCTTTTTGTTTTTAATCACCAAAACTTGGCTTGATATATCATATTCAGATATAGAACTACATCTGCTTCAGATTGTACATTATCATAATTAATATTAGGCCTACAATTATTGCTCCTATTATTGTTATTATTATATCATTATTATCATTATCATTATCATTATTATTATTATTATTATTATTATTATCATCGTTGTTATTATTTGGGGAGGGGGAGATCATAGTCATCAGGTTTAATAGGCACCCGTGGGAGTAGGGGCATGCCGGAGTAGGTTCTCACGACCTCGTATTTTTTTTTCTTTAATATTTTTCCCATGTTATGGAAGAAAGAAGAATATATACATCACTGCATTCGTCTTCATTTGCTCCCTCTTTTTTTTGTCACCAAAACTTGGTTTGATAGACCATAGAACCACGCATTCTATTTCCACTTGCAATTTTAAAAATAGGCGGTCGGCAAAGTGAGGTTTTCCTCTACGTCCGCTCATCTTATGAATATGTATGATTACAGCAGCTCTGCAGTAAACGAATGGACACAGCTGCGCGTGTAATCTGATAGGAAGGGTACGATCGGCAAATATATTTAGCCGCGTCCTAAACAGTCTGCGTACAATGACACCGGACTTGAGAGCAAACGGCGAGCAAACTAAATGGCATACGTACTCGTGAAATAGGCCCCACCACTGCGTATCCGTATAAATACTACGGCGGCTCGCCTGTTTATACTCGTGAATTCAGCCCCACCGTGTGGCGTTCATCGGTAGATAAGCACGGCGGTGGGGCTTTCTTCCACAGTATAATACTCGTGAATACGGCCCCACCAAACGGGGTTTACGCGAGATACATACGGCGGTGGGGCCGATTTCCACAGCATAGCATCGCACGGGTGCACGCGCACTGCGGTGGGGCCTATTTCACGATTTTGCCAACTAAATGACGTACCTGAGCTGCATATAGTATTCTGCAGTTGTGCAAAATACAATTACATAACAACGTTCGTTGTTTTCATTTGGGGACGCCAATAATGGCGAACTGTACGTAAATGCCCTTGTAGTCCATATCACGCACACACAGATTCGTGTAACCATCGTCAATACATTCAGTACACGTAACAGGCGGAGGCAAAGGTACATCACCGAACTATACACACAGTGTAGAGTGTGTATAGAGTTCTGCGAGGTACATTGTGTGTGTGCGTGCGCGTCCGCCGGAAGATGTCAGAGATTTCGCTGCACCATCATCTTTAGTATCCCCCAGTGTCTCTGCAAGCTAAAAGATGTAAGATCGAGAAAGCAGGAGGCCAGCGCAGGATCGGTGAATATTGAAACGCTCGGCTCTTTCGTCACGCACAAAAATGCATTATGCATGTAGCTAATTAATTTTTCTTTTTCGTCCTCGACGTCGACACGGAGGCGGAGAGGGGACGAAACCCGCGCCATTCGATGTAGGATACTCTCCTGCGGCCGACGGCACCGGTCGCAACTGCCCGGAGCCGACGGCTCGGGAGGAGATAGAGAAACCAGCAACGCCGAAATAAAACAGGAAATACATAAGGCCGCGACAACAACAACAACTTCGAGTATTATAGTATAGGACTAGCAGCACCCGTGGAAATCCACGGGTCTGAGGGGTTTTACTCTTTTTTTCCCTCTCATATATACGATTTTACACATTTTTATTGATGAAATAAAAAGAACAGTTACTTGTGCTCTCTTCTACTCATGACCACCATGCCCTCACACACATTTTCACCCTCGCAGAACACAAACAAACAAACATTCAGGGAAAAATCACCAAAAAACGCTTGATGAGATTCTCCGAAAGTTCTGCCCACAGATTCTTCCCGTCTGAACGGGGAGATGCTATTGACACTGTATGACTTTGATATTAATTATACCCCCTGTTCTTGCATCCATGCAGGCACCCGAGCGAATCCGCGGCTGGTCTCAAGGCATCGCATTTTTTTTTTTCATTCCTATTTCTTTTCCCACGTTATGAGAAAAAAATATAATATTTTCGTCTTCAATCGCTCCCTCCTTTTTGTTTTTAATCTCCAAAACTTGGTTCGATGTATCAGAGAACCATCCGTTTATATACTTCAGACTAAACATCATCATTATTATTATCATATTGTTATCATTATTATGCTCCTACTGTTATATTATTATTGTGATCATGTAGTCATTAGGCTTTATAAGTATAAGAAACCCGTGGAAATCTACGGGTCTCAGGGCTTCGTATTCTTTCTTTAATATTTCTTCAACCACGTTATGACAGAAGAAATACACAAAGATTATTTTTGTCTTCATTTGCTCCCTCATTTCTGTTTTCATAATCAAAACTTGGGTTGATGGATTTAGAACCGCCTGTTTATCTCATTGATACTGTTTATTGTTTTTACTATCATTATAATCATTGATTATGATTATGATTATGATTATTACCATTATTATTATTTTCAGGGAGGGGAGATCATAGTCATTCGGTTTCATTGCTATTTTATATAATTCATTGACATGGGGATGACTCAAGGGAATTCAGAAAAAAAGTTTATCGGTCAAGGATAGTGAATCTTTTTGTCCGTCATGTCAAGGTTACTCTCAAGGTTACTTATTTCAAATAGCTTCGTTATCATTGATATTTATTTTTAAACATTAAAACAATCCAGTACCTGTTTGCGTCTCTTCCGCCCACTCTTAGTTATGGATTATAGCACCCCTCCCCATTAATTTGTATTGGCCTATTCTCTTATTATCATTATTACAGTGTAATATTGTTATTGTTATTATCATTTTTATTATTACTAACATTTGTATAATTATTATTATTTTTTTTAATCATGTTCCAAATTTCACATTTCATATTCAGGTTACATATTCCATTTGATTTTGAAGTAAAATATGTTTAACACAACAGTCAATTTTAGACATAATTTCACAAATGTATAAGGACATGTAATACAATGATGTGTAAATATGAGGAACCTACTAAAAAGCAATGCTTGTAGGATGTAGGTTCCAAAGAAATAATGTAAGCGTTTAGTGCAACATGCTAATTACGAAAGATTACGAAACACATGCGAAATTCAGTATGTCGAGATTATAATAAAATCTACGGAATGAACAAAATAGTTTATAATTTTCAAGGTAAAAACTCAAGGATTTAATGCTACATAAAATTGCAATATTGGTCAAACAAATGTAGTCAAATGTAGTCACCCGAGCGAGGCACCATTAGGGGAGAGGAGAGAGTAGAGTCATAATATAGGGATGATCAACATAGGGAGGCAGAAATGTTAATTTGTTAAGAATTGTAAAAATCTCTTTCCCCCATTTTTCTGCTCTTGATAAAAAGCTTTTCTGAAGACAGTCCTGCGCAAACTGTCAAAAACTGCTTCACTGCACTAACATACTCAATCTTGTGCTGAGCAGGACTACCCCAGTTGTGTTTTTGTTGCTATTGTGCTGAGAGAAATACAATATTTTCGTCTTCACTATACTGCTCTCTTCTTTTAGTTTTTATCACCAAACCTTGGTTTGATAGATCATAGAACCACCCGTTTATCTGCTTCAGACACAGGTACATTTTATCATCATTATTATCATTATTGTTATTATCATTATTATTATTATTATTATTATCATTATCGTTATTATATTACCACTATAATCTCCACTATTATTTGTGGAGGGGGAGATCATATTATAGTCATTAGGTTTAATAAGTAGGCACCTGCTGGAATCCATGCATCTCAGGGCCTCGTATTTTTTCTTTAACTCTTTTCCCTCGTTATGGGAGAAAGAAGAATATTTTTGTCTTCATTTGCTCCCTCTTTTTTATTTTTATCAACAAAACTTGGTGTGATGGACCATAGAATTACCCATTTTATTTCCACCTGGAAATTCAAAAAAAAAGAAGCGGTCGGCAAAGCGAGGGTTTCCTCTACGTCCGCTCATCTTATGAATATTCATGTTTACAGCAGCCCTACAGTAAATGAATGGACAGCGGCGCGTGTAATCTGATATGGAAGGATACGATCGGCAAGGACAAAATTTAAGTGGATATTTAGCCGTCCTAAACAGTCTGAGTACAATGATACCCGCTTGAGAGTAAACTAAATGACGTACCTGAGCTGCATCTGATCAATGCATATGTATAGTATCCTGCAGTTGTGCAAAATACAATAAAATAACAGCATTCGTTGTTTTCATTAGGGCACGCCAATGCCAATGGCGAACGTCACTGTACGTAAATGCCCTTGTATGATCGCGCGCGCCGTGTATTATACGATATGAGAGTCCCATCACGCGAAAGCAGATAGTGTTTCATGTAACCATCGTCAATACATACACACAGGCGCAGGCCACACACTGGCGTACCGTGCCCACCCGAGAGTACATTGTGTGCGTGCCTGCGTGTCCGCCGGAAGATGTCAAAGATTTCGCTGCACCCATCATCTTTAGTATCCCACTGTCTCTGCCAGATAAATGATGCACTATCGAGAAAGTAGGAGTCCAGCGCAGGATTGGTGAATATTAAAACGCTTGGCTCTTTCGTCACGCACAAAAATGCATTATGCATGTTGCTAATTAATTTTTCTTTTTCGTCCTCGACGTCGACATGGAGGCGGAGAGGGGACGAAACCCGCGCCATTCGATGCAGGATACTCTCCTGCGGCCGACGGCACCGGTCGCAGCTGCCCGGAGCCGACGGCTCGGGAGGAGATAGACAATCCAGCAACGCCGGAATAAAACAGGAAATACATAAGGCCGCGACAACAACAACAACTTCGAGTATTATAGTATAGGATAATCATATTGAGATCTGACATGCAAAATTTCTAACGAATCTGCAAAATGCCAGGCATAATCATAGTCATATTATGATGTCACTCACTTAATATTACTTCGTTTGACTTCATCGTTGTCATATAGTTGGCATGTTTATCTCGTCATGGCGGGTGAGAGTGACAACGAAAACAATGGCTCAAACATGATGTAGAATATATTTAAGACTCATAAAATAGAAGAAAGGAATTGCACGTCATTTATACACAGCAAGCATGCACGACAACAGCAGAATTCACTATAACTCCAGGACTTAACGATACAGAATGTATTGACTTTTAATGCAGAAATGAAGAGAATTGATAGGCGAGTAACTTCTGTGGTGGGATCCTGCTAAACAATATAACTTTTACAACAACTGTCTTGGTCGAGTCGTTGTCATTGACGTTGACTTCAAACTTATCATTTTTTTTTTTGCGTGTGTGTGTTTGCTTATTCGTGGTATTGAGATTGGAACCGTAAAATATGAAGAAAAAAAAAAGCAAAGAAAAACCAACCGAAACTATCATTACGGAAGACAGTACCTATTTCATTTTCATTGGTTTCAATATTTGGTGTCAATTTAGCACTCAGAGTTTGAGTTCAAGACTGTATACTTTTATGTTTTTTTTAATTTGTTCGTCCGTTTAAAACAAACTGGACTAAGAAAGACAAAACCTAGCGAAATGCGCAGTTCTGAATTCTGCATTAAAAGTATTAGATATTGACATTCACGTATTTACGAAATAGAATGCTAATTAGTATACATAGGTTACATGTAGTAGGACCTATTCTGTATTCGGTGCTTAAGTATTAGGAGTTTTACTTCAAAATGAATATAGGACTTTTAATTGCAGTTTACTCATAGTGTTCAATGGTTACCCGGGTAATATTCTGGTATAGACAGACGTCTGTTAGTGTTGGTGGCTTACAAACGTATCACCAGGGAGTTAATTGTGACAACTCCATGGTATCACCAATGATATAATTCAAATGCACTGACAGCATAACTAGGAGCGCGCCAAACCACAAAAGCATGGTACCTTGATGTATAATAATAGGAACAATAGGAAGACATAACAAGAATGAACATTAACATCTTCGCTCCATTCCATGTATTGTGTTGAGAGTTGAAGAAAGCGTGTATCTATGTAAGGTTTCTTTACTCAATAGAAACACCAGCAGGTAATCAATAATGCTCTTTGTTCCGCCTTTTAGCACGCTACATGTAGAATCAATGAGCTAGAACCCCGTCTTGGAATTCTAGTACATTACCGGATAAATGTGTTGACTTAGTGCAGCTGCTGCAGTCCTTTTGTATTCTCGCACTTCTACAAGATCCCAGTAAACTGAAATGTATGATATACATTGTAATAATATGCGCGCTGGTGAGGCCATTGAAATTATTTTCGACTTCAACGATTTTGTATGGAACTTTGGTCTCCTGCAAATTATTTCGCCGTATTTTTGTCGGTTAAGAGTCATTAAAGCATTACATCCTCCTCCATGACAACAAGAATTCGAGGATGGGTCTGCTCATTACGAATAAGAGACCAGGGGGTCTCGCGCTCATCTGAGCATCACAAGTCTTCCTTCCACACATTCTTACCGACTATTACCTAAGAAGAACGTACGGCAAATATGGGGAGCTTTGTATGGGTGAGGAGGTATATAGACCTAGCAACCCCTTGGTATGGAGACCTCCATTAGGAGGACGTGGTGACTATATGTATTTTTCTGTAAGTTGCGCTCATTGTAATGTTTGCATGTATTTTTATTTACCCTGTGGAAATGAATGAATGAATGAATGAATGAATGAATGAACATTAGCAATAATACCTGCCAAGTTTGTAGAAAATTTGACGATGCGTTTTTAGAAGAAGATCAAAATGTAAAAGTGGCCCCAAATATGGTCCCGGGCCCAAGGGGACCACCTCTGAATCTGTCATAATTGTGCTTCTACTAAATGTAGGGGTGCCTATACATTGTATTTACTCAGAATATTTCTGGTGTCATAGAAGAACATTTTTTGCTTTAAAGTAATTCAAGGATATACTTATTCGGGGGCAAGTAGGGCATGGTGCCTATACTTGTACAAAATCATCCCAGCAAAAATACCTGCCAAGTTTGGTGAAAATTTGAACCTTTCATTTTCAAAAAGAAGATGAAAAAGTGAAATTTGGGCCTCATATTGGTCACCCCTCCCCCACCTCTCTCTGCTGATGGCAATGTTTCTGCTATGATAAACTGTGCGTGTATCAACAATCGTCAAAAAATGATCTACTGTCGCAACAAGATACGAAATGCCGAGACATTACAAGTATTTTTGAACAATCAGAATATTTTGGAATCATGGGAATTACTGCTCCTGTTCTTACATTTCCTTGTCTTTTCAAATAATTTTCATAGCATCAGCCCAATGAGATCTACGAAATATATACTCTGTAAAGTTTGAGGATGAAGTTAAATTCTAGTATCGGTTTTCAGGGAAGTAGTATTTTGCTTTTAACTATAACGGCAACTCTGTGAACTTTCCTTCATTATCAATAATGATTTTGTTCTGTTCTGTCCTATTCTATTCAGTTTTGCATTGATGTGAGATCAGCACGAAAGGGTATGATGTGTTTTCAGACAAAGATCTTGTGTATTGTAAATGTGGTGCATTGTGTGCTTGCGTGCCAATTGCAGTTTAAAGAAAGAAAATACGAAACACTGTAAGTACTTTCCCAGAGTTAGTTTTGAGAGAAGGTTTAATTCCCTTCAGTTAATAACTTTGTTTTCTCTGTAATATTGTCGTGTAATATCGTACACCATCGTCACATTTCTATGTATGCATGCTTTATTACTGAAAATAAATGAATACGGAATGTTCTTATTAGAAACACCTGCTTGCACCATTTGCGTCTATTAGACACAATTACAGGCAAGACGGCGAAGTTATTGATTAAACGCTTTGATCATATTTATCATCTACGCTCGATGAGAGCTGACGCATGAAAAATATTTTCCTCACATCTCACTGCTCTACCAGTCTACGATGAGATAAATGATTTTCCACTTGAGGTAAAGTACTCAATCTTTGTCCTTACATGGTTTCGCAAACGTCTAGATATACAGTAACATGATAACTGGCGTACCTTGATACCCTCGTTCGACGAAATCAGAAATGCGATTTCTTTATCTTTGCAGGCCCGACCGAGCCGACCTAAACCTATCGCCTATGCCAGCGGAGCCGATCACGCATTCGTCATAAACGTCTCCTGTAGAGCGAACACCTGTGATGGCACATTACCAATGATGCAGTAATTCTGTCAGCATCATGTGACTTATGACTTGCAGAAATAGCTCGACTCAAAACAGTGCTGACGTATTCGTCGGACCTGACCTAACTACATGTATAGTAGAAAGGGCCCCTGACAGAGTTTGGGACAGCTAGTGTTCGTTTAAAGTGAAGTACGAGATGGGTTTCAACGTGAAATTCGTAAGCGGACCCGTGTCCCGAGATTTGATCTGTCCGTTATGTCGCGGAGTCTTCGTGGATCCTGTGGTCCTCCACCCATGCGAACACATCGTCTGCACAGCGTGTCTGAAGGCCTGCACGTCCCGCGTACAACTCCTGCAGTCATGTCCTCACTGCAGGAGCCCACTCTTTGAGAAGCCAACCCTG
The DNA here is from genome assembly GCF_040938485.1 of Diadema antillarum. Lineage (NCBI taxonomy): Eukaryota > Metazoa > Echinodermata > Echinoidea > Diadematoida > Diadematidae > Diadema > Diadema antillarum. The sequence goes on from NW_027271327.1 coordinate 190,020, forward strand.
GCGCCTCACCATTTCATCGGTCGTCTGCTCAAGCTCATCGTGAAGTGCCATCGCGAGTGCGGCCACAAGTGCGAACTGAGCGCCTTGCCCGAGCACGTCCTTAACGAGTGCATTCTGGGAGTCGTGACGTGCCCGAACAAGTTCAGGGGTTGTCACAAGGAACTCAAGCGGAAGATGCTTGACGCGCATGTGAAGGAATGCGACTTCCGGTTGGTGACGTGCGAGGGATGTGGGACGGAGATGGTGTACTCGAGACTCGCGCTTCACCAAAAGCGACGTCGGTGCGTGGAGGGGAAATTGTTGGGCCAGCGGGTACGGAGCGCGGCGGCGGCCATGCGACAGGTCCGAGAGCACCAGGAGCTCTTGCGTAAGGAGGTCATCACGCTGGAAGGACAGCTGATGAGACTCCGCTCAAGCAAACTCGAAGCCCGCGGCAGGTTGAAGTCAGCACCACCAAGGCTTCCAGGTGGATCGACGTCATCATCGACCTCGACGTCGAGACCACAGTCTTCAAGGAGTACGGTCAGCATAGCGTCGCAAATGTCCACGAAGAAGAAAAGAGGACCACCAAAAGCACCAGCAATATTTCTAACCGATGCTACATCTTCTTTCGATGTATTACCTTTCAACGCGACGTCGACATCCTCATCCAGATCACCCTCTCGTCAAGCCCCAGTCGACCACGAGGAAGATGAGGACTCAATGGCCGTTGCGATGATCGTAGATGGAGAGACGTCATCAGATGAGAGGAGTAGTAGTTATGGCAACCAAGGCGAAAGCATGTTCTCCTGCAAAAGATGCGGAAAGACCTTTCATCCGGACACGAACCATGACAGGGCATGTCGATGGCACCGTGGGGTGAATAAACTTTTTATTTCCCTTTTGTTGTTAAACGTTCATCTCGGTGTTAGACCGCTTATCTTTATATTCTAGTTATCATGTAGTTTTTTTAGTAACGTAATGAAACCTCTAACGGAGCAATGAACCCATAACCGCGAGTCCTCTCTGGAAAGAAATATTCTGATCTTGTGGGATGTGATGGTCCCACCTTTCATTAAGACCACTTTGTTTTGCTTTGTTTTTGGATCTTTCAGCCCTTTTAAACCCGATTGTCATGAAATGAACCTTTATTTCCTCTACAATAGTATGCTATTTAATATTTCATATTAGTGGTTTCTATTCGCGCAAAAAGTTGAAACCTGAATCCCCATCTCAACCAAAACTACACCATCCCTTTACACGATGTCCACTTCTGGGTTTTTTTTTTAATGCACCACTTAACAAATCGCTTGAACTTTGCTGTCAAACTGCGTGGTATGCTCACCATACTTGAACACTATATCCAAAACAGTATCACAATACATGTACCCATCCATTTCCTCCTCCCTCTCCCCCACCCTCCTGACACAATCTTTATCTCTTTTCTTTCCTCATTTTATTCGATTTCCGGTCGGTTCATGATCGGTTCATCCTACGTCTTGTCGATTCGACTTGGAAATATATCCCCGACTTTCGCTCGTGACATCACCGTACAGCCGGTAAGTCAATGTTTTGTTCCTGTAAAATCAAGGGGTCTGGAAACGAAATTGTATATACACTGTGCTTCACTTTTTAAATACAAAGGGCACGAAGAGATTTATCTTTGAAAAAAAAAGTAGAAGAAAGAGCAAAACTTCATTTGTTACTGTTACTGTAAAAACTGGAAGTCATCACTTTGCAGTTTAAATTGCACCATACAAGTACAATGCTTATCTGTATAACATCTAACATTGGCACATGATTTTAGTGGGAACGTTGTGGCATAGCGGTTAAGGCCCCGGACTCCAAATTGGATGACCCGAGTTCTATTTGCTTACGTCCTTGGACAAGATGTTTTTACCCACCTTGTCCCTCTCGACCCCGGTGGCCTATACCTCGCAACGATAGGGTAATAATGAAAGGGCCCTCTGATAGAGCAGTGGCAACACTGAAGAGGCTACCCTGAATAAAGAAGACTATATTATTATTATCATTTCTAGATTGCAGTCATAGTCATTGTAAATCAAAACGTGTGTATCCAGTACAATTACAATGAAAGTTTGATAAGAGCAACCCCTAAATGAGGCTGAATCAAACTCCGACATTCAAAAGGCCTCTGAGCGCACTCATACAGAAACATTTTTGACATCCACGCAACAGCTGTAAGATACGCTGTAGTGTAGGCATAGATTTGGGACTGCAGATGTCTCTTATGATTATAGAATATATCTCTTCAACATGTGATATACCTACTAGCTAAATATTTTGAATTTTCTGCTTTCTACTTTTGACTTCCATTCCATATTCCTGGATATCCTATGAACCACCAATGCGGCTTGCACTATTACGCGGCCAACCTTCAATATCTAGATCGTAAGTATCGTATCACACGTAATTCCAGATGTTCTGCATGGATAAGATTATGCCTAATTAAGTATACATGTGTATAGTAGAAACGTATTTGATGCAATGGGATAGATGACAGTCTTAAATGTCTAAATTTAACTCTATTTCGTACGATTATTGGAATTGCACAAGATTAACAAGGCAAGTTCCTTCAGATCGGAAATTGAATCTTATGATTGGTAGTTAATGTTCTTAACGACTGCCTAGCATGGTTACCGTTAACTTAACCATGACACGAGACACCAAAACGAATACCTATACATGGAATGTTAAAAAATCTGAGTAATTCAGCTCTTTTAAGACGATTTCTAGGTTCCTTACTTGGAACTATGACGACAAACCACTAGCAGACAGCCACACACGCACGAAGGACATCTCCCCACAATACATATCACTTGAATATTTTTATAGTAAGTGTCCACTGAAAGAAAATGGGAAAAAATGAAATAATAGTTTGTGTTGCATTGCAAAGATGAATATTAACTTTATGTAAAATGCCAATTTCTTCTTTCCTTCACTTCTCTCACACGTATGTGCCTGATCCAACAGCTGAATTTATTTGTAAGTATGCCCTCACTTTTGTAAGCAGTGTACATTCATGTACTGTATACATATTGTTTTGCACTTATCATATGTTGCTTTTTATAGTTTGATACAAGTGTGTGAAAAAAAAAGAAGTAAACTTGTCGCTTTTCATTTCAGTCACAGGTTTAAAAAATAAATACATTGTGCAACATGTCAGTATGGAACTTGAAGAGTTTATCAAAAACAATGAAATACCAACTATCAGCTCAATTGCAGCTGTCGAAAATACCATATACCTCCTGCAGCTCATAGGACCCTCTTCATTTTGATTTAATGTAACCTTATGTAAAGAAACTTGCATCATACGTTGTTGCTGTCCAAGCCATAATGTACTGTTTTTTAGTTTGATGGTGGTCTAAGGAGACACGAGGACGACAAATAAAAACACAAGAGACACCTAAGTACTGAATATGTAAACAAAGCATGAATCTTTATTTAACTAGCAGCATGTCTCTTTCAGCATTTATACTACATCATATTCAAAACGAATAATAAAAATAGATGAATGATATACATGTACAGCTGTACTTGTATCTTACCATAATCGCGTGATAATATACCGGTATGCATATATACCTGCTTCCACGGTGTGTAATTCTGACAAATCACATCTATATTGGTTAGATTATATATCTTACCATTACCTTGAACTGTTCAAAATGATTCTTGTCAGTCTCAAGCCATTAACCGAACATTATTCTGTTTTGCTTCTCTTTTCAATTCGTCAACCATGGACTGACATGACAGGGGGTAAGTTAAAAAGTGGCATAATGTGTAAAACTTGGCATCACATTCATCTCAGCAAATCCTCATTTAATCCACACATTTTCACTTCCTCATCGAGTGCATGACACTTTCCCCTAAAACCATTAGATTGGGAGAAATCATCCCAAAATATCTTAAGTTTATTTTCTATGGAAAAGAGCAATACAAAGAGCAATACAAAGAGCAATTTGTGATTACTCGTAGCTAAAACTACATGTACATCTCATGTATAAAGGTTGACACTTCTTTATATTCTCATGTCATCTGTAAATTTGAAATATCTCTTCAACACAACACGGGGGGCATCTCATGAAGCATTTTGTCCGACAACTTTGTTGGACAAATTTGCTCTCAGCCAATCAGACACAAGGATTTCAGTAGCTTTTAACATTTTGTCAGACGAAATATCTGACAAAACGCTTCATGAAATGCCCCCAGATTTTGTATGGTACACTGTAATTGTCAGATGCTATTCTCAAGACTTCCACATGTGTTATGTATCTTCAGCTAACTGGGTTGCATTACTTGCAGACAGCCCCTTTCTCAAATGGATGTTAGGTACATTATAGCACCATCTATAGACATCACAACTACAGCATAAACCATCCTAGATGTCATAAGCATTATGATTGTACTTCAGTTTACCTCTGTAATGGTTTAACACTCCTTTTTAATCTTCTTATCCTGCTTTCATTCCGTACTTGCTGCCTTGTGACCGCTTCATCACATACCAGGGGGTGAGTAGAAACTCTTTTTGATAAAGAAACTACAAATATTTTATAAGTGGAATGATGGGCATGAGGAGATTATAAAAGATATACATTGTAGCTGATGAAAGACTTGGCACTTCTGGAAAGAAATCAAGATACTGGTGTAGTCAGGAAAGCATTCGTACCTAATGTAGGAACACAATTCTGTGAAGATTAAACAGCCAATGCTTTTACACCTTTATGGTTGTTTGTTTTTGTTTTTTGTTTTTAGAACATTTTTTTTTTTAGAACATTACAAATTTGTCAAAATTTGTCAAAGACAGACAGATATTGCATAGCTTGAGCTGTATCCAGGTTCACACCTATGACTACAATCACATAAAAAAAGTGTTTAGTCTCCATAGCAATTTTGATGTGAATTTGAATACATTTTACCACCTGATTAAAAACTGTTGAGGCAATAATGTCAATGAGAACAACAATACAAGTACAAACTACATGCTGTACATAAACACATGGCAGGTAGGGGGAGAGGAAATAAAACTACAATGTACTACCGGTAGCTTGGAGAAACACACAGAGTCCACTCTGTATAATTGATGTTGGGAGTCAAAGTAAAGATGATGAAAAATGTATGATCAATGATATCAGCTTATATTCTTTCAAGGATATACATGTACTGGCTTTTCAGTTACATGTACTGTGGAAACTCGATACAGAGAGATCTGATATAACAAAATACCTGATGTAACAGACTAATTTCTCTGGACCCAATGAATTTATTTGCTTTGTATTGTTTATTGACTACTGATATAACAAAATATGATATAAAGAACAAATTATTTTGGTCCCAAGGATCTCGTCATACTGGGTTTCCACTGTACATTATATCTCACTGGGCAAGAATGGTTCCCAAATCAGGGACATTTTTATATTCTTGTATCCAGATATGGAGAAATTTTGACATTTTCAGGAAGCCTCCAACAGAATCAAGGGGACTTGGCAAATCTTTTAATTGCCCAATCTCCATTGAGAAATCTCTATAATTCTATCATGTTGTGTCTCATAATGTCAAAACTCTGGAGGTAGTCTAGAGGAATACAACTAATACTACTGTGATATCAACAAAGTGTGTAAACCGAAAATCAATTACAATTGTACTTCACATTCTCTGCCAATTCATGCATGACGTTCGGCCACCTGGAATTCATGTACACTATAGTTTCTTAAAGTGTATGAGTCGCTAAATTTATAATAAATTTACAATTAACTTAACTAATCAAGTACTAAATTTAAAAGGTAAAATCTGTACATCTTTTTTTCCAGACGTGCATGATTTGTGGCCAGCTGAACTTCAAGCGAGGCTGTGTCGTGGGATACCACCTTGCAGCTGACCCAAGCAAGACCGTCACATTTGCACTTCCCGACAAGGAACACATCATGGCCAATTCTGGCTCGATTGAAGCCAAATCTTAACAACAAACTGCAACACTGTACCTGCCTCATCACCAGACCTTGATCTCAAAGGGCTCATGCTTGAAGCCAATTGTCCTTGGATTCAGGATTCTCTAATTACACACAAGTACATGTATCACATTGGATGTATTTGTGAAGATTACTGGTCTGGAAATCAATACTGTAATTCGAACTTTGCTGACAATCGGGTCATACCCTGACATGTCGAATTTCTGGAGGAAGTACAGTGGACTCCGATTATAACAAAGTCCTTGGGACTGGCCATTTTCTTTCATTATAACCGAACAAAAAAACAATAAAAGACATAGAGTGAATGATGTTGCAACTTGGATTTTTACTTCGTTGCAACTGGAATTTCGTTATAACTGTGTTCGTTATAACGGGAGTGCACTGTACCAGTGCATTTTATTGTGTAGAAGCAAAAGTGCAATTACCTGCATCACATAGATACATTGCAAATGTTACAATTTACATTAAAATGTATACATTGCACTCCCGTTATAAAGAACATGGTTATAATGAAATTCTTGTTACAACGAAATCAAAAGTCAGGTCCCCAAATTATCAATGATACATGTATATGTTTACATATTATACTGTTTGGTTAAAATGAAATTTTGATATAACAAAAGAAAACCACTGGTCCCAAGGACTTCGTTTTAACAGGAGTACACTGTACTTGGTATATCATAACAAATAATGTCATTCTATCAAGTCAAACAACAAATCAGTATTGCACAATCTGGTGAAAAACATACTCAATGCAGGAATGTGCTCTGCCAGATACAAATAGTAAGGTATTTCAGTTAATAAGGTCACTCACGGCATAGTGATCATCCATTTTTATTTTCTGACAGCTTATCAAAACAAAACAGCAGCTACAATCAGCATAGCTTACGATTGACATAACAAATCAACAGTACAGGTACATCGTGCTACAAATTAGTTAAAGCTGTATCATAAAATAAACAATAGACTTTACATTTGTGAGCTACTGTACACCAACATACAATACATGCACATGCTACTTAAGGAGAGAAATCCACTTTCTTTTTACATGTATTTATTCGGCAGCTGCATTTCTTAAAGGAAATCATGATCTGCAGGATGTTAAAGGTCCTGCAATTGTTTTTTTACAGTTAAAAAGCAACACTGTGATCATGGAAGAATACCTTTGCCATCCAGCTCTTGTTTCGGCAGGAGTTGTCAAGAGCTGCAAGAAAACAAACATGCAAATATGATATTGTAAATATGCTGCAAGCAGAATGAGGGTACATCACACTCAGATTAAAATGACATCACTTACTTGACCTTTCTCATAAAACATCACAACAAATAAATAAATATGAAAATAATCAAATTTTTGCCACGGCAATGTAAAGAAAAGATAAAGACAATATTGATATCCAATTATCACTTCACTCTTTGAACTGAAAGAACTCAACTACTTTGACATATCAAATTTCACTATCAATCATTACTGCACAAATAAAAGAATTCCAGAAAAAAATTTGAAATGCATGCATCTTTAGCAACATGTAGTCTACTGCAAGAAGAGGAAAATTCTTATCAAGTTACTTTCCAAAGACAAAGGGGTTTTGTGATTATAGTATCAAAAGAAGTCATTGTAGATTCTGTGTTGAATATTCTTTCACATATCTCAAAAAACAAATGTTATGTCAGCTGATTCAGTAGAGTTAAAATCTATTCTGATGGCTCTGAATGTGCATGCATGTAACACAGAAAGTATCTGTGTGAAAACATTTTCTCCCTTCTCTATTTCTCATTAATTCCATACACACCTCTTGCACTTTATCTTTTACTTTGTTGCTTATATTTTCTAAATCATTTACATCAACACTCCTTCATACTGTATGTCGATATTCTCAAAGACTCCAACTCTCCCGTTTTCGACGGGAGATCTCCCGCCGAAAACCCATTTTTGCAAAATCTCCGGTTCTCCCGGTTGAGATTTAATATCTCCCGCCCTGGCTCTTTGTCTCCCGTTGGAAAGGATTTCTTACTTATTTCTATCGTATGTTGAAAAAAATAAGCCTTAGATAGCTCCAGAGAGCATCTAGAACCCTAGGAACTTCGCGCTTCGCACACATCAAGTTGGAGTCTCCCGTTTGCTAGGGGTTTCGGGCGGGAGAATCTCCAGATCAGAAGGTACTTGGGGTTGGAGTCTCTGTATTCTGAATCAGAATAAAGCACATCTATGTATAGTACACTTGTATTTTCTTTTTTAATTTCAATATAATGGGAGTCTAAAAATGTTGAATCTAAATCTGTTATGTATTTAAGTATTCTTATTCATTTCAGTTTATACATATTTAACTATGCACTCAGTTGCTCAGGTGTATTATTGTGTTGGTAGCAGTTCAGTGGCAATAGATGGTGTGTGTTGAATCAAAATGATGTAATCTCTAATAAAAAAAATACTATATTTTATGTCAAAATATGATTGCACTGCCTGCCAATCAAGATTGCAATGATTGCTTGAAAGTGCAAAAATAAATATATTTATCAACTAATTTTCTGTACATATGTGTATTATTTTTTTCTATGAAAACATGGGAGAAAACCAAACAGAAAACCAAAAAAGAGACCCGCGGGTCTAGCGCTCACCTGAGTATCGCAAGATCACCTTTCACGCAGTCACTAATCTAAATTATTCACAGCTCTACTAAAATTTGACCAGGCATTCTCAAGTAGAAGATGAAAATGTACAATAAGGGCCCAAATTTGTTTAAGATTCCTTAATTTGGGGGGATTGGGGCCCCCTGGGGCCCTCTGGGTGGGGCATGGTGCCCATTTTGATAAATTGAGATCCTGACCCCTTAGGGATGCTACCTGCAAAGTTTGACGAAAATCCATCATGATGTTTTCAGGAAGAAGATGCAAATGTACAATTCAGGCCCCCATTTGGACCTTCCCAACCCCCGCCCCCAAGAGGGGCACCCCTGGATCTGCTATGAACAAACTTGAAACTACAGTCATCAATGTACTCACTCATAGTATTATCTTAGCTCTATAACTTCTGATTCTAGAGAAGATTTTTAAAGATTCCTTCATTTTGGGGGGTTTTGGGCCCCCCTGGGGGGCCCCTGGGTGGGGCATTGTGCCCATTTTAACAAATTGAGATCCTAACCCCCTAGGGATGCTACCTGCCAAGTTTGGTGAAAATTGGTCATGGGGTTCTCAAGAAGAAGATGAAAATGTACAATTTAGGCCCCATTAGGACCCCTCCCCACCCCCCTCCCCTGGGTCCCAAGGGGGGCACCCCTGATTCTGCCATGAACAAACTTGAAACTACAGTCATCAATGTACTAACTCATAATATTAACTTAGCTCTATCACTTCTGGTTCTAGAGAAGAAGATTTTTACAGATTCCTTAATTTTGGGGGGTTTGGGCCCCCCTGGGGGCCCCCTGGGTGGGGCATGGTGCCCATTTTAACAAATTGAGTTCCTAACCCCCTAGGGATGCTACCTGCCAGGTTTGATGAAAATCGGTCTTGGGGTTTTCAAGAAAAGATGAAAATGTAAAAAGTTTACGGACGCCGGACGAAGGGCGATCGCAATAGCTCACTTGAGCCTTTGGCTCAGGTGAGCTAATAAAAAACAAATAAGCTAACAGACCTAACAACAGAAATGCTTCACCAAAGTGGTATTTCTATGCTAATCAGTTGACACATACAAATGATCTTCGACATACAGTGATGAGAGGTGTGTAATCGGTGCATTTTGGCACTGCAGTCCAAATAGCACTTGTGCTATCTTTACTACGATGGCTATATTGTGTACATTTGGTTTGACAGAAGACATAATATCTCACAAGTTTTAATTCTCCCATAATATCATCGAAATGTGTATTGTTTCATATTGTTTCGAATCACTGTGATTCAAGGTCAGACACATTTTCAATGATGACTTTGCATCAATATTTTGATGAGGGTAAATGAAATTGTTACTAGAGTAATTAACCTTGTTTCCAACAGGCCTTGTACAGGGTGCCTATTTGCAGCAGGCCGGGTCGTTTCATTCATTGATGAAAAGGCCCAATCGGGTGTCACTTCCCATAACACTTGCGAGTAACTCTTGCTTGTCTTCTAAAGTGGGACTAAGCACACATGATGTTCATTAGCTGTTTCATTGATGAATGAAACTGCCCCTGCTGCAAATAGCCATCCTGCCGCAAACAGGGTAGATTACTCTATGTACACGTATTCACAGCTGGACTTGCGTTGATGTTCAAAATGTGTTACCTCTCTATCACTGCACTCTTGTCGAGCTCATCCAGAGTGTAATCAAGAATCTTGTCATGACCCTCAAACTTGAAGTAACCCTTGAACTTTGACCCCTGGAGCATCATGGGGAACCAGAGGTGGTCATCTGGCCACATGGACTGGAATGGTATGGCATCCACCTCAAACCACTGGGGTCTCATTTCTAGGAAGCAAGATGGAAACAATAATCAACAGGTGAGGGAGACGATCAAATTGTAAGATGAAGTTAAATGGGTTTGATATTTTTATCCTACAATGTTTCTGACACAAGTAAAAAGTGAAAATACAGGCAACTCCCAACATCCTTTGGACTGGCAGTTTTCTTTTGCTATGCCCAAATTTTGTTACAGCTGATCACTAAAATATATAAAGTTATAAAGATACAAAATTTTGGGACCTGAATTATAACTTTATTGCAATAAGAATTTTGTGGTGTTTGTTTAAACGGAGGTGCACTGTAAAATAACTGCATACATCAGCCCCCAAAAACTTGACCAATTAGAGAGGAAACTTACTGATTTGTTTCAGACCTCAAGTGGTGATCATACAGTAAATCCACTCGAGTGTGACACATCTCCAAGAACTCACTGGACTCCCATTATCACGAAGTCTGAGGGACAGGCAGTTTGTTTCCATTACATTGAAATTTCGTTTGACCCGAACAAAAATAAACAATAAGAAACAATGAGCGGATAATATTGCAGCCTCAATTTTTACTTCTCTGTAACCGGAATTGTGTAACTTTATAACCATGTTCGTTATAGCGGGAGTGCATTGCATAGCAAACATTATTTCAACATCCACCTACCCTCTGTCTCCTGTGGTTCCCCTTCATACTGCGAGCCCTTGAATACATGAACCTCCAGGATCTGTGGATCTCCCACAAACTCAAAGTCTATTCTCCCCACATGGTCCAGTGTCTGTACTGCCAGACAACTCTCTTCCAGTAGTTCTCTGAAGATCAATCAAAAAGTGATCTGTTATCTTCGTCATCAAAATAAGATCATACCTTTTATCGGAAAACAAATGCAATTTGCAATTCCAATTCTAACATGTGTCTGTATGGATTTTAGTACAATTTATATAACATTCATCATTTTAGAGAATTTAGCTTCTTCAAATATACCTCCACATCACATGATATATACTATTTTCTAGGATGGTTTTGAGTTGCTCCTCGAATGGGCGATATTCTTTATTCCAAGCATTGCACAACCAATAGTCACAGAGGAGGTTCAATGGTCTCACTGCTAACATGCCATACATTCAACAGTGATTTTCTTTTTGGAAATATTGCATTGCTCGAATTTCACACAAAATAACCAATGAGCCAAGGCAATGCTACCTGTAACTCAAAGGCAATGTAGATATTTACTTTTCTTTTCATCTCAAAGGTGTGAAATTATTAATTTTGCTTCTTGAAATACAATTTCATTTTTATCTATCTCCAAATTCTCATTAAAGATGCAAAAAACAAAAGTGGGAACATAACATTACATTGGACTACAATATACAAAAAAAAAGAGAAAGACATAGGGCCTACTACACATTAAGGGAGAAAGATCAACAAAATGAAATTCTAAGAGAGACTATGGAGGAGTTAGCAGAGGCCATTGGCCTTTCTATGGCCGAGTTCCCACTTGACATCTATTGTGACATTTTGAAATACACCTAAAATAGTGAGAGAGAAAAAAAAACCCAACAAAACAAACAAAAAAGAATTATTCACTTGTCGTTCATTGAGCCATTGCTACAGTCCTTGATCACAGATTCAACCACTCACAAAATTGACTAACATGAAAGTCTAGTTTCCCAAACTTTTTATGCATGTGAAATACTACATTAATTCATAGCTGTACATTTTTCAATGAAAAGAATTTGTGTGCACAAACATTACAAAATCCCAAACTTTGACATACAGGAGCTGTATCAAAACATATCGCCAATACCTCTTTGCTCCTTCCTCGATGGTCTCTCCTGGCTGAACCTTCCCTCCAAAGCCATTCCATCTTCCGGCTCCAAAGCCCCGCTTCTTCATTCCCAGGAGCAGCCTGGAATTCTGATGGATCATCACCAGCGTTAGAAGTTTGTTTGGTACCCCCATCTTGAGCTGGTACTCTGAAAGAAGCATTGAAGAAGAACATCAAAACAAAGAATCAAACAGAAATGCACTTCTATCAAGAAGAACTAGATATTGATAAAACTACTGTAATTTGTATTGTCTACATGATGGTCAGTAAATACACAGACCGTCTGTGCATTTAATGTGTGCTATCAGAATTTCATTGTAAGGAAAATTTACAGTAATGCCACAAGAATCACAAGCTTTGTGTATATAGTGACGTATTTGTTAAATGCACTTATAATTGTATTGGGGAAGACAGTGTTACATGCACTGCGTTGGCAGTAAATCATGCATGGTTCATTCCTGTCATCCATATTAGCATAATACATGCATCTTTATGTCAACATGGTGTAAAATTTTGAAATGCTTTTCTACTAATTAGTAAACTGAACATGTACTAGAGTCTATCAATGAAAAGTGCACAAAAAGAAAAAAGTTATTTACTTTGTGTCTTTGGAGAGCACCAAGTTGATAACACAAAAAACATTAGGCCTAAAATGCATAAACTTTCAGTGGAATGGGATTGGGAGCTTAAAAAAAAAAAAAAAATCATATGTGAGGAAATGAGCTGTAAATTAAGACTTTGTAAGGCTGGCCAAAGAAGTGAAGCCCATTTCCTTTTATATTCACACATACCCCCACCATAAATTAATGTACACAATTAGAAGTTATAAAACTCCATAATCTATACTACTGTTGATTATATATTGATTAATGCACGTGCCGGGTGTCAGAAGATGCGCTACATTATTAGGGACTGTACAGTTCTTGTTGAGGTGGGGATTCATGTTTTGAACATTCCTAAGTGAGATAATGAAAAGCCTCTTATGAAATATGAAAGAGGATGTAATTTTAAGAAGGATTCAACGTTTATTTGATGAAAACTGGTTTTCAAACGGCTGAGGTATCCAAAAAGTGCTAATAATAAAAGGCGACATGCCACAACTTTTAATTAGGATCTCTATGTTTCACCTTGTTTTTGGATATCTCAGCCATTTCAAAACTGATTTTCATCGCATAAACTTTTGAGTTTTGACTCCCCTTAGAACTGCATGCTCTTTGACATCTCATAGAGTGGTTTCTGAATATCTCGCAAATGTTAAAAGCTAAATCCTCACCTCGACCAGAACTGTACACACCCTTTAACAATGCCATCGATTATATAGCTACCATGTAAGATGTTAGACAGAAAGATCCGTCTGTCCGGAGGACTCTTTTATATTTTGCCATTAACGCTGTCCTCCATAGACAGAGGGGATCCGTGAAGCCAGACGCAGTCTCCGCGGAACATTCCCCGACGGACAGATACAGACTGATCTTTCGGTCAAGTAAGATGTTTACTATGGACGTAGCCCCGGAGACCCGCCGCTCTGCGGCGGGGTCCTGGCGGCTACCTCGCAGTTTCGTTCAAGTGAGAATCACGAACAACTCCCTATTGCCACATATACGGCAGCTTCACAAATAAACCATGGCTAAATTTCTATCATAAACACAGTGACAATAAAAAATGAAATATACACTACCCCATTGCCTTGTTTCTTCTTACCAATTTATCTGGAAAGTGCAAAATTTTCCACATTTTTTAGGAGTAAGCGGCCTGCCCTAGTGGAGAGCTTTGCTGCTATTTTGAACGTGTATATCCATTTGTACGCATCTACGCATGCGTGAACAGTGACGTCACCGTTACGGATGCTCAAGGATATGAATAATGCATCATCGCACGGTGCATATAAGGTGAAATGAATATGCATCATGTAGCGAGCGATACAGCTGTCAATGGACCGACTGAATGCATGCTGTGCACATGTGCAAGTGATTGTGAGTTTTAGTGAGCATCGGTGAGCTGAAGATATTTGCCTTATAAGACAGCATTTTCTGCATCATAAGCAATGAAATGCATCAAACACTGAAACAGTCACCAAGAATCATTTAGGTTTAATCGACCCATGTAAGTATTCCTAGTAGTTTTTGTTGAAAAATTAAGGAAATACAGCGCCGGAACGGCACCCGTTTGGTACAACATTAAAATCTCAATGCCAAAACGGCGCAGCCCCAACACTGTTCGTTGTACGTTGGGGCTGCTGGTCGCAGTTCACGACTGAGTTACTATGGACGTATGGTCCGTATGTTTCGTTGCATGCGATGATGCAGCTCAGTAGCAGCTATTTATGTTGACCGAAAGATCGGTCTGTATCTGTCCGTCGGGGAATGTTCCGCGGAGACTGCGTCTGGCTTCACGGATCCCCTCCGTTAACGGAGGACGGCGTTAATGGCAAAATACAAAAGAGTCCTCCGGACAGACGGATCTTTCTGTCTACTAAATGTGCTATGCAGCCTTCTTGTCTGGCTAGCCATCTGGCACAGAGACTAAGAGTGGAGGTATCCCTGTACAGTAGGAAGCATGGGTCACACTACACGACACAATGAAGTTTGATCACGAACTATCTGTAAAAATGATAGTGACACTCCAAATCTATCTAGATACTGCAGCTGCATGACTGCTCATCCAGCCTCTGTAACCACCCACGATTTTAAGTATGTGGGACTAAGAAAAGTATCGGACTTCACACGAAGGGCAATAATCATATTTGATTTACTGATCTACTGCACGGATGAGGCTGGACTGTTTCCGTTAGAATTTACTCTTTTCTATTTTGCAAAGTTAACTTCGTGTGCTCACCACGAAAATTCGTTCCAACCAAAGGGATTTGATAGCTTCTTCTCGCAACGTAGATCACGACTTCAATCGTACGTGGCACGTGCGTTTTGATCCAGTGCTCGCGAACTTATGTTTTTATTTTGGATCGTCATCGCACCGTACCATTCGCGCTCGATCAGCATGTGTTTAGAGTAGCCTTTTTCAAGGCGCTCTCGTTGTTGAAGAGCCGAAATCTGAGCTCTATCTGCTAACGCTCATAAAGATGTCATGTTTACCTCTGGCTTCTACGTTCTTATTGAGTTATGCCTTTCCACCATCACCACCAGAGTCCTTCACCAAAACATCCTTACAACACAATCCTAGCTCTCACACCATGAGCTTCGTGCAGACTGAAAGAAGAGACTGTGAAAATGGGGTTAAATTAAAGGACAAGTCCATCTTCATAATACATAAGGATTGAGAGAATGCAGCAATATTAGGAGAACACATCAGTGAAAGTTTGAGGAAAATTGGACAATCCGTTAAAAAGTTACGAATATTTTAAGTATCTGCGCAGTCACTGCTGGAAGAGAAGACTACTACAATGTATGATGTCACATGCATACAACTATATTGACCGATTCGGGTTCGTTGAGGGCAGCAGACATTTTACGGCACAGGGCGCAGCCATGGTGTGTATCAGCCGACCCCCCCTGCTCTCCCCCACCCCGGGGCAATATGTTTATCACGCACTTGTAACAAAGGTTCGCGCACTAAGCAAGCATTCGCGCACTCAGTACGAGACGCCCATTGGCTAAAGCAGTTTTTCATTCTGCGCGCGTGCTAATGTAGGGAGAGGGGTGGGGGAGTGCGGAGGGGGGGTCGGATGATACACCCAGTATGGCGCTGCCCATGCCAAAAATACACATAGCGCGTCACAGAATCGGTCAATAAGGAAAATAAAAAGAGAATTTCACAAAACTCTACTTTTTGAATAAAGTGCACATTTCTTCGACTTGCTACTGACGTATGTTAAGGGTAATACACTGTATTATTCCCCCTGCCTTCTGAAAGAGAGAAGTCGAGTGTCCTTTTGTTATGCGAGAAAAATGGAAATATGTTGAATTTTCTTTATTCTTTCTGTATATCGTTGTACTCATGTAACATCACAAGCTATAGTAGTCTTTTCATCCAGCCGTGACTGAGCAGAACTTCAAATATTCATAACTTTTTAACGGATTGTCCGATTTTGCTCAAACTCTCACTGATGTATTCTACTAATATTGCTGCATTCACTCAACCCACATGTCTATGAAGGTGAACTTGTCCTTGAAGAATAGCCACACAAGTTGTTCTGAGAAGTGAAATAAGAACAAACAGCCTAGCTGGTATTCGTGGTGGCAAACCACATTCTGTAACATTTCTGCATTTGTATCAGTTCCGGATTTCTCTGTCTTTCTGCTTGTATGTACATCAGTATAACGGAAAAAAAAAAAGCGAATTGTTGAAAGTGATCACCATCAGGCTATTGAATATATATATTCTTGTCATTATTCTGCAACACAGGCAAGTGGAGTATGGAAAAAAAAAATGAACCAGAGTGTTGTAATGACATACCTGCAGTAATTAAGTGAAATATTTGCACATTTCTATTTGGGCCTGGGTTGTATGACATACACTGTACATCACATGAACTGTGTGCAAAATGTTCAAACCTCAAGATATTTCATGCTTAGAGTAGCAGTCAGTGGTCCCCTGCTGGCTATTCCTTACATGAAAACACACTGGTACAAACACAACATGCGCATGCACACACACACACACATACACACACACACACACACACACACACACACACACACACACACACACACACACACTAATCTAGTCATACTCCCTTGCTGATCACTTTGTCCCATGGAACAACAAAGAAAGGTTCTTGATTTTGTGCAGGTGTTGTAGCTGAATAGAAGTTACACAATTACACTGTATATGTGATCAGTCTCTGGTACGGTCCAACCTCTATTCAAGTGGATAGTCTGTTGTGAAATTTATACAAAAAAAGAAAAACACAAAAAACCCAAACAAACAAACAAAAATCTACACAATGAGTAAAAGCTCACAACCAAGTACAAAGTATGCCATTACCCAAATTCACCACATACATTGTATTTGTCAATTCCATAGGAGTATCAGTCACAATACAATAGAACGTGGTATAACAATAATGACATTGATGAAGAAATCATATGTGACCATGCATCACAAAACGATCAAAAAGTCGCACCCCTTGATTTTACGTGAGGACTCAAAAAAGGTGAAACGGGTCAACTAAGTCAATATTGAGTTTTTCATATTTTCTGAAAGAACAACCCTTCTTCTTCATTATTCTTGCATTTGGGATCATAAAATGAATGAGAAAAGTGCATTTTCAGCAGTTTTTCTACAACTCTTTTTTGTAGAGTAGTGAGATCAGGTTATGTCTTAGAGGCCCCTTTTCATTTCTTGATAACCCTTTGCACACTCCTCACTCTCAAGTCTGATAACTTTTGAAGGGATAAGGCTACTGCTATGAAAGTTGGCATTAATCATAGACAGAATGTGTTAATAGAGCATGCTTAATTTCAACTTAATTTGATAATCCCTTCACTGTTGTTGCCCCAGTGGTTTACATCCTGTTTTTTGTCTCATTCATTGCACATTTAGCACGGTTTGGTAAAGAATAGACAGAGAGACCCTGTACTTCAGAGCCTCTTTTCTCGGTTCACTTTTTTCCAGAGTGTGTGCTTTCTTTCCAATATTCAGATAGGTTAGGAGAGTCCATTTCAATTGAGTTATACATCATTTTAAAGCTTAGAGTCTGCTCTTTCAGAATCTGCCCTGAACTAAAAATCCATGTCTGGCGACTTTTTGTTTGTTTTGTGATGCAGGGTCACATACATATTCACTCGATTCTTTATCATGATAAGAAAAACTAGATATGATAAAGCAAGAGAATTTTAAACATACACCCTGTATATTCTAACACTGCTATACACCATTGTGCATCAGAGAGTAGCACCCAGGAAATCTAATACAAGTGTCCCAAGGTCTGGATTCATTAACTCTCCAGCATGGAACTTTTACAAAAATTATTGCATCATTTCAAATTAGCTGCACAACCTCCGTTTCATGCAAATCTGTTACACCGTCACAAGCGTTCAAGCCAATGTTGTGTTATGTCACATGCAATATATTTTGCTTACAGGGAGAAAGCTGTAATATGTTGTTTTAGAAGGGTTTGCCTGTTTAAAGATCAACAGTTATCCTTCATAAGGTAAAAGAAGAAATAGACAAGACCCTGTAAAGCCCAAATGCAGTTGCACACACCAGGAAAAGTTTAATTTCACATGCTTTCCACATGGAAATCTTCAGCTTGGCCACAAGTTAAAGAAAGAAAAGTTCCACAGTTTATTGGCAATGCATTTAATTCTGCATTACATAATCATGTTTATTTGACATGAAAATTGTTAAATCTTACCTTTTATTTTTTCTAGGAAGAAAGGGTTGACGAATTGCCAACAAAATATGCTGATTGCATATAACATCATGTACAGCATATCAAGCATTACTTATCTGCACATAATCTGTCCTTAACACATATAGCAAAATTAACTGATGCAAAACTTAATCATGATTGTCTGACATTCACTTAATTTGCTCATTAATGAAAGATAATTGGGATGACCACAGAAAAAAACTGATGCTGTTGTCGTCATACATCAAGAGTTAGCTTTATCATCTGGATCATCATGACAAAAAGATGTGTGAGACTTGAAAGTAAAAAGTCAGCAAGCTGCGCAGTAAAAAAAATTTGCACGGCAGAATTGTCATGGAAAATGTCAAGGGGGACGATTCAACACCCCCTCTCCCGGCCATTTTTGGGTTAAAAAAGGGGTTAAGAAAGCAGTGAATGCTTGTAGGCAAGCAACTGCAGGACCGCCAGCCTTGAGTCCCATCCGAAGGATTAGAAAATGATGATAAAGTTCCTTTCCCAAGGGAAAAACTGCTGCTTCCACGGGACTCCAACCACAACAGCTCCTCAGGAAGTCATACGAGCTGACAGTCCATTTGATCAAAGTTTCATTCTGCCAGCAGAACTCAACCCTGGTGACCGAAGGCATGATAGATACACACATTGCAAAGTATATATCTAGGCTCAGCTGCATCACGATAAGCCATAGGTTCTCAATAGAGGCTTTACTTCCGGGTCGCGACCTCTGAACTCCCTGAAGACATCCGAGGGGTGAGTTCCACCTCCCATGCCAAGTACTGTATCTCGGAATCTGATGGTAAAATACACCATGAACAGAGCCTAGATAAATACAATCAGCAAGGTGGGAACAGAACAATTTTTTTTTAAGGAAAGAAGAGAGGAAAGAAAATATGAAAAATGAAGAAATATGTACATTGCAAAACAGTTTTTTTTTGTTACCTAAACTTATTGAGAAAAAAATGTATTCTGTCAGTTCAATATGATATGTGACTTGACTAAATCGAACTTCACACTGGCATCTCTTGCTTAAGTATGTAATGGCAAATACTTTATAGACCTACATAATATTCTGGCACAAGTGATAGACTTGGAGCTGAAGAATACACCTTAGATACATATAGAATTGACATTTCTCATGACAGTAACTCTTGATATACACATATATTCCAATTGCCTTTAATGGCACAATCTTTAGAACCAACTTGTAATACATATAAACTTGTCATCAAAGATTGGCAAACACACACCCACCTTAACCCAACGTTGGCCACCTCCTTCCTGTTGCTAAGACCAACATCCTCAAAGGCACTGAAGGCATCAGCAGCCATCACCTGGTAGGTAGGAGATAAATCGAAGAAGAAATGACAAAGGCACAATTACAGTAGAACTATATTGCAATACTACCTGACAACATACATGTACAACATATATCATGGAGCTTTCATGTTGAACTTGTATCTGAGTTGTACGCCTTTCCTATTTGAAACATGACAGCGAGAATTGTCTCATAACATCATGGTTGATCAGTAAAAAAAAAAAAAGATTCTATATGCACTATCTAACAAAATCACCACTTTTAAAGTGTTCTGATGATAAAATAAAAGCACACTGAATTACAAAAGGAATTCTTTATACACTTGCAGATTTTATAAACAGAAGTTATTTGTCATTGGACAACTTTGGATTAAAAGAAAAAGAAAGAAAAACAACAACAAAATCAAACCTCAAACAACTCCACTTATCACCCTTGGTTTTGATATTTAAAAAGAATTTGAAAAAGCTCTTATATTCCATTTGACATTGTCATTGAGATGAATTTGGATGTAAAGCACATTGATCAGTTTATTGGAAATACGCTACAAAAAAGACTATACATTATAATTATCATTACATTATCAGATATGTAATGCTGCCATCACATGGGAGTATTGATCTTTTCTCACCTCTGCCCACTTGTAGGAGTAGTAACCAGCAGCATACGCAGAGGAGAAAATGTGCAGGAAGGAACATGGGAATCTATCCTCCTACACAACACAGAAACACATATGAGAGGAGAGAGATAATTAGACAAGTAGAGAGAGAGAAAAAAAAAAAGAAACAGAGAGATACAGATAGAGATTGAGAAAGATAGGGATAGAACGTGTGAGGGATTGAAAGAGTGTGAGAGATAGAGATACAGTGTGAGAGATAGATATAGAGTGTGAGAGATTGAGTGAGAGATAGAGATGAGTGTGAGAGATCAAGATAGAGTGTGAGAGATAGATATAGAGTGTGAGAGATAGATATAGAGTGTGAGAGATCAAGATAGAGAGTGTAAGAGACAGAGATGAGTGTGAGAGATAGAGATGAGTGTGAGAGATCAAGATAGAGTGTGAGAGATAGATATAGAGTGTGAGAGATCAAGATACAGAGTGTGAGAGATAGAGATAGACAGTGTGAGAGATAGATATAGAGTGTGAGAGATTGAGTGAGAGATAGAGATGAGTGTGAGAGATCAAGATAGAGAGTGTAAGAAACAGAGATGAGTGTGAGAGATAGAGATGAGTGTGAGAGATCAAGATAGAGTGTGAGAGATAGATATAGAGTGTGAGATATAAGAGATGAGTGTGAGAGATCAAGATACAGAGTGTGAGAGATACAGATAGACAGTGTGAGAGATAGATATAGAGTGTGAGAGATTGAGTGAGAGATAGAGATGAGTGTGAGAGATCAAGATAGAGTGTGAGAGATAGATATAGAGTGTGAGATATAAGAGATGAGTGTGAGAGATCAAGATACAGAGTGTGAGAGATACAGATAGACAGTGTGAGAGATAGATATAGAGTGTGAGAGATTGAGTGAGAGATAGAGATGAGTGTGAGAGATCAAGATAGAGAGTGTAAGAGACAGAGATGAGTGTGAGAGATAGAGATGAGTGTGACAGATCAAGATAGAGTGTGAGAAATAGATATAGAGTGTGAGAGATAAGAGATGAGAGTGAGAGATCAAGATACAGAGTGTGAGAGATAGAGATAGACAGTGTGAGAGATAGATATAGAGTGTGAGAGATCAAGATAGAGAGTATGAGAGATAGAGAGAGGGTGACAGATTGAGTTATAAAGTGAGAAAAAGAAAGAGAGGAAGAGAAAGAAAATGTCATCAACACTGCTTACATGACTCTGTGTATTGTCCTGCTACTCTATTTCTGATGACAAAAAATATGACAATATAGGACCTGATATCCAATACATAGTATTTATCAATAGACAGATACACCTGTTAAAAGTACATTTGATAGTCAACAGGATATTTCGTGGAACTTCAACTTCCACTCTCATATGAGAGAAAAATATCAATGATGTTGTGTGGAGAAATCATCTCAACAGAAAAAAAAAATTGTTTTGACCAGAATCCCCAAAATGTATGGTTTCACAAAAAGTGTTTTTTGGTACATTTAAGCACTTGCATTGAAAGAATGCTGTTTGAGAAAGCAACACACAAAGAGTTAAAGGGTGTGTACAGTTCTGGTCGAGGTGAGGATTTAGCTTTTAACGTTTTGCAAGATATTCAGAAACCACTCTACGAGATGTCAAAGAGCATGCAGTTCTAAGGGGTATCAAAAGCTTATTCGATGAAAATTGGTTTTGAAATGGCTGAGATATCCAAAATCAAGGTAAAACAAAGAGATCCTAATAAAGTTGTGCCATGTCGCCTTTTATCATTAGCACTTTTTGGGATATCTCAGCCATTTAAAAACCAATTTTCATCAAATAAACGGTGAATCCTTCTTAAAATTACATGCTCTTTCATATTTCAGAAGAGGCTTTTCATTATCTCACTTAGGAATGTTCAAAACATGTATCACCACCTCAACCAGTACTGTACAGTCCCTTTAATCTGAAATGCACAAGCTGTTCCACTGGCTCATTCCAACTACTACTTGTAGCTGTGTTTTATGTGTGCTTAAACGTACCTGAAGTGGTTTGAGGATTGTGTATTCATCTGCTATTCTCGACATCACATCCAGCCACGGCTCTGAGCTGCCAAATAAACACAATATGACAACAGTTTCCATCACAGCTGCTGACAGTGCAACAATTAAGTACATACAGGCCACACCCACCAGCATTTTTGTCCATTCCTATACTTGAGAGGGGTTTTTGTTTGAGCAAGTGTCGTTTGATGCGTGGGGGTTCTCACATTCAGACACTCATCATAAAATGAAAATGTACAAACTTTTGAACAAAAGACTGAATGAAAGGTAAAGCAACCATATATGGTCTTGAACAAGGAATCAGTCATTGTTTGCATTATCTTTCCTTTGTCTCTCCATCCCAGTCTTTGACTTTCTTCTTACAAGTCAAATTTGTTTTTCAACTTCAAAGAGTTACCTTGCTTATAATTAGTGATCTACTACAGTGGACTCCCGTTATAACGAAGTCCTCGGGACCGGCAGTTTCCTTTCGTTATACCGAAATTTCGTTATAACCGAACAAATCAACAATAAAAAAACATAGAGCCAATAATGCTACGGCCTGAATTTTCATTTCGTTGTAACCGGAATTTCCTTATAATCCTGTTCGTCATAACTCCATTTTTTATAACTGGAGTGCACTGTTGTTTCAAATCACAAAATTGTGTTTTTACTCACACTTTGGAAATGCGTGTCTTTTTGTGCTCAGGGGAAACAAAACGATAACATCCAGTTCTCCTGTTTGTGCCATTTTCTGTGAGCATAAACACTCTCATCTCACATATTTCAGTATCCTGTAATATAGCCAACCTTTCACATCATATAATTTACATAATCTGAAATAACCAACTGATATATGGGCCTACTTGCCACATCATAGCAAAGAATGACTTCATGTCATAATATGCATTGTTTGGACTGGATCTAACAAAGATGCCGAAAGGGATGCTTACCTTGTGTGGAGCTCAAGGTCAAGGGCAGAGAAATAAAGCTGCCTCAGCATGTGGGATCCTGCCATGTACTTACGAGCTGGAGACAGCGGAAAGAATAGTGGTAGAATTTAACACAAGTTCCTTCTCAACTTCCTTTTGTTTTACTCAAATATAGTTGGGGTCACTGTGTACATGGCAACTGATTCATGAACTTCAATCAATTATTGGTATGATGCCACATTATAGTAAATCATAACATCATCACAAGGAAATGATTGATTATCATTTAATATCAACACAAAATCAGCACACAGCTCTCGACCAATGATATCACAGAATTTTCTCAACCTGTTCTATAACAACAAATTATTACTGTTCAATTGGTATCAACTGACATCAACACTATCCACTAAAAGCCAATACCTTTCAGGACCTGCTGGAACAAGTTCTCTGGGAGTCTCTCCCCAGTCTGATAGTGACCACTGACCACCCCGATGGTCTGGGGGTC
This sequence comes from Diadema antillarum, assembly GCF_040938485.1. Taxonomy (NCBI): domain Eukaryota; kingdom Metazoa; phylum Echinodermata; class Echinoidea; order Diadematoida; family Diadematidae; genus Diadema; species Diadema antillarum. Next base: position 213,957 of record NW_027271327.1, read on the forward strand.
ATACAGCCAATTCTCCATGAACTGGGACGGCAGCTCCACAGCGTCCCACTCCACGTTGTTGATGCCCGCTGCAGATGCGTAGGGAACGCGGGTCAGCATGTGCTGAAGGCCGTGACCAAACTTTAAATTGAGAGAGAGAGCAAGAGAGGGAGAGAGAAATAAATCCTGACCCAAGCGAGGTCATTTTCCAACTACAAGACATCATCTAGATCAAAGCTTCTCAACCAGTGGGTCATAAAGCTCTCTCAGGGGGGCATGATGTTGGCCAAAAATGAAAGTAAGAAAAGATTCGTATTTGATCTTACTGGGCCTCAAAGGCATTCGTAGGAGACAAAGTGGGCCTCCAGTTGAAAAAGGTTTGGAAGTGCAGATTTAGCTCAAATTTATGAGAATTCAAATGGACATTTCATTAATCAATAACAGTGATTTTGAACTAATCATCAGAAAACTTGATTTTGTAAATTTAGTGACTTCTCTCTTTCTGTGTTTTGATGTATACTGTATAAGATTAAGCAATTTGGATGAATTGATTGTGTCATTGCCTTACAAGCTTACAAGTCTCCATACATTTATGAAAAAAAACCCAACACACTATAATATTTCTATAATTATGTTTTCCCTTCATCACCACGAGGCACTTACAGTCCTGCAATAATCTCATGCAAAGAATAAAATTTGTGTTTTGTTTCATTATCATTTATCAAAGAAGAAAATTAGTGCAGATAATTAAGGGCATGCAAATCTAAAAAATTCCACATTTTTTTTTTTTTTATTATGTTGGATTCTCATGAAACTTCAACTACTCCATTTGTTTGATTTTAATCTCTTCAACAAAACCAACTGGAGTGGCTCTTCAACAAAATTAACTGGAGTGAAATGCTGATTTAGGGGAATGATTCAATGATCTAGTGATTTAGTTGTGATGTCGCTCCCTTCACTCACCTCATGGAACAAAGTTTCCACCTCCCTGAATGTCATGAGGGAGGGTCGGTCCTTCTGGGGTGGGGTCTGGTTGCAAACGAGGTATGCCACTGGCTTGGTTCCCAGCAGTTCACTCCTTCCTATCGTAGATAGTGTAAAGCAGGGGATATGATACTTCAGCATCAATTTTTCTATTCACAATCATTTTTTTTTCAATACCTTCTGCATGTATAATACAAAATGGAGCATGAGAGAAATGAAATGTGAAAATGTTCACATTCACTATCATTATTTCTTTTTAAAATCTCTTTACATGTAAACAGCTCTCATCCATGATGTGACCAGAAAAATTTACAGGAAAGACCACAGATGGAAAGAGGGGCTGGGGAGGGCAATGGATGTTTTGGATGACCAGTCTAAAAGCACGGATAACACAGAGAGAGGTATATGACATCTAAGAAAGGGAGCTGATTGAGAAGGCAAGATACAAGACATTTATGGCATACTATGATTGAGAGAGAAATAGAAATATACACATAAGATAAAGATAAGGAAATAAGGACTTGTACGTTCCAGGCATGATATGTTTTACTTTTCCTTATCCATTGATAGCACATATGTGCTTGAAGAGTTGGGGTACTCAGCAAACTGACCAAGCAATTTCACCTGTGTTATCAGATTTGGGGGGCACACTGGGGGTTTTCTACCCTCGAATGCTGAGAGTATATGTGAGGAAACGGGTGACACCTACCTTGGCACTGTCCCATCCACGCCCCGCCCCTCTTCTCGGCTGGTCTGGAGTACGGGTCCAAGTAGAAGGAGGCCATGTGCTCTCCTGGATGAAAAGTTTGAGAAATTTGGTACACATTGGCATCTATTTCATAACATGAGACAATAGAAACTGAATGGCACTATCAGCTGTAAACAAAGGATACTTTCATCTTGTTCTTGTTGTTATTATTGTTCTAAGTAGTAGTAGTAACATTATTATAATCATAAGTATCATGAAATCATATCTAATATCATTTCAGCATTGACATACATGTACCTGTTTCAAATTACAGCAGACTTGATGGAAAATCTCAGCCCTCAATTTTTCAACTTATCCTCACGGTACAAGTACAATGGTGCTGCAATGTGCTTTTGTTTCTGATGCAATTAACTAATGACATAACCTACTGTCTATGGAAACCTATTCTTAGGCAATGGCATAGTGAACAAAACAGAGTAACTTAATGCAAATGTGATGCCTTCTACCTTCTTTGTTGAAAATCTTGTAGAATCTCACATCCTCATGCCATGTTTCAGCCTCACCATCAGCTGCCTGTAGGGGAAAAATGTGCTGGAGAATTAATTCCAAGTGTGACAGCTACTCTGTACTACGTATGTGCAAGCTTCATTTCTCGCGGCAGACATGCATGTACATACTCTTGCAAGTAATTCCATTGAGAGTTGCACATTTGATTGACAAGCCACAAAGTTAGGGACACGGCTGTTACATGCAAGTTGCAGTTGTGAGACTAATTTCAATGTCTGTACACTTTCAGACTAAGCGTATTCAGAAATGCATTAAAAAAAAAGGTGACAAACTAGTTACTGTATATGCCAAATATTTTGCGAGGTTTTTATTTTTTACTAATTTCGGGAGTTGGGTGCTATTCGCATAATTAAAAACACATGCAAAAAATATTAACTCTGATCCAGACATGAATGTGAAGTGCACACATACATTCTCCAGTTAGTCCTGTACTCCACAATCACGAATTTAACCACTCGCGAAATTGTTCGGAAGTCCCGATTCACAAAAAATTAGACTCACTAAATATAGAGTGTTTACAGTATTTGTAAGTCTGAAGCCCGCTGATTCACCTGTATCTTGACAGAGAAGAGGAATGATGTCAGGTTGAAGAGTCCCTCCATGACCTTGGGAAGAGGGAAGTATGGTCGCAAATCTTCATCATTGAAGCTGGTGGTGAAAAAAATAAATGAATATGACAGACCAACATTACCAAAAATACAAGGTACACACTTCAAAAAGATATATTAATAACAATAAACAAATATATCTAATCTCTGCTCAGCATACTGTGAGTCATAAGAAAAAACTAGAAAACAGTTTATGCACGGTCATTGAAAATGACAAAAAAACTGTCCTACTTTGCCAAAATCATAACTTTGCAATGTAAACTATCACTTGTTCAAATGTGTATTAGGGCAATTGTGTGTGTGTGTGTGTGTGTGTGTGTGTGTGGTGTGTGTGTGTGTGTGTGTGTGTGTGTGTGTGTGTGTGTGTGTGTGTGTGGGTGTGTGTGTCTGTGTGTGTGTGTGTGTAATTCATGAAGCATGTATTGATGGTGTTCTATAACTTTTTTAGTGACTATTAATCTTTTACATACAATTTGTACTTCAATGCATTACAATATCACAGCTGTGTGTATCTAGTGACCAGCTTTTTGCCTCTTCTTTGGTAGCTTTTAAAAAATAAATAAATAACATGGGACAAATTTCATATCAGTGAACATGGTCTGGAGAAATTAACAAACAAATTTTAAGAATTGTTTGGTGACTCTATCAAATAGACTTTTTTGTTGTTGTTGTTGTTGAGGGGAGACATAAATTATACTCATTTAAGCAGTAATCGTAGACATCCATGATGTCCAGACAGTCCAGCATCCAGAAAGTACCTAAAGAGGTGTTCCCTCTGTCGCTCGGACCAGAAAGACACGTCCCACAAGCTGAGGTCTCCAGAGAACCCTTGGGAGGCAGCATAGGACTGAAGCTGGTCCAGTTCTCTGGGGATGAGAAATGAATGAAGTGCTACACAGAGTTCTTATCTCAAATGCTTGGCTATCAGTGAGTATGACTGCATAACCCACCCACACGGTCATTTCTTTAACTCGTATGTATAATATGATACTCTTGAGAATGTGCTAGCAGTCTTCAATACATGTTATAATAATGTTCTGCCCTATAAAGGTATGTGCTGTCATCTCTGAAAGCGGAACCAACTGGCTTTTGGCTCCTTAGATTTGCAATGCTCCAGGTAGATTCTTTCACGGATTATTGTGACAAAAGGGACCTCCTCACTTGAAGTTGGACAAACACTCTAATACAGTGCACTTCCATTATAATGAAATGAAATGAAATGAGATTTTTATTTACCAAACAAACAAACAAACATCGTCAACAAAGTCACAACAATTAATAGGTAAGATATAGTTTGGCAAAAAAGAACTGGCAATAGCGCGCAGGCTAGTCGAGGCAAGTCCTTTCAATGACATAGATTATAATATAACGTATTTACAATATTCACAGAATTGTTATATGTACATGAACACAGTTATAACAAAATTCTGGTTACAATGAAATGAAAATTCAGTCTGCAACATTATCTGCTCTGTTTTTTATCGTTTATTTGTTCGGTTATAACGAAATGTCGATATAACAAAAGAAAACTGTTGGTCCCGAGGACTTATGTTATAACGGGAGTCCACTGTATTTTGGTGAAACATCGAATGGTTGGGTCCTTTTTAAGCATCACACTCATCTAAGAAAGAAATCTATGCATTGCATTGCAAAGCAACAGAGCTAGAGCCTCTCGGCATAAAAACCTTCAGAGAACACCTAACTGGCTATTGCCAGCCAAAAGCAATTTGACAGTGCTCTCACTGTATCCTCTCTACAGGAGAGAGCAATGTGGCTCTTACAGAATTTATTCAGACACTTTTTCTTCCTCTATGTACTCCCCAGGATGTTAAAAAAAATGAATGCGACTCCCCTGTGCATGAGGCCTTTTCAGTGAAGATAGCAAAATATTAATATTCTATGAACCAAGGATGTACAAAAACTCAAAGAGTTGTAACATACCTCCTGGCAGCTTCTTTGCTCTTATCTCGGAGATCATGGATGAGTCTCCACACGTTTCCTGCCTCCCCTGCCATTTTGGATTCCAGAGACAGGGCAGCAAAGTCCTTGTACCCTAGCAAGGCAGATAACTCCTGTCTGAAAGGGGAATAAATAATAGAAAAGAAATAACAATAAAAACAAAATAAGCACAAACAACTAAAGCATTTGTAAAATAAACAAAAAAACAAGAGATATAAATGAAATACATGGCTTGACTTTGCACACACAAAAAAATGCCACAATACTGACAATATCTTCTACATAGTATGCAACCATTCCCACCAGGAAGTGTTCAACCTTAGACTTGCTGAAATTCTTGCAGTCTTTTGAATGAAGGGGGAAAAAATAAAGACTACTGTGTAAGGATCTGCAATTCACCGAGATTCAGACAGTGAAGAAATATGTGAGATAAACAATTGACAGGATACTTTTATTTAAACAGTTTATTTATGATATCCATTGATCAAACTTTTGAAATCAAAGGCTTAGTAAGTCTCAGGCTTGCTATTATCAGAGTAACATTTCAAGTTGCTATCGATCTTGCAGTCAGGGAAACAGAGCCACACATTACAAAACTGCACGAATTCCATAAGCCTATCAGTATTCTGGTCATAAGAAATTATCCCAAAACAGATGCATTTTCAGATTGAGTGAATTGGTTTTCCTATGAAAAATGCCATTGAAGCTCCAGGTCCTACTGGAAATAAGAACTTCCTGTCGAGCATGATTCTGCTTAATTGAAGAGAGACGAAAAATAAGTGAGCTAATTAGGTGGTTAATTTGCGAACTTGTCAAATATATGGGTAATTTTCTTCAATGCAAAATATCTTAACGTCAGGTTAATTTTCAAACTACAAACTTGCTGATTAGCTTCATACTTTATTCTGATGAAGACAGGCGACACATGAAATACCTCAATGTTCGTATCTCTTCAATGATGCCTGTGTTGTCATGGTTACCACTGGAAGCCCTTGTGATGTAAGCCTTGTAGACCACCTCCCTCAGGTCGGGCCGTCTACTGTGCTTCATGAACGGCTCAAAACAGGGGAAGTCCAGTGTTACCTTCCAGGGTCCCCTTTCTGGATCAACTCTGGAAAATAGGATCAACACAAGCAGTTATTGCAACATGATGAACACACACAAAAAAAGGCCTACATATTAATTGTATATGTAAAGGACAATGATCTCATTCCAGATGAAGAATCTAAGCTACATCTTGTTAACAACTGCAAAATTTCTGTTGCCAAGTTATTATCTTCTTGTTTAAAGCAATGCCTAAAACTACCCCCCTAAAAAAGTCTTTACTAATAGCTGTACTTTGTTCTTGTCATATACACTGAAGTATTCTAATTTTCTGGCAGTAGGGTCAAAGTGAGTTATATCTTGATTTTCCATGAAAAATAACATAATTTTGTGAGTTTTCCTGCCATAAGCATTTTGAATCCAAAATGTTTTCACCTAGAATCACAAACACCACAACCTATACTGTACTAAGAAGGGTGTGAGATGCACAGCTCCTTCAGGGGTTAGGTGGCTAGTTATGTGGGTATGGCGTAAAAGGGTAGGGTTATTTCCTGAAGAGAAGGTTGGGTTTTTATCTAGGAGTGGAGCATTACCTGTGGGGATAGAATGTAGTAACTTCTGCACAGTTTACTTGAGTAAGTAGGAGTGTTTTGGGTAATGCTTTAAGCATTCAGGCCTAGTGCTGTGGGATTGGCTAGATCAGGTGGGGGTGGGGTAGGATGATACTATATACCCTATATATTCAGTGAGTCTAATCTTTCATGAATTGGGACTTACCAACAATTTTGCGACAAGTGGTTAAATTTGTGATCCTGTAGTACAGTTCGACCTCGATTATCCGGCCATGTCGGGACCAGCGCTCATCCAGATAAGCGAATTGGCCGGATATGGGAGACACAATGTTAATGTATATAGCTGCCGTCCAAGCTGCCATCCCAGTGCACTGGCAGCTAGGCAGGTAGCGTACCCCGCAACAGTGGTGTAATCTATGCTAGCCTGTGCAAAATTGTACGACTGCTTACTTTTACGATGATAATGTGGTGTGAATTTATGTTAGTTCTGTCGGAAATATTGTAGGTAAATCATGTGAGTTTTGTAGAAATTTTAATTGAGTTTAAAGTCACTGTTTTTTCTCATTTTTTGGATGAAAAAAAAAGTCCTTCACTGCGTGAACACGTCCGGATAATAGAGATTTCCGGATAAAAGGAGGCCAGATAATCGAGGTTGAACTGTATAAGTAATACATGAAGAAATGTACGCTTGCATGTCACACTCGTGTCAGGATCAGTGTTGATACTTTCTAGTGTTGTCAAATTTGCGAAGTGCACCCATCTTGCTATCCTAAAATTAAAAACCTTGCAAAATATATGGTGTAGACAGCATGCCTACAGAGGGAGAGGGTTTGTTCCCAAGATAGGTGGAAGGGAAATCTTCACTAAGTTAATGACAAGTCTGGTCTCTATGGGGTAGGGTTGTTGGTTCTTATGGTGTTCTTATGAGGTTGATTTTTATGGAGGTGAGACATATATATAATGTTTGTGCAGGGCTGGGGTCAGGTAATTTCCTTGGAAGTGAGGCAAACCTACTCCTTGGCCTCTGGTGATGCGGATGACGCCATCAGCTGGAGGAGTGATGCGGGCAGACCATCAACATCATCCTTGCTCCTCAGATCCATGGAGAAGGCTTTGGTGGAATCCAAGACATTGTTGCTGCAATGCACACAATAAAACACCAGAATTTAATAAATATTAATGGCTGTTGGATACATTCTACACAACATGTCGTTTCTATTTTTTTTAGTCTGTGCTTCTTTAAGTTAACCCATTACCCATGGGAATTTAAATTGTAGAGTACAAAGTTTTTCAATTCAATTCAATTCAATTCAAATTAAATTTTATTTCCAATAACACATGATTGTTATCAGTACAGATTCAAAGAAAACAAAACATACAATGTACTACAACAAAATATGCATATATAATAATGGAACTAATCATCCAAAATAATTGCATTACTGGAAAAGAGGGACCCACGTAAAAGACAAGCTTGTAGGAATGTGGGCCATTCAATACATTGAACTTACAATAGAATAAATGTAAAGGTACAAAAACACACACACACACACGCACACAGGTACAAGACGCTCACAAGTGAAAGGAGATTTCAGCATATTGTAGGGCACAGGTTAACTTGAGACCTTGTGATAATAAACTTTGGTTACATTGGTTGATGACATTATTGCAAAACTCTTTGGTCCTGTGGAGGTATTGTGGCATTACTGCAAAACCAGAAGTTTTCGTGAACATGACATTTTTGTGAATTTTGCGAACCACGAAATGTGACAGTAAAATGCACCCAAAAGGTTTTGTTTACAAGATGCACTGAATGCTAATGGCAATTCACAGAAGTTTCATGCCACAAAAAAGGGCGGTCGGCTCTAATTCATGAAAGTTTCATGCCGCCAATATTTCTGGTTTTACAGGTATGTGGAGAGACATAACTAAGCAAAATTACAAAGAAAGAAGTAGGCAATATTTTTTTAAAAGTCACTGTCTGATTTCTTTTGAAAAAAGACCAGGCAAACTATATTCATAACCATAATAGCATTTGATATGGAACATGAATCAGCACAGTGAATATTCTTGTCTGATAGAAATTCTTGGAAGAAGGGGAGGGGGAAGAGAGTGAGAGGGGAAGAGAAGGGGGAGAAGAAGAAAAGGGGATAGCAAGAGGCAGAGGTAGGGCTAGCCTATAATCTAGGCTGAGGATGTAGGTACTGTCTCTGCTGTAACACTAAACGTCTTATGCTGCAGGACTACGAACAGTGGAAGTATCCACCACCCATGCTCACTCGTCTTGCTTATGTCGTTGTTTTCTATGTTGACTATAAATTGGTGGCAGTTTTTCATACGAAAACTGCCATCGATTCATAGTTGATAACAAGAAAACAATGACTAAAGCAAGATGAGCAGTTATAGGCAGTGGATGCTTCGCACCCATCCACTGTTAGTCTTGCCACGTCAGACGTATTGCTTAGCAAAGACAATAGTCTCGCCGCATCAGACGTTCAGCGAAACAGCACAGACAATAGCTGCATCCTCCGCCTAGATTAGAGGCCAAGGTGGGACAGACATTAGAAACATGTCATTGCACCTGAAGTCATTGGCGAGTTTTCCCAGCTGCAGCTGAATATCATTGAAGCGATCCTTGTCCTTGCCCGTCAACTCCACCCCTCCGTGTTTGGCCTGGCGCACAGCTGAAGCTAGGATCCGCTGCTGGGGTCTGTCGAGTTTCACATCGTCAGCGGTCAAGAGTAGGCCCTGTAAGATTCAAGCCACAAGGATTACAGTCATACTCCATTGTTGAAAGAAATACACTTCAAAAACAAAAAATTCTGTGTTCTTTTTACCTCTCCATAGAGCCTGTAGACTATTAGTTCTCTCCTTTTTTTTTGGTGCATTTTAATTTTGTGAATTTGACAAGATCTAAGATTTGCAAAAGAAAAATGCATGTGAAAGTTCTTGTTTACACAATATGCATTGAACGCCAGCAGTAATTTGCAAACATGTCACGCCGCAAAAATTTCTTGCTTTACAGTAACTCATAATCAAGGCATACAGATATTTTCACTATGTACTAATTTTGCCAAGATGTTCCAGCAAGCAACCAACCATATCAAATGGAATAAAATTGATTCATAAAGATGGTAACGAATAGCATGATATGACCGAGTAAATTTGTACGTGTGTGTATTCACTCTGGCCCTGTTCACATTCGCAGTAGTGCGAAGAAAACCAGACCACAGCTCATGTCTTCAGTACACAGAAGCAGTGGCGAATCCAGAGGGGGGCGCAACCGGCGCACGCCCCCCCCCTTTATTTTTCGTTAAAAACAAAAGAAATAAAAAGAAAAAATGAAATGAAACCCGGAAGTGGCACCAGAAATATTAGTTGCCCCCCCCCCCTTTACAGAATTCCTGGATCCCCCCCTGCAGAAGCACCACTTAATACCTTCATGGCATTGTAGACGGGCAGGCTCTGGGAGAGTTTGCTGCTGACCATGATGACTGCTGGTTGGGCGGCCTGGTAGGCTTCACGCAGGGCGGGGCTGTTCCGTACCCCGTTGAGGTGGCTGATCATACCCCAGCCAAACTCCAGGGGCGCACCCAGTCTCTCCAGGGGGTCCGACACCTTTGGCCAGTTGAGGTTGCTGCCTCCGTAAGCTGAGATGGGGAGAACAAGATGATACCCATGATAAAACATCATCTTCCCCACATGATCCATCAGGATCAGAGGAATGCCTTTCTGTCCTGTGAATAATTAAGCAGATATTTATACCATTATTTCCCAAAGCCACCTGTAATCACACATTTTCTTCACACCTAATCTACTGTATAGTATATGCCGATTATTTCGTGAGGTTTTTATTTTCGCGAATTTCGCGAGTCAGGTGCTATTCGCGAAATTAAAAACATGCGAAATTAAAAACATGCGCAAATATTGACTCTGATCACGCTATGAATGTCACATACGCATATACATTTCTCCATTCGGTATAGGACTCCACGATCGCGAATTTAACCACTCGTGAAATCGTCGGGAAGTTCTGATTTGCTAAAATTTAGACTCGCTAAATACATGTATATGGCGTATACAGAATTCAATGCTTTGGCAAAACATGGGTTTATCATTACAACACGAGTTTCGACTGATCTTTTTTTTTTTGGGGGGGGGGGGTAAAGCCTGTGACTGCTAGAAATATACATGCTGAAAAGAAAAACAAATTAACAGGCAAAAATTGGTAAGTTGAAGCTTTTATTTGCAAAATATACATAATGAGCTTGCAAAGCAGCTTATAGATTCACATGAAGATTTTACTATCAAAACTTCCAATACCTGTCTTCTTTTCTGTGAGTTCAAAGTACTTACACTGCAAATACAAATTGTACACATACTACTTACCACTGTACAACTGTTCTATCTCTCCCAAGCCTCTCTCAAAGTTTGTCACAAGCTTGCGCATCCCTGGGCCAACGTGGCTGGCATCAAATGACTGGAACTTGGGCAGGCCTCCCTGCATGAGCAGGGAGTTCTCAGAGTCTGGGACACTGCTGCAGAACCTATGATATGACAGCCAAATCAAATCAAGAGAATTAACAGCTGAAAATTGAATATTATCTTCTCATAAAAATTTATGGTTTTATATACTGTAAAACACGATATTTTTGCAACGGCCTTTTTCACGGCACAAAATTTTCGCGAGTTGCCTCTAACATTCAATGCGTAAAGGGTAGACAAGAACTTTTATGTGCATTTTAATTTTGTGAATCTTGGCTCTCGCAAAATTAAAATGCACGAGAACATTCCTCGTTTTAGTAGTCTTGAGTAGTTATTGGTGTGAAGGTGTATTGTGCATCAGCATCTTGCAGTGTATCGGTGTAGAGGAGCATGGAACGGAGCCTGCCACACGCAAGCATCATCGCTCCATAGCACCCTCTACAGTGGGTTCTCATGTCATGACCCATCAGTACCCCTGCGTTGTCATCACTTGCACAGTCACCTTCGCATCATTTGGTTGTTTCCTTAGAACTTTGCATGTAAGTTTCTTTGCTTGTGTTAACCCGTTGAGGACAAGTCCCGAGTATACTCGGGCAGGAGTCTATGGGAAATGCGTGTTGTAGCCAAATCAGCCTGTCCTCAATGGGTCAATACGTTTTTCCCTCCCTGCACCTGGATCCAGGATTACTTGCAGTAGGTCTTCATAACTTGTGTCCTAGGACTCTTGGGAGTTAGGAGTTATTCCAGTGGATGAATGGTGTATCTCCCATTTGCTACACAAGCCTCACACTTTATGCCATCAAAGCAATAATTCGGTAATTCCTTTTCATTGGAAGACTTGTTTTTTTCAAATAACAGGAACAAAATCACCAGGCTACAGGTTTGTTTTATGCCTATTCTTGTGCAGTGACACTTGCATGTAACATGTAAGTCAAAAATTAAGCAAATCGCATTGCAGATCCGCATTTGGACTTAATTCATCTCTTGAGAGTGCTTATGCATGGAAAAAAAAAGAATCCTTGATCGGAGTAGATTCAGCAATTGCTTGCTTCAACAGAAAATGACAGATTTTGTCTCATTTTATGTGATTGATGTATACATCCTATACAAGTGCACATTCAACATTCTTTGCAAGCACAGGTCCTCTTCTGAATGGGTGTGTCTGCAAAAAAGTGTATGGTACAAAGCCAAAGTGTCAATCCATGTTTTGTCTTGTTGTTTATTTTTGTTTTGCTTTTTTTTTTTTGCAGTAGGGCCAACATTTTGTTTCTGCGTAATTCAGGCTGTACAGTTTGACATGCTTACACAGAAAGAATCACAAAAGTAACAGACTATGCACAAACATCTAGATGCAATATGCATTTCGACATCTGAACAAATTATGATATGTGACCGTACATTACAAAAAACCAACAAAAAGTTGCAAGACCTGATTTTACGCAAGGACTCAAAATAGTTGAAATGGGTCAACCTAGTCAATATTTAGTGGGTTTTTAAAAACATTTTTGGAAAGTGCAATTTTGAACATGATTCTAAAGCAATAGATCCTAACACAGGTGGGATATTGTGGGAGTTTTTTCTTCAAATTTTCTAGAACACTTAATCATTGTAGAATAGGGTGATTATGTATGTCTCAGAGACCCTTTTTCATTTCTTAAAAACCCCTGACATGCTCTTCATTTTATATTCTAAAAACTTTTGAAAGGATGCTGCTGCTGATACTCTGAAAGTCAGGAGTACTAGTAGTACCTGTAATGAATAGAGAGAGCTATGTTGTGTAGTAAAGTGCCTAATTGCAGCTTAATCTGATGATCCCTTCATTGTAGAGTGCAAAGGAGTTTTACATCCTGTTTTATGTCTCATTCATTGCAGAGAACACAGCATTGTGAGATCAAAGCACTTGAATAAACCCAAAACTTTAAAATATCTTTTCTCAGTAAATCACTTTCCAGAGTGTGTACTTTGTTTTCATTAGCTAGACAGGTTAGGAAAGGCCATTTGTATTGAGTTTTAATATATTATTTTTCAGAATCTGCCCAGCTGTGAAGTAAAACCATAAAACAACACAATATAAATTCATTATACAAATCTAGGCCCCGTTCTAATTTGTAGTAAGAATCTAAGATGTTATTATGGCTCCTGTGCATAGTATAAGTACATTGTAGTATGTGATTAATGTACCTTTCTAAGAAACGTCCATTGCCTTTGCAGTAAAGAGAATGCATCAAAGAGATTCCTGACCAAACCAGTATGAATATACTCAACAGCAGAATGATTGTTTTCCTGTAGTGTAGCAGAATAATGAAAGGAGGAAAACAAAAATTACTTACTGACCAACTACAACCAAATCAATAACTATGCATGAGGCGATCCACAGGTCAATTTTGATACTACAGGTACAGTAATATTATTCTATATGACTATAGTCGATGATTCCAAAACCCAGAGTGCGAGAGGCATTTTTTTTTTAACCTTGTAAATATTGATGCCATACAGCATATTCTCAATAATTTCCCTTATCTTATGTTCTTATTGCTTTTGGTTGTTTCACTGAAGTTTACTTGATGATGAACAGAAAGAACTTATAGCAGTTTCCATCATTCATTTTTGCATTCTATTTTAATCTCAACTACACAGCCTACAGGATAAACAGATAATCACACAAAAACACAACAGCTAGATTCTATCTTGCATACTCGGAGATATAACATGGAGGTGGTATAAGTCCATGAGAATGACCACTCATATGATTTCTAAATTCTACCTCTGCATTAGAATAATCTCCAAGTGAGTCATTCACTTGACCCAGGTCAAATGATAGACCACAGTGCAACGCACTTTTATTTCGCACATACTCAAAATTTAAGTTATATCATGCGTTTAACAGGACTGTGTGGACTAAGACTAAGAGATCAGCGAAACAAAATGACTATCATCCTAGAGTGTAACGAACTTTTCTTCTCAGGTGATGTGATGGGCAAAACTACGCTTTATCACGTGATCAGCTCTTGACTAATCCTATACTATAGCAAGATTCTTAGTATGGAACATAATAATAACTATCTAACTCTATCTAACGGTTAGTTGGTTAAGTTAATACACCATGTTGTGTTGGGTCGCTGTTGCAACGTAATTGCGGTTAGATCTGACCAAGACAGATTATATATCCGTTCTTGCCCTGCCCTGGTACTATGCAACAAGTGAAATATGTTCAATTTTATTCGGTTCCATAAAAAGATTCAGATTCAATAACATAAGACCTGTATTAAGAGGATTTAAAACTTGGGCCCACAAAAATTGATTCTGAGGATAGATTCTAAATTTATATTTCTATGTTACCAATAAATACCTGTGTCCTTACTGATTAAATCTAGGTGACTTTTGAATAGGGTTGAAGCTTAGGATTAGGGTTAGGGTTAGGTTAGGGGCTGTGCTGAAGTTAGAAGCCTAACTTAGCCCCCTAAAACCCCAGGATTGCCCTGCTAATGCAATGCCCACAGTGGATGCCATGCTTACCACGAGGTTCTCGCTGCTCTGGAGGGACAGATAGGTCGACATCTACGCCGGAGCTTCGGAGGACATGAATGGTGGCGTACGATCCGTTGCACACGTGATGCAGCAGCTAATAACGAGTGATAACGCGCCATTTTTCATCAAACCGGAAATCTCAGACAGCGAGAAGTCAGCTAATACAGTACGAATTTCATAAGAAAATTTCAAATGGAAACAAAAGAGACTGAAATAATTGATTGCCTTCACAATCAGAATCAGTCAGGCAGCTTGTAGCTAGGCTCTCTCTCCAGCTTATCTTGTAATCAATGTTGGGGGCGCTGTGCTAACTGATAACATATGGCACTACACAGTAGTGTAGCAAAATCTATAGCGTTAAGGGCCTTTTGGCATATACAGTGGAAGTCGTTTAAGGCCCTTTTGGCATAAGGCCGACGTTTTCTCTTCTCCAAATACAAACCATTTAGAGCGCCGGGCTCTAAACTACCAAAAGTAGGCCTAATCTAATACAGTGTACTCCCGTTATATGAACACGTAGGTTACACATGTATAACGAAATTCCGGATACAACGAAGTAACTTTGATATTTGAGCCGCAATGTTATCCACTCTGTGTGTTTTTTTTTTATTGTTTATTTGTTCAATTATAACGAAATTTCGATATAACGAAAGAAAACTGCCGGTTCCGAGGACGTCATTATAACGGGAGTCCACTGTATCACAGTGCTGCGATGATGCCATTCCAAGGAGGTTCCTTGCTCATGCTTACCAAGCAGAAGGACTGGTGATATGACAGAAAGGTCTCTGTCTATAATTGAAATTGTATCATAACAGATTGAATGTCTACAACTCCAAGTTTGCTACAGGGCCGACGCTGTGGGGCCAGTTTGTATTTCTGGTGCCATGCCGTGCACTTCCAGGTTAAATCAGCTGAGAGAAGAAGAAGAAGAAGAAGAAGAAGAAGAAGAAGAAGAAGAAGAAGAAAAGCCTTAACCGCACTTTTCCTATGCCACTTCCGGGTTTAATCAGATAACAAGAAAAAAAAAAAGACCCCCAAAACAGACAAACAAACAAACAAAACAAAACAAGGCTTAGTCCTAGTGGTTAGACCCTATACACGTTTGTATATGTATTACGCAAAGGGGGGCTCTATTGAAAAAGTTTAAAGAGGAAATCCCCCCCCCAAAAAAAAAAAAAAAAATAGATGATAATAACTCCGGAAGAAAGAGACAAAAATTCCTCACAGAACCTTCCAAAAGTGACAAAAATTGGATAATAAGAAGATATAACATTTTGAAATTTCATATTTTTCGGAAAACATTCTTGACCAGTCTTTATGAATAGACCCTATTCAAATGAGCAAGATGATAATGTCATGCCTTCACAATTTTTCATGTATGATATAAAATTCGGATTTTATGTTTTCATTTTTAGCAAATGCAGGTAAAATCAAGTTTGCCATGTCGGAATAATAGTTATCAGAGGAAACATTTTTGTTCTTTTTCATTGTGGGTGATTTTAAGGCAAGTTTTCAAAATATGAGATTTTAGTCATGTTCTTAAATGAATAAGATATTGTGAATGTGATAGCATATCATGACATCGTCAATTTACTGATTTGAATATTCATAATGTTTTCCGAAAATAAAAATGAAATTTCAGAATGTCATAACTTTCTTATTTCTTATCCAATTTTGATCATTTTTGCGCTGTTATTCTGCAAGAATTTTTCTTTCTGTTTGTTCTGAAATGTAAACAATTTTGGAGTGGATTTCTTTTTTAAAATTTGATTGATTTCAAGCTTGTATGAAAGGCCAAATTTCTACGTTTGTTAATTTTGTCTTCTTTTTTCCTTCTATCTAAGCTTGACCAGCTGTACGTTCAAATACCTTTAACTGAATTTTATATTTATTTTTTATCAATTGCTGTCAAATTTGCAAAGTATTTGCCTTCACTGTAGGCCTATGTGTCGTCAAGTTAATTCTTCTTCCCCCTTACAAGTAATTGTTGCTGTCCCAGTCATGTTTGTTAGTTTGTTTGTCGTTGTATTGTGCATGTATCTGTTTGTCCGTCTGTCTCTCAGCTGTGGACTGCCAAACTTTTTGTGTTGTTTTTGTTGGTTTTTTTTCAATCATTTTTTTGCATCGATTTATTCTAAGGGGGGGGGGGCACACTAAAATAAAGCATTGTCTCTTCAGTGGGTCCCTCCGTTTTTTGTTTTTCTTTTTTCTTTTTCTTTTTCACACAGTGCATAGGCCGTATCACATTCATTCGGAGATCAGCACCAATCCTTGTACTACTCTGTATAGGTTTCAATTATTGTTGTTTCGGCCTACTCTCAAATTTACATACGTTGTTCCTGTTACTGAAAGTGAGATGTACATTTTGTAGGCCCTATATAGTTGTTGTGGAAAAATAAAATAAATTTGAACTTGAACTTGAACTTGTTATACAGTCAATGATTGTGATTGCAGTTCTCACATATATGATTATATTTAATTCTATTATTAAGGACTCTTTCTAAAATGAGTGACAATCAGAATGAAATCGGTAATGTAGCTTACAAATCCATCAGAACTGCATATAATGTTCTCTTACATTCTTTATTCATAATTATTTCAAATAAGATTAGATAAGGGGTATATAAAATGCTATGCCTTGAACGTGGTTGGGTCACGGTCACCCCCACGACCCGCAGCCCCTCCCGCCTGCGTACCATGCTGGCGCTGGCTGGCTATTAAAGATCTCTCTAAAATTTCCAAAGTGCTGTATAATAGGACCTCATTTCTTGACTCTCATTTGTGTCGCACACATAAAAGAAGAGCAATTGATTATTAAAAATGAAATTACCGACTATATTGAAAAATATTGTGAGTTTTTATTTATGCAACTTGGTCTGAACTATTGATAAGAATAGAAGACCACTAATTAGGCATAATTAAAAAGAAAATACATGTAGGCCTAACCAGTCCACTTCTCTTTGAAATAAAACCCAAAATGAATCAATGATTTAGGGCTAATTGATTAAATGAATAATTCGACCTTCAATAATGTTAAGAAAAAGTTAAATCAGGGCTCACGTAATTTCGAGTCGATTGGCACATGCTATTTATGTGGACGATTTGGTATGGGGACCTCATATTGGCAAACATATTGATCGCGACACGATCATCATCATTATGCTGAGATGACAGGATAACGTAAATGCTACGTTGTGCTTGTTCAAAGCAAAACATCCCACGAGGGTCTCAATGGTTATACAGTGTACAATGTATTGGTGTACATTGTATTGGCCTTCATGTTGTATTTATTATCATCGTTATTTTTAAAGGTTCTGAACAAACGTCACCATGTGGAATTCACGTTTAGATCTTTAATTACACATGTATAATGGTAAAAAGAAAGCATTGTGCACAATTTAGCAGGCAGGCCCTCAGTTTAGTTTAATTTTGTTTAGTTTGGTTTAGTTAGTTTAGTCTCCTGGGAAGACCTATGCGAGTACATTGAATGCATGTAACAACTTTGGTGCAAACTGGCAAGAATAACAGCATACTAGTAGTATCAAAACATGTACGGTAAAGATAATTCGTAATAATACACGAAATGGAGATGAGCAGAAAGATAAAACATAATTACAATCGTAATTACTTTTACAACAGAGTATCTGTTCAATGTTGGTGGAAAAAGAAATCCTGGGATGGGCGACCAGCTAGTCTTACCTGAGACTATAACATATTGCTTTAACACCAAGAGGACATCGCCGTATGCAATGGTATGTACATGTATGTACGTTGTGTGTCTATTTCGCAAACGATACATGACGCGACGCCTTGAAATTAGCCTACACGCAACACGAGCGGCGCTTCTTCCTTTGTCGACACGCCGTGTTTCGGTCTCAAACTTTTGTCGATTAACTCTGTTCAGAATGGATGAAGAAGAGAGGAGATCAGGTAAGATATATATTAATGTTCTGTAGTGACGCAGTTGGAAGATCTGTCTTTTAGCAGTGGTTGAAAAAAATGGAGAAAATGGTGATAAAGGACGAACTGTCTGGAGAAATCCTTGGCTTGCTGTGCGTTTACGTTGTATGTTGAGCTATAGCCATTGCATCGGATTACAATGCAATGTGTACACTGGCCAACGCAACGCGCGTTGCGTTTCGTTGGTGGTAGGTGCTGGTGTGTGTAGGCCTGTACAGTAGAGGTGACATGTACAATGTAACATTTAACATGGTGATCGTGATGGTATGCAATGGTTAATGGTTGAGAATGAATGTCTAAATATATCGACACCCTAATGTTTTTCTATCAGCAGAAACTTAAAATATCTCACAATTTGCCTGAAATTTTACTCACATGCATGTATGCAAAGAAAATGCTCTTAACATTTTGTCATTACCACTTCGAAGTGGGCGTAGTGAGAGTAATCAGTAATCTATTTTGCGTCGGCTCGCTGTCCAACAACGAACAAAGCATGTGTGGAAGTGAGGTTATAAGTCATGCATGTCCTTGTTTTTGACCTTGTGCCATTGTCAACCTTCCACTTTTTATTCATTTTAATACAGCATCATCATTCCCTTGCCAGAATTGCCTACTCTTCCCTGAATAGTGAAACCAATTTTTAAGTGATCCAGCCAAGTGTTTGAACAATTTCTACATTATTGTTGAAGTTGAACTAAGTAATGTCATGATTAATCACTTGCTCCCTACCCATCAGGTGGTCATTTTAGAGTTTGTGACTTACACTTATGTAGGTCTATTTGTTGTGCTGCTTATGCTTGATCATGTTCTGTTCATGTTTTGCCAACAAATTTTCCAAGTAGTTTGATGTTTCTCAAGTTTTGCACATGTTTTTCACATGTTTGAATAGAATCTAGATCTAGATGTTAGATTCCATTAATCCATACCGGCATTTAAATTTACATTTTATTTTGAGCGTGTTGCCAAATCTTGAGGGTGTTGCATACAATGTAGCATGTTGCTGGCCTTTTAGCATGTTACAGTGATGTCCTCATTCTCAAACCTTGCGGGGACTACCCAGCTATTTTACCATCACGAGGCATATAATTTTTGTTTGCAACTTCATCGTCCATCTTCAGATCGGCGGCGAAGGAGCCGTAGCAGGGACCGTCGGAGCAGGAGTCGGGACAGACGAAGCAGGAGCAGAGAAAGGAGGAGAAGGAGTCGCAGCAGAAGTCGCTCACGATCCGGAAGTAGGGGCAGGGATAGAGAGAACCGAAGGAGAAGGAGGTACGAGATGCGGTTTTCATGGCATTGTCGACTGCCTTTATTGAGATCTGTTTACCTGACCAGCTACAAACACAAGCTGAACATAAACATCTGAGACATTGTGTATTAGTGTTATTGAAACATACACAACTAAGTAAATTAGGACTCATAATTTTCCCACTTAATGGGATGATCTGTAAGTGTCAAACATGGAAAACGAATATGAAATAGCTTGCGTTTTCAGTATTGTAGTATGTCAGAGGTGTTTTAATCTTTTGTATGATGGGATATCTAAATTGACAATACTTCATGATCGTGTATTTTTGGACTACACCTAAGTGTCTAATTATGTAAACAGACATGATGCCTGATTATGTTTACCACCACTTTATGCATTACTGTAGTGGTGTTGAAAAGTGTTAATTTGTTGTGCCTTGACTTGAAAACAATCACATTCGTTAGGATCTAGTCAAAAGAAATATTACCATTCCCTTTCCCTTTTTAAAGTGACCGAGTAGAAAAGATGTTCTTGCATCTACACCTTCCTGAATGTAGACACTGCTCTCTTTCTTTGCAGCCGCTCCCGTGAACCAAGGAAGAGGCGCCGCAAGCCCTACAAGTACTGGGACGTACCCCCTCCAGGCTTTGAACATGTGTCACCCATGCAGTACAAAGCCATGCAAGGTATACCATGTGTGCTAAAGTACTCACAAGTAGCTTGAAAACAAGAAGAAAATGTATTTGCAAGTCCAATGAACATTTGTGTGGTTGCATTCAAGAGACAATGGTTTTTCAGGCTTCTTGAAATTTTCATATTCAAATTCAATATGTGGAGATCCTGTCAATAGGCAGTGAATTTACCCGATCTCAAAGCAGGCTTACTTTTACACAAATTGTTAGGGCTCTGCACCAGAAGAGAGTGTACTGTGGGCCTTATAATTCTACCAGATTATGCAAAGGTGTGTAATAGCTGTGCAATGGTGTTGTATGCTTTTGTAGCCAATTACCCAGGTATCAAACTTGGGGCAAACTCATGCAGTAAGCCTGAAGTGTAGCATCTTGAATTCATCTGTACACAGTTGGTTAAAAGTTGGATAGCAGTGGTCTGGGATCTTAGTGAAGTGGAAACCTATTAAGATTTGTCATTCCTATATGAAAGATTTCTGTCCAAATTTTATCTTGAATGACACTTTTGAAGTAATCGCATATCAAGTCAGGTGTGATCGTTCCTCTTTTGAACAACTTTACAATGCAGCTGGACAAATCCCCCCGGCCGTTGCACCTACGCCCATCATCCCTGAGGCCCCGGTTCCCACAGCTCTGCCGCCCGTGGCTGCCGCAGCAGCCGCAGTGGCTGCAGCTACCCCGGCAGTACCCGTGGTTGGCAGCCAGATGACACGTCAGGCCAGACGGCTGTACGTTGGGAACATTCCATTCGGAGTCACAGAGGTCAGTTACATGTCATTCCAGCAACATAAGCTTGTTTCAGTTTATGTGTGTGTTGGTCTGTGAAGTGCAATAAATGACAGAAGTGCATGCTTGTGTGTGTGTGTGTGTGTGTGCACTTACCCATGATGGAAAACAAGGACACACACACAAACTTTACATTTAAACTGAGGAAACCCAGTGAACTGAGGACGTCCTCGGTTCGCAGACCATTCCAGACGGTCTGCGTTTGTATTTAGGGGTACATGTTTGTAGGTCCTCGATAAACATTACTGTAATAAGTCCTTGGTTGTATGGTAATATACGAATGAGTCCTTGGTTGACCAGATTCCTACTTACATGTGTACACACAGGTTCTTGGTTATGTGGTAAAATTCTTGTGGGTAAAACATGTCCTTGATTTCCACCATTAACGCATTATATGTGTGTTTGTGTATGTATGTTTGTGGAGGGGGGACATGTTTTGCTAACTCTGTTACACCCTTTGAATATTCTACAGATAAATGGTGCTATAAATGCTGGTTATCATCCCATGTTGAGTGAGTAATGCAGCATCATAGAATTTACATTCTTTCCTTCTTGTTTTGGAGGTTGGATTTGATAGATATTACAACAAGTGGGTGAATTCACATTTGATGACCCTGCGGCCTGTTACCAGTGTACATTATGCAGGAACATTACGCATGTAAAGGGTCTTTTTTTTTCTCCCTCTCTCAGAGAGCACCAAACAGGCATGTGTAATTTTCCTCAAGATGCCTAAGAGATGTGCTATGATGCTATAGATAATAGTTTCATTATCCAGAGTGTCCAAAATAAAAGCAGAACTGTAACATGTCAAAGTGTAAAATGTATCTTCCAGCAGATGCACAGTATAACAATGTTTTTCTGCCCCTCTACTTGTGTTTCCTTTCTTGTATCTTTCCAGGAAGCCATGGTTGACTTCTTCAATGCCAAGATGCACAACGTTGGACTATCCCAAGCCCCTGGCCCACCGGTACTGGCCGTACAAGTCAACCACGACAAAAATTTTGCCTTTCTCGAGGTAAGCAGTGACAACGGAAGTTGGATCTTTGCCTGTTTTATATGTAACACAATTCAATCTTATCTCTTGACCTCAAGCAAAATTTTTGTTTGAGCAGCAGTTACAGTTTATCTAAAAAGGTTACACCGAGATAAGCATATAATGTGTCAAAATTATGTGTTTATGATTGTTGCTAAAGGAACATTGTCACTGCCATGGCTGTGGCTATGCTGAGAGGATTTTGTAAAAAGATAAAAATGTCAACATACATTACAATATATGTATGAATGCTAGCTGAATTATTGTTATTGTTAGGTGGTTTCATGCTCTATGTTGTTACACCAAGTTTCATTCTATCTGGCCATTATAAATGAAATGTACAATTCTGCTACCACTCTTATTTTATGCATACCTTGATGACTGTGGTTGCTCCTGACAACCAAATAGCTTGCCCAGTGTAACAACACTCAGTGCATGCAAAATGGATTCCAAGTGTCGATATGCATTGTCGATGTATAGGTGAATGGAATAGCTTGCTGCTAGTTCCTCGGATGAGAAATATCCATCAATGTTAATACATTAGTAATCTGGCTTGTTGAGATGAATTCACAGTGAGGATGTGTGCCCTTGTAGATTCTGCTGTCCTGCATACATGTGCATGTCCATTTCCTTGGTCGGATGTAAATATTTTTGGGTTTGGTATAATCTGGTCAGTTCCGGTCAGTGGATGAGACGACCCAGGCCATGGCGTTTGACGGCATCGTGTTCCAGAACCAAGCCCTGAAGATCCGTCGCCCAAAGGACTACCAGCCCGTTCCAGGAATGGCAGAGACACCTACTGTCCATGTGCCAGGTATGTCACAGAATAGTCTCGGTCCAAGGACCCTCAAGCTCATTTCTTTAAAAGTCAAGGAGTCACTTTGCTGTCTTGAGCACACAGGAGCCATGATAAAACAGCAATGGAGTGAAATCTCAAAGGGTGAATTATTGAGGAAAATTGAGCAATGGATTAGGAAGTAATGCCATATGTGGCCAAATTGAGTTGATTTGTTGTCCTCAGGAAACTTCAAGATGACTCTTTTTGAGGACCAGGAGGGATTTGATTAAAGAATGGATTTCAAATTATCTCTATGATAAAAGAATGATTAAAAAAGCACTTTCCACCCAATTGTGTCATGTTTATATATTTATGCCTGGAAAAAATTTTTGAGAGGATCTGTTGAGAGAAAGAAATGAAATCCATTTTTTTTTTTGCAAGCTTATAGAGAGTCCTCTTCTATTTGTATCTTTACGCTAGGTGTGGTGTCTACTGTTGTCCAAGATTCACCCAACAAGATATTCATTGGGGGCTTGCCCAATTACCTGAATGACGACCAGGTAAGGACTAGCTGACACTCACTCTTCCTCTTTCATTTTGTGCTTCTCTTCCCCACCCTTTGTATTTGTATCTCTCTCTCTTTCTCTCTCTCCCTCTGCAAGAAACCAGACTCGGAAATGCTCAAGAAGGCTGAGTAAGGATCACACTATGTGCTCCTCACTCCCAGTGTAGCCTCCAGGTTTGGTTTGGACTCTTATTTTGCTTTCTTCCATGTGAATATCTTTTTCATCTTTCGCCCATTTTTTAAATTCTCTTTGCCAAACCAAGAGAAAGGGGAGATGAGGAACGGCAAGTAGTTGCATGAGCACAGGCAGAGGTGGTCGCGAGCGACACCAGTTTTCTCTCCCTTTCTCTTCCCCCGTTCTCCCGACCAGCGAGTTCTCTCAAAAGCCCCCAGGCACCCACTGAGGGGACCGTTCTTGTAAGTGTGCGCTGTGTGCAGGAAAAGGCGCCCTGGTTTGTCTGCATCTAAGCGAGCAGCAGTATGGCACTCCAATTTTAGTTCACAGGACGGTGTGATCCTTTCTTAACAGGTCCAAAATAAAACAGTTTGCCTCCATTTTGTCTCCGCCTCCTTGACAATGTGACAGGTGATATGTGATGCCATTTCCATTTTGTAGTGATCAGATGAGTTTAATATTTAGCCTCTTTCTGTAAAAGTGGTCCTGCTTGGTGGAGGATTATGAGAAAAGGATTTGTGAAATGTGTTGGTGCATTGTGTATGATAATTTTGTTTGTGTGAAGTATATGTACAGAGAACTGTTCAAGACTTGTCCAAGACTAGCCCTGGATGTGCTCTGCATAATGGTTTGATAAAGGCATTTGCCATCTGTATCATAATATGGAATTAATTGGTTGTATGGAAAAATAAGTAATTTGTAGATGAATCTTTGAAGCAAAATTCTTTGTTCATCCTTACCTGCTTGAAACAAGCCATGTTGGTGAAAATGGTGAGGTTTTTCTTAGCAGTTTGGCAGATGGCCCAAAATCCAGGCCACCAGGAATAGAATCTTATATCTAGCTGATGAGATCATTCTTCTTGAGAGGTGATAATGAGGTAGTCGTTATTTGCTGATGTGACAGTGTTGTAGCAATGAATTAAGGCACATGTACATGCAAGAATGATATCCAAGTCTTCAGACTTCAGAATTACATGTAACATGAAAGTCTTAGAAAGAAGTTGTATAGCAAGAACAACAGATTTCTTCTTCATTTTTTGAGGGGGGGGGGGGAAGGGGTTAAAGTTCACTTTCGATGATGTTTTTGTTAGGCTGGTCGTTGGATGACCCATGTTTTTACTTGAAAGAACATATATTTCTTGTTAGTGTTCTCTCTTTCATTTTTGATTGGCTGCAAGAAGTTTGCATTCACCCATATCATAACAGTAAGTCACTAAGAACTGTGTTTTTAAAGCAGTGCTCTTTAACTATTGACTCAATAAAACTTGGCTATAGGATGATAGTTTGTCGAGAGGTGTAAAATCACATAAGGAGGAAAGTGGCTTACTATGATGAAATATGTGCTAGTCACCACTGCTTTTCTGTCATGTTGACCTTTTATAAGGGCTATAATTAAAACATGAAGTGCTTTGAAGTTCATGCACAGTCTATCTTAACAATTATATCTGTTACATGTGCATTGTGAATAGTGCTCCATATATTCATGTTCAAAAAGATAATGTAAGAGAATTATTATTTGATTATATAATTAAATCCAACTATTTAAACTCCAGCATCCTACGCGCAAGCATGTACAGTGGGAGCATGATTGTGAAAGTCATCGATTCTTACATGAATGTCATGTTAAAAAAATGCAGTAAAGTGCGATGGCACCTCTGTGTTGAGAAAAAGGTGTAAGGCTAGAATTGAAGGCAAACATGGACAAAAGGTTTTAACCCAAGCCAGTGTTTTGTGCTATTGTCCGGGATCTCGGTGGAATATTCAATACATGTATGTGCACTTATTCTAAGGAGCGTCATTTTGGATAGCATATGAGATTGCACCGGGAGGGAAAATTCTTTGGAATGATTGATCTTTTGCAGAAATGTTAGCATCTTTTTATCACAAGCCTTCAGCGAGCAGCTTAGCATCAAGCCAGTGAGTGAATCCAAAGCAGCAGATTTTTTTTCCCCTCTTTTTATTCCATTTCTTCTTTTTTATTATTCTCTTCCCACATTGGCAGCATTTCCCCCATTTTTTTTTTTATCATCCTTTTTCTTGAACACAGGAAAAATAACGTCTCTCCCAATTTTCCCCTCCGAAATGATGATGTAATTCAATCCATTTATTCAGGAATTTCATGTTATCTCATTCGTGCACTTAAAACATCTCTTTAGAGACAGGGTAGGATCTTCTTTGCATTGTTTTGGAGTATTTTGTTGCTAAAAAAAACAAGCAGAAGTGATGTTTAAGAGATTGAATGCATTGCTTATCCTTGTGTATGAGAAGTATGTTTCAAACTATTTAAATATCAGAGCCTCCTTTATTTTTGAAATGTGTTCTACGTACAAGGCAGAGGCTGCCTGACAGTCATTAACTGATGAAGAAACAGGAATAGTGTGAAAGTAATTTTCTCCACCTATATGGATCAGTTAATTTGGAGATGAGACGTTATTGTATTCAGTAGCTAAAGTATTTGAATTTATCTGCAAGATATGATTCATTGAGCTGTCTTTTTTTTTCTTAAACTATTTAGAACATAAAAGATATTATTAAACATTGTATTGTAGGATGCTTTACATTGAAACATACTTACCAAGTCTTTCTTTCGTTTCTTCCCATTTCTTCCATTTTTCTCCATTTTCTCTCCTTTAAATTTAAACAAACAACAATTTTTGAATAAAACAAAACAAAACACAAACCAAAAGATCATTGGGGGATAGTGTTGGAAAGCTTTCAGAATGTGATTTGATCGAGCAAACACCCTGAAAGCTGTACACGTATACTAATTGTGTTCTTGTGATTGGGGGATTTGAGCAAAGTTGGAATTACGTTCAGCGATTGGTCAGTCAAGTCATCCGCAACTTGATGGTACATGATGTTGTCATCTCCTCCGCTGAGACATGCTAGTCGTATTATTAGCGGCGCCACCGCTCTCGCAGGTAACTATGGTTCACGATTAGCTTACGGGAAATCTTTACCCGACCAGACGGGATCTCGTGTCCAGAGTGGTTTGTGTTTAAATCGTGCTGCTGGTCTTACTACACCAGCTTTAATGCAACACGAACGCTTTCTCCAAGGCTGTTGGTATACAGCACACAAGGAAAAGTTGCTCTAAAAACGTTGTAAGGCATTGGTGCGAATGTTGACATGATTTTCCTGTACTTGCACCTTTGTGCCACCTTGTTGTCTAAAGGATGGCATTTTTATCAATGTTTATATTCTTCTGCAGTATACAGAAACTTGTACATGAACTGTTATATGTAGTCGCATACATACATTGTATATGTTGTTGGAGCGTGCTGTGTCAAGAATTATGAACCATGTTTGACACTGTTTGTTGTGACTCGCATGTTGCTACAACATTTAAAAGATGGCAGGACAGTCTGTCTACTCCAACCCTCCACAAGTTGGCGCTCCACAAATGTCTCTAAATAATTTCCTTTTGCATAGAAGACTAAAAAGAGAAATCTATCCAAAGAAAAAGAAAAGATTCCAAGATATTAAATTACCATGCTTTTCATGTTCATGGATTCAATTTTCATGATTGTAACTGTCCTTGATACACACAATCAGATCAGAATGTCATTTTGTGCAGAACAAGGAAACAAGGGTGCAAGTACTTCTATCAACCCAACAAACACCTATTCTGTGGTTGCTGTGTGAGGCCTGAGTTATGGAGTAGCGCGTCTAAACATTCTTGCTGTGTGAGAGGGGGTGACAAAATTACTTTCAAATCAAATATAAGATTAGTGGCATGACCACTAAGTTTAAGATCAATCAAAAATCTATTTTTGAGATAGAAGGTCTAAAGATTGGCCTGCAAGCCAAAAGTGGCTACCATTATCAGATGGCACCTGCATTTTTGTAAAAATACAGTGATTTCATGCATAACTTGTGAGCTGTGAGACAAAGTAATATGGATGCAATATGAAATTCTGGTGAGTATGCATGCATGATGATATTTCATGTACATGTAGGTGTAGAGTGTAGCAGACTTTATTACAAATTACATACATATGATTATTGAAGGAAATCAAGTCGAATTGTGCATAGTTGAAAGATTGTTTGCATGCTAGTGTAAACAAAAGTGAGATACTAATTTGTCTTAGAATTCTAGTCATCAAGGTTCATGCAGATTACATTATGAAGCACTTAAATGCTTTTGTTCTTTCTTGATATTTATCTTATCTGTAGTATCTTATGATATGACAAAAATATCTCAATGTAATTTTTTTCTTGAGAAAGTATTGATATAAAAACTAATGCATGCACAATCATTATTTTTGTGGAATTGGTGAGGTTGGAAAGTACATCCCATTTTTGCTAGAAACCTCCCAAATGTCACTGTAAGTCACTAAATTAAAGTGCTGCTCGT
Source organism: Diadema antillarum (assembly GCF_040938485.1). Classification (NCBI taxonomy): domain Eukaryota; kingdom Metazoa; phylum Echinodermata; class Echinoidea; order Diadematoida; family Diadematidae; genus Diadema; species Diadema antillarum. Next base: position 241,981 of record NW_027271327.1, read on the forward strand.
ATGTATTTCCTGTAAATACAGAATGCATGGATGTAAAGTTGGTGTGACATTTTGCCCTTTAAACAACATGGGAAGAGAAGGAATATAAATTCTGCCTTGCAGAACACAAAATTGGTGTAATGAGTGTTTGTCATGTAATCAAACAATAGTGAAGCACCATTCTGCGTGGTAGTGTGTGGAGAAAATTGTGATTTGCAAGTTTCTGTAAGGCTTATTGCAGGAGTTGTGCCATATTTTTCTCCCCCTCTCGCTCGGGAATGCCCCGCCTCCCCGTGGATGATCGCCACTCTCAGGTCAAGGAGCTGCTGTCTTCGTTCGGCCCTCTGAAAGCGTTCAACCTCGTCAAGGACAGCGCCACCTCCCTGTCCAAGGGTTATGCGTTCTGCGAGTACGTCGACACGGCTGTCACCGACCTGGTGAGTATGAGTCCAACCTCCTGCAGTGTACAGTCTGCCCTGATTTTATTTCATGTTAGTTTTCATCATTGTCCATTTGTTAGTGGACTGGTGTAGTTGCAAAACAAAGATCACCTGGAAGTAATGTTGCCTCCAATAAAACGAATACAATGTATATTGCCTCCGAAGTGGAAGGTTGTTAACTTTGTTGCCTGAAAAGGAGTAAAACATATGATTTCTCTGTGTCACTGTGGGTTTCTGATTAGGAATTCACCTACTAGCAAATGTGCCTTCCAAATCCCTATTTTTGAAACATTATGCTTGTGATATATAATTTGTGGGGTTACAATAGGTCAAAGGTCAATTTCATGTAGCCAAATGATGTGATCTCAAAGACAGAATATTTCATATGGATAGAAGCTCGTCGACATATTTCTGATTACAGCATGAAGTTGCTGAATATTGTGAAAATTGAAAAGATCTTCCAAAACTTTTGCCGAAGATATTTCACGAAGATGCAATGAATTTCCATCTTATATCTTTTCTAATGATGGAGGAAAGCGTGTGGCTGCAGTGGTTTAAAAGTTATGTGTGCTACAAGGCATACATCATGATTTAAGTTTGTTCGTTACTGGTATCTCATGTACAAGGATTTTATCTGGCGTGACCAATACCAAAGTGTGCAGATATGATTCACAAGACAAAAGCAAGTGCAAGTATTTGCAAACATAGAATGTTCAGAGATAGAGGTCATAGACAGGAAATATATGTGTTAGAATAAGCAGGAGGGATTTTTCTTTTTCACAAAAGCATGGTCATTTTGTCAGAGGAAATTTGAGAGGAAAGATGCGTTGTAGATGCTTATCCAAAGATCAACTCGACTGCAGCGTATAAATACTCCAGTGTACAATCAACAAAATTGTGTTTAGAATGTAATTGGAAATAAGGAGTAAAACACCTCTTGGCTTTTCTAGTTCTGATAGTTTGTTAGTTACATGTGTTCAGAAGTGCAAATTCTTGACTAAGATGTAAATGCAGTCATGTGAATGCTAATAAGTGCTGGTTTTTACAAGTTGATATGACTGTTCCACTGCAGGCTATTGCTGGTCTGAATGGTATGCAGCTTGGTGAGAAGAAGCTGATCGTCCAGCGAGCCAGTGTGGGAGCAAAGAACGCCCTCAACCAGGTAAGCAGTATTACACAATGGCAGCTCAAAAGTGAACCAAAGCGAACCATACCATACCATACTGGAAGCAGTTGTGCACTTGAGTGTGTCATGAATTGTTTTTGGACTCGAGTCAGAGGAGTCACAGCGTTCTTGAAGCAACAGGGTCATACGCTGGCACGCTTATGCTACCTACAGATGTCTCTAACAATGAGAATAAAATCTTTGTATTGGTGGCTTAGACCCCGTTTACAGTGAGTGAAAAGGCCGGGCTGAGCCCGGCCTTCCTATCACTGTAAGCGCTCAAAAGGCCAAATGCGGTACCAAAAACGGCCGCCCATTTGGCCAATCTCTGGAAGTAGTCTTGGCCTGGGCTCAGCCCGGGCTCGGACTGGCCTTTTCTCACTGTAAACGCAAACTGGGCCAAATGCGGTACCAAATTGTTACTGCAGTGCCTTCCCTAATAATCATTTGTTTACAAGCAGAGCACCACTACGACAAAATATTGAAAGGTTTGAATTAAAAGCCCGGGGTGAGCCCTCCACTGTAAACACACAGTATTGTGGGGCCGAGTACTGCTATTGAGGCTGTGCTCGGCCTGGGCTCGGCCTGGGCTCAGCTCAGCCCTGCACTGTAAACAGGGTCATAGTGACATTCATCTCGTGCCACTTTTACCTCGGTATGATGTGGTACGGTACACTTTGAGAGCTTTCGAGCATTCCTCTGGCATGGTTATAGTACAGTATGGTAGGCTTTAGGAGAGCACTTGATCGCACCCCTTTATTTGAGAAAGTTTGTGTCCTGCAGTAGGCAGGACTTTATTCAGGGTTGCCGTGATCATAGCAGTTTTCCTGCTGGTTGTGAGAGACTACCGATTCAGCTATACAGCTGCGCTAAAGAGTAGCGAAGTGTGATGTCGTAGCCATTCATCACCCTGAACTCTAGTTCTAAACAACCTTACCTGGCCCAAATATCTGTGAATATCATTGTTGCTAACCAGGCTGGTTCCAACCCAAGCTAGAACAAAAGACTGTGACATCATCATTTTGGTACTCTATAGATTATTATTTTGTAAAGCACTTTTAAACGATCAATTGTAAGAGTGCAATAAGAATGTTTTTTGTTGTTGTTGTAATTATTGTCATTTATTCATTATCATTATCTACTAAGAAATCACATGCTTTCTTATTCTGTTCCTGTCATTATCCATGGCAAATGTAACCCTGGAAATGGTCTTGCAAGTCCTGATTAGCAAAGTGTGTCAGAAAAATACAAACTGCTGCATACAGTATGTGTAGATTAGTTATCACATTTCTCATTACTTTTGTGGAGTTCCAGGGTCAACAAGTCCAGATCAACATCCCTGGTTTGAGTCTGCCGGGCACCACGGGGCCCAACACCGAGATCCTCTGCCTCATGAATATGGTCACCACGGACGAACTCAAGGACGATGAGGAGTACGATGGTGAGTCAATGACCGCCCTCTGTCAAGGAGGCATTTTGATGCAGGAATGATAGAAATTCTTCTTTTTATGCCTCCGCCACGAAGTGGTGCCGGAGGCATTATGTTTTCGGGTTGTCCGTCCGTCCGTCCTTCCGTCCGTCCTTCCGTCCGTCCGTCCGTCCGTCCGTCCGTCCTTCCGTCCGTCTGTCCGTCTTTCCGTCCGTCCGTAATGAATTTTGTGGACAAGGTAACTATCAAAAGCTGTTGAGGTATCCTAATGAAACTTGGCATGTATGTGTATTAGGGGGTGAAGTTGTGCCTATCAACTTTTGGGTGCACGTGCTCAAGGTCAAAGGTCAAAAGGTCAAGGTCAAATACATAAAATTTCACTATTTCCACCATATCTATGCAATGCCTGAAGATATTTTCTTGAAACTTACCCAATTTAGATTCTCTGGTGAAAGTTTGGGTCATGAGGTCAAAGGTCAAAGGTCAAAAGGTTGAGTAAAAGTATTAAAACTTCTTTTTTTTCTCTGTAAATTGGAAAATTGTTCAAGGTATCTTCATGGAACATAGTATATACATGTACTGACTGGCAGTGATTATCTAGAGAATGTAGGGTTCATGGGGTCAAAGGTCAGGGGTCAAAGGTCAAGTGCAACACTTCAAAATTTTACTATTTCCCTCATGTTCATGCAATGCCAGCAGGATTATTATTTTTTTTTTTACACTTGGTGTATGCATGTGTAACCTAATAGAAATTCTCTGGAGAGTTTTTTTTTTTCTTTTTTTTTTGCCTCAAAGGTCAAAAGGTCAAAGATCAAGTGAAAGTGCTGAACTAACTTTTTCCTCCATATCTCGGAAGTGGCTCAATTTATCGTGAAACTTACTGCATATTTATGCATGTTCTACCTGAAAGTGATTATCTTATGAATTTTAGGGTCAAAGGCCAGATGAACATGGTAACAATTTACTATTCAGTACAGAAATTGCACTTTTTCTCCATACCGGTACCATGAAAATTACTCAATGCATAAATGTATGAATGGGTCAAAGTCAAGTTAAAGTCCTTAAATCCCCAAATACATGCTCTCCTATTCATCCAATTAAACCAAGGTCAAGGAAGGAGAACATCAAACACATTTGTGACAAACTTGTCATTTTTCAGTATTTTGCCAGTTTTGTGAAAATGTAATCACACATTGTCCACATGTACTATCTAGATCTATTAGGAGAATCATGCATTATGGCGGAGGCATACCAGTCGCCATAGCGACATTTCTAGTTCAAGTATAAAATGGCCTGAGTTGGAAAGCTCGAACTATACAGGTGTCTAAGGATGTAGGGAGAATGGATAAATCAGGGCATATTACGCATTTGGGAAAGAATCAGTTTGATATGAGATATTTCATACATGCAGTGATATTTATCTGTTTGAATGACAAAGGGAAATAATGTCTGAACTGACAATTACAGGATGTTCATCAATAAAAAATGAACCTTGATTTTATCAGTGATTGCGAACATGGATTGAAATCTTGTCACAACATAGTTTTGAGCTGTTGCTTGTAGATAAGGTGTATTGTAATTTTCAATATGTGAATTGTTCCTGTGTGTGAAATTCCTAAATAGGAAGTTGCTTAAAAGAAATAAACTTGGAAAGGGGAAGGGGGTTGCTCGAAAGACTATACTGCTGAAGGAGTGCAGTAATTTTGTTTTCCTTTATGAAAATTCTGCTCTTGGGTTCATAAGATGAATTTTGCATACCATAATTTTGGGTATTGTCATCTCATTACTTGTTTAAATTCTTGTGTACAAAGTGAAGATAACTTCGTTTTGCCAGATTTTGTTTGTGTACTGGTATGGCATCCCATGAAATTTCCACACTGCAAAAAGTGCCACGTTGAGGCAGCTACTTCATACCAGTTCTAGTGAGCCTTCATTCCCCCTAGTTTTTGGAAATACGTTTATCCCCCAATATTTTCTCTTCAGATATCGTGGAGGATGTTCGTGAGGAGTGTCAGAAGTACGGGCAGGTACGCAGCTTGGAGATTCCCCGCCCCATCAACGGAATAGATGTGCCTGGTTGTGGCAAGGTAAGGCGTTTTGTTGCATTGAGAAAGCCTTTGAGATGGCTGTGTAATTTTCAGATTCGGACATCGGTAAGTTCTTCAGACGTTTGCGGGAGATCCTGTATGACTTGTGGCAATTTGATAGCCAAAGACAAGCCTATCACAGCAGCAGTAAGAATATAGAGGAAGAATGCAGCTATCAGATAGAATCACCTCTGAAGCTTATATAGAGTCGAGTGTTCACGTGTTGAGGCACTTCAAAAGAGTGGGTCCTATTCAGACCTGATAGTAATATGCCCCATTAAATCGTGGAAGTTGCATATTTTGAAACATTCCAAGACTTTTAAATCGTCTATTGAGAATGAGAAGGGCTTTAAGTTGTCTTGAACACTATGGGTTTAGCGGCAACTTAACGCCCTTATCATTCTCAACCGACGAAATGTAGACAGAAGGTTGTATAAATTTCAAATTGTTATGTTCAAACATATAACTAATTACTTACTTTTCTGCTCAATCACGTGATGATTTCTTGGCTCTAATGTGTGCAACTTTATCAGGGTGGTAAAGTGGTGAAGGATTACATTTTCGCAAACTATACTGGACATTGTGCTCTGTGGGAAAAAAACTAAACAAATTATCATCAAGATGAAAACAAGTGCAAGATTACATTCTTGATTCTAAATTGTATGTACCTACCTGTCACTGATGTGATGTTTTGTTTAAATTTTGTATTTCATTTCTAACATCCTTTTATTTTATTCAGAATTGTTCATATCTATGTTTCCCTGGAGGAACTATTCTTTTAAAGTTGTCACGTTTACCTAAAGTTGTAAGTGGCAGTAAACAAGAAATGTATTGTCTTCTTTGTATTCCCGCTGAAACAGATCTTTGTGGAATTCATGACCGTTCTGGATGCCCAGGCTGCGCAGAGAGCCCTCGCTGGGCGGAAGTTTGCCAACCGCACCGTCGTGACGTCCTTCTACGACGTGGACAAGTATCACAGACGAGAGTTTTAGAGTTTGTCGTATCTCTCTGTTGTGATAGGCGCCTGTTGTGTCTATGGAAGATGCAGGTCTCGGTTGTTTAAGTTCTGTCTCTACTTCCGTCATTTACACATCCTGTCAATAAATTCTGTCATTTTAGGTGTGGAATGAAGTCTGATAAATTGACCTTGTATTTGGGCTTTGTCTGCCCCGCATTTGAATTGATAAAAGAAATTTCACTGTACTGTTGCAATGTCATCTGTTGTGCACTCTGTTTTAGGAATGTAGACGAAATTGTGCACCACATCCTCATTTATTGAAATTTTTGATGATAAATGTCCCACCTTGATCTGTAGTCCAATCTCAGATCAGGTGTGAGTGAGGAATACAGTCAGTGTCCGGTTGCACTGTGACTGAGACAATTGACTGTCTTCATTGTATATTTAAATTTTATGCATCCCTGTATGACTAGAGTTTTCTTAGAAACCCCCAAATTTTGTCTGAGGCATTAATTGTGTTTTTCTGAAAGTTTTCCCATCATGTTCGTCTATGTGGTAACAATTTACATGTTACCTACATACAGGTGGGTTGAAATTCAAATCTCTGTACATAACTGGTTTGTAGATTACTATTAGAAAATCTGGACAGAAAGTGTGATACATTTGAATGTATCGTGAAGGGACTTCTCACCCTTCCATTGTTAGGATATTCGCACAAAAAGGACAAGAAATTTTTGGAGATGCAGGTAACAACTAATGCTTAGAAATGCTTTTTTTGTGTGTAATAAGCAGAATATTCTTGTAGGATGGATACTAGCAAAATTGTGACTTTACACAATGTACATGTATTTAACTGAGAAATGATTTCATCCCATACTGTTCTTATTTTTGAAGGAAAAGAAACAAATTTTAGATCAGCCTCTCTCAGTATGCATGTGAGTTGATTACAAATTGATCTAGAATTGTTGAACTGATCTTTGCTGTTATTACATTACTCATGCTTTCAGAAACATCCATATCAAATGTAGATTACAACCGTTAATATAGTTTCGGTATCATTTCAAATGTGCACACTTGCGCACACACCTACACACGAACTAACAAACAAACACACTCGTGATATCTGCTCTTGAGAAACCTTTAGCCACACATGAAGACTGCATGAATACTGAAATTCTAGCACCCAGATTATCATTTCCTTCATATCGAGTATAGTCAAGTTTGTGGAAATTTAGACCACTACTACATGTATAAGTGTGGCCAGTATCAGTTATATTTAGGAATGTTTGGTTTGATAGATGTAGTAGCTGTATGCCATTTGGTACACAGTTCAAGTAGGAGCTTGGAATAAAGAGGTTCTTTTGACTGGCACAGCTTGTTCCTTGTATCGAATGTCTTGCTACGCCAGCAAGCAGGAACACTTAAAAACCAAAGGACTTTGTGTTCAATCAGGAAGGAAGTTTAGACTTTATTACATCACCTAAATTGGTATACCAGATCTTCTTTATTCAGAGTTTCCATGATTGTCATTAAGGGTAGATCACTCCACCCTGAACATCTGTGAAGCAGTAATGTTTAGCACTGACCAAAGGAATTTCACGACCATGTGTTTAATGTTTCCAGTAAGGTCGGTGTACTTAAGAGCAAGCAGTGAATAATATTTTTTTAGGGTGAGAAAAAAACCCATCCATTTATTGTTCCATATTTTTAGTCAAGCAGAAAGTCTAACACCTCCCAATCTGTGGTGTGTGTTTTATTTGTTTTTCTTCATTTTGTTTTTGTTTTTTGCTTAAACTTGTATTAAGAAGTTTATATAAAGCCTCTGTATAGTTTTGGTATCTATTTATGTGAAAGAGAAATAATATGATGTCATGTGTATTTCTCATCTTGGTAAGTTTAGATGGTTGTGACACTAAACAGGTTTAAAATGAAGAATACTGAAGACAGAATAATGCACACAAGCATACTGTAAAGTAAGAAATGTTTGCAGCATTAAATTTTCTCGAATTGCCTCTGGCATCCAATGCATTTTAGTGTAGACAAGAACTTTCACGTGTAGTTTAATTTGGCGAATCCTGGCTCATGCGAAATTTACGAAATTAAAATTTACGAACATTTCTGGTTTTACAGTAATAGATCAATGAAGGAAACATACTGCCTTTGCTAGTAAAGTTTCAAGTGACTGTAGACAGGGAATGGATCATAGCAAATTGTTGATACTTCCCTGGATGTATTTCCTTATGAGTATATCCTATACCTTTCCTCCCTTTGCCCAATAGCTGGTAGAATTATTATCTTGAAAGCCATTCTTTGGTTGGTCTGTATTGGACTTTCAGCTGTTAGCAGGCACTTTCATTGCTACAGCAAGCTGGTGAGAGTGCAGTCTCATTCTAGCATTTCCCCACCATCTAAACCAATAGCTGGAAATCATTGTACATGACTTGTACAGTGGAACCTTGTTTTAAAGAGGTGCGATATACCCAAACCCTTCTATAACAAGGAGATTTTGAGGGTCCAAACTCTTTATATTTCCTTGTTTTTTTACCCTGATACTCTTAAAATCCTGATACAACAAGATCATCCGAATTGTCATGGTGTTTAGGTCATCGTTAAACGAGGTTCAACTGTATAATCACAGAGAAGGCACAGTCCTCAAAATTTGGTTTGATTGTACAATGTAGCCCCAGAAAGTTATTGAGTAGATGTCAGTTTAGCAAATTAAGAAGTTGTCTGACATAATTACATCTCAATAGTTCGTTGACTGTCTACATTCTGTTTCACCTTGAAGTACTTCGTAGTCAGAGACGCAGTCATCACCATCGACTCCTACTTGTAGCCGTCGCCTGCCCGTTTAAAAAATATACAGTTATATCAGTGGAAAAATTTGTAGGCTGCCTATGTACATATCTTGTGCTGCAGGAAGTCAAATGTCTCACACAAAAAAACCAAACCTTCCCCCCAACAAGACCCCAATGGAAGAGCGACAAGTGTTGATTGCTGGGTATGGCATAGATTTTTAGCACAACTTTGAGTTGCAGTGCAATGGTTGTACAATTTCCTCTGAGTTCTTAATCCCCAATAGGACATTTTCCCCCTCTTTACTTTATCTCTTAATATACCGGGTGCCAACAGTACTGGGAGTAGTGAGGTGGACAATCACTTAAAATGAGCACAATTTATGGAAAATGAAGATACAGTTTACACCGGATGTCACCAACAGGTTTTATTGTATGAATTCTGTACCTGTACCCAAGATCTGTAGTGGATTGTTGTGTGACATGTCCTGTCTTATAAAAGAATTGAAAGTGCAAAGATGTCCATCCAATTACTCCATGAAAAGATTAAATTGCAGTCGTCCCTTTCATTGTAGAATAGAAATAAATTTAACAGCTATTATAAGTCGCCTGTAGGGAAGAGTAACTTATCACATCTATGACGTACTGTCATGCAATGCTGTCTGTCGCCTGTATTCGTAGAAAATGGCTACCACTCATATCTGTGAACACAAGAAAATCCTGAAAGCTGGTAGTACATGTACTGTAGTGAGATACTTCAAAACCTCATGGAAGCAGGTCTAATAGGCAGTGTTCTGTGTTATCACGTGTTTCTGACTCGTTTGCTTTGCTTGTCCTGTTTTTATCATAAAATAAACGCTTATTGGCATTCTTTTTTGCAAAGTCAAATTTGTCTCAGTGATGTTCAGTTCATGCTTTTGAGTTTTAGACATTGTGTCACGCAAGAAACCAATTGCAAATTAAAGCAACTTTTATACGTAGTATGATTGTCATTGCTGTAATGAAAGTATGCATCACAGATGCTTTACCTATTATTTCTTTCCAAAGAATGCACAGAGAATTTCCTTGTAAAGAAATCTTGTTAAAACAGACAAAGTAAATACAGGAAATGAAATACATGTAGTGACAGTTTTACGCACAAATCCTCGTTCTAATGAAATCTTGGGAAGTATTCAACGAAATCTCGTATCCGTGTTGTTATACACAATGTATCTACTATATCTATATCTATATGTCTATCTACCTATACATGTATATATATATATATATATATATATATATATATATATATATATATATATATATATATATATATATATATATATTAAATATATACATGTATATATATATATATATATATATATATATATATGCCTACTGAGTATATTATACACACAAACATACATATATACTATATTACCTCCTTCCCTCTCGATCTCGATCTCTTTCTTCCATGCAGTGCAGGCAGGCAGTTTGAATAAACCTAATTCACAGTAGCATTCAGATTTCGGGTGGGAAAGAGAGGGAGAGAGATAGACAGAAACACAGACAGACAGACGGACAATGAAATCACGAGAGATCAGAAGGTGATGAGAAGTGAAAACTGATCTGAAGTATAAGGGCCTAACATGTCGATTTTCGGAATAACCGAGGGGAAATGTGGCATATGGATATGTAGTCCACCGCTTGTCCTGTAGAAATGCCAATCATTCTACATCATCTTCTGATGACGCAGAACATTGATGATTTTACATTCCATAACTCCTGTTTATTTTTGCATATATTGCCATTTAACAACAACGACATAAAGTCAAGAAACTGCACGAAGCAAGACAACACATCTTGGAGATGAAGGTCATATCTTTTATCACCATATCATTTTGTTCGACTATATACAGTACATACAACCTTGGTTACAATTTAAAAGTTACTCTCGTTTTGTATACCTGTCGCTGAAATGTTGTCATTGCTCCCCCCCCCCACTCTTTCTATATGCCTTTGTACCCGCATTTTGCCTATAGCAGGTCAAGTTACAAGGAGTCCTAGAATAAAAACAAAAAACAATAAAATCTCCATGTATACAGACTGTTTGTAAGTAGGAGATTATCGGATTACGACGCTTGCGCCACTTTCTGACCTTTTGTGCCATTTGACGCTCGACCAAGGAAGCGAGAAATTTTCGTCTGTGCCATGAAGTGACATGAACACATAATTGCCCTTGCTCACATTATGTGATTACCTAATCTTTTTGCGGCAACTCCTCCGTTATTGGGCATGCAAGGACCGCTCCTCCCCCCACCCCACACACACGCACTACAAAAAAGAAAAAAAAAATGTTGTGTTTTATAGTTTGCTGCCACATAAAAGGCAGTTGAGCACGATACCGCCCTCCTCCGCCCCCCCCCCCCCCCCCGCGTGGTCATCTTTACCGCATGCGCGTTCCCGATTTTTCGGGAATGAGGTATATTTTAAGGGCTCAATTTTAGGGAAAAAATCTCGACAAATTGGTTAAGTAGGGGTCTTTCAGTGCTTTTAGTATTTTTCCCGTAAATACAGTGTATCTTTAAATAGGGGTAGTTTTCAAATCTTTCCCTGATAGTCCTCATATAGGGTTCCGAGTTGAATTAGTTTCAAACTTACGAAAATTCCGAAATAGGGGTATAGTGGCACCTCTTGATGTTAGCCAGATTTCCCGAATGTGCTTATACTGATGTGCATGTTGTCTTGCAAAGCATGCCGGGTCGGCCTTCTCTTCGCATTTCGCCACATGCACTGCCAGCTTCGATCCATTCAAAAGAAAAATAAACTCGATAGGGGTAATTTTGCTGGTTTTCCTTTGGAAAGCCAGTGATAGGGGGTCTATCCCATTCCCATCCTCAAACTTCGGAGGGTATTTCGAAGAATCTAAAACAAGCATTAATATTATGCGCATGGTGGACCGTCTGAGTGAGGTGGCCAGGAGCACAAGTCATGTTCAAAAGTCGAAGGGATCTCCTGCATCCATCTATCCTAAATACTGTTGTTGCATCAAATTTATAAATATGCTGGTCTGTATTCACTCGGTATTGTTTTCGTCCCTTTCCCCCTCTTCAAATATTGTCCAGATTTGTGTGCACTTGAGAGGTAAAAAGGGCAATACGATATTATATGCGTGTACGAATCCTCTGTGAGCTTTTCTATGATCTGTTTGGACAATGTTCGACAAAAGCTGAAAGACGCCCTTGTTTTTTGATAGCGAGTGATGACCAGCATGTCCGTATCAAGATACAATCTGGTGTATTCTTCGTTTACAGGTCACCGTGTCCTTGATGGAAGGGATCCCCGACGAACTGCTTTTTGATATCGACTTTTCACGCACTGATTTACATGTACATCTGGATTAATACCAAAAAAAAAAGTACGTCAGAGGCCGCGTGCGGGGAGCCTGCACATAGTTTTCTTCAAGTGGTGGTGGCGGTGGTGGTGGTTCGGGGGGAGGTCGTTGTGTAATACAGGGGCGGCGCCGCCGTGGGGGCCGTGGGGGCTCGGGCCCCCACACTTTTTGAGCACTATACAAAGGAATACATAAGGTGTCATCACTTTGGGCCCTCACATTTTTTTCAACCAGGAAGTACGTAAGTGGCACTAAAATGGGAGGGGAGAGAATGAGCTGAGGACCTTTTTTTTTTTTTTTTTTTTTTTTTTTGCTTGTCAGCTGAAGAAACCCGGAAGTGGACGCGGGGACGGGGAGAGATGAGCTGAGGACCCTTTTTTTTTTTTTTTTTTTTTTTTTAGCTTGTCAGCTCATGAAACCCGGAAGTGGGCCCCCACACTTTTGAAAACAGTGCGCCGGCCCTGTAATATACCCCCTTTATTGCTTTGATGCATGGGAAGAATCTATAGGTAGAACTCTCAGAAAGTGGGGGCGGTGAGGGGGGGGGGGGGGAGCCTCAGGGCCATTCGGGCCCCCTCCTGACGATAAGGATGTTGTAAGAAGCTTTCGACATATCAGTTTTACCCGTCTGTATCGCAAGTCAAATGGAACATAGAATGCATTCATAAGTTGGGATAGATATTAAATAATTGGAATGAGCAAAATTGGAATGGACGTTATATATTCAAATAAACATAACATGTAGGCCTATACATGCGAACCTCGCTATAAAAAATATTCGGGACCATGAGGAAAAAAAAATCTCGTAACAAAATCCCGTTAAAACGAAGTCCTATAGGTTGCTACCTACAAATGTGACCTAACAAACAAGGCTGCAAAGAAAACAAAGGGTGCTATTGCGTCTGCCCTTCAACTTTTGGAATTCTCCTGAGGTCAAAAGGGAATAACATCGCCACATTCAGAAATACGTTGCCCCCCTTTTTTTTTCGTCAGTCAAGAATTTGTGCAGCTTCCTTCGTACCTGCTACAATTGTACTGATATGTAGTGGGGTGCCGTTGAAATAGCGAATAATTATTGTTCGCTAAGACTCCTAAGAGTACTTTGATAGCCGTGAGATATGGTCGCCAGTTACATTTTTTTTCAAAGTAACGGAAATTGTACTTCAAAGTTGTCCACATGTTTGAAGCTGCTGTAGGTCTATTCCACGCACATTTCAGTGTAGTACTGAATTAGTCGGAAAAAGTCTTTTTAGCACAAGGATCTCATATGAGAAGATTCACTTGAACGTTAATAATTTAATATGTTAATATATAATATTTCTTGGTTTGCTATGTAAAGATTAAATCATGGGGTTTCCAATACGCAGCGAGGTTTTCCTAGATCTAATGATACAGTGCGACAGGGGTACAAAAACAATAATAAAAAACCCTCCGAAATATGCCAAGAGGATTGTCCAGGACTTTGTGCCAGTTTTTAAAACAAGGGAGAAGTCCAACGCCCACATACGAGCATTAAGTTCATTATTTTGTGCACAGCCAAATTTTACAGGAGCCTGGAGAAGGATATCAAAAGTAAAACAGCAGCAAATTTGACGTACATAGCTTCGCAAGATGAGCTTGCATTTTGTTCACTTAAACAATGACCAAAACAACTCATCCTTTATTGTTTGATTGACCCACGTTCCAGGCTTTTGATAAATATACATATATATATATATATATATATATATATATATATATATATATATATACATATATATATATATATATATATATATATATATATATATATATATATATATAGAGAGAGAGAGAGAGAGAGAGAGAGAGAGAGAGAGGGAGGGAGGGAGAGAAGAGTTATAAATTGTAATCTTATTTTCACGGCTATACCGATATTCAAACAGCTTTCTTATAATTTATTCATTCATTGACACGAAGAAAAAAAAGATAGTACGGTGTATATTACTTGCAGGACGCTTAAAAGAGAAAACTGAAAGAATTATATAAGTGATATGTAAGCGAAATTATATAAATTGTAAATACGATTCAGGCTATCTAAATGAATGGCTGGCGGTAATACGTTTACCTTACAGTCAAGCAGGCGCGAGTCGAGCTACATTGTACTTGCATTATTGTGTCTGCTCGGGCGAAATAATCCTCATTACATTACCCCTGATGGTTTGAAGAGAAATTCGACAGCTTCTTATCTTTTACCGAACTCGATCTATTTTCACAAAAATGATCCTTTTTATATAGCTGTATAGCTTATAGTTGAGTGCTAACTTGACCGAAACAAATAGAAAAATAACAGAAAAAACAAAAAACAAAAACAAAAAACAAACAAGCCAAAACAGCCGGAATAAAAATACAAAGATGCTCTCAAACAATGCGGGATCGTTCAAACTTTCGGGAAACCCTTTTGAGTCGTAGCCTTTCGCAGTGTTTTACCTATAATAGTGCGAGGTTTCTATGCCAGTTGATCTAGATTACTTTACATCTATTTTCTTCCACTATCAGACTATACGTCTATTTGTCCTCAGACCTAAGCACAGCCAAAAATGTAAGTCCTCTAAAAGTTGTGCTGTGACCTTACAGCCACTAATCCGATTTCTTAACAATGGTCAAGATTCTAAACCCACAGATCTCAGACAACAGATATTGTGTAAGCGGATAATGTGAGAAAAAGATACAAAGATTCACAATGAAAAAAAAGACCAAAGTGACACCAAAGTCGATTTCGTTTACAAACATCGCAACTATACAGCAGGATCTTAAAGAGAGAAAACCTCACGTATTATGTTAATTCGATATTTGCTAATAGGAGGAACGGAGTTAACTTACGTTCCTGAAAATTATATTTCATTCCCTCGCCATGGCTTCATTTTCTTGGGGAAATTACGACACTTTTGCATCATGTCGTCACGTGCTTCGCGTCTGACAGAAACGCCCATGACGTCTCCCCAGTGAGGGCGTGTTTACGCTTTCCACCGTGTTTGCGATCTCAAACAAGCTCGTTGCTCTACCCTGTTGGTTTGCGGCTACGCCAATAAAACCCATGAACGCAGTTATACGACCCAGTCTGCAGGAGAAGGGGAAGGAGAAAGGGTATACTTTCGAAAGTGCTTTTCGAAAAGCGTCTGTTTCTTTACACGCATACATTTATGAGCACATTACCAACGATTCATTTGTCTGCTGGCCCGGTATAGAATTCCTTGGTTGTCGAGCAATGACTTTTTTTTTTCCACCCATAAGCCGAAGACCCTGTCTTTTAACTTGGGGTCATATCACAAGTAAAGCTAATGGTCCGTTTCCATGTTCATGAGATGCATTTTTTTTTATCTCTCTGATTGTTCGTCTTCGGTTACTTGGCAAATGATACTGTCTTCTGTAAATGCATGACACGTGCATGCTATCACATAAAGAACAACAATAAAATTGGCAGCGTAGATATCCTGCCGTGACAACAGCGCTGGGAACGCGCTAGCTATTTCAGAACAGTCTAGTCGCGGTAAAAGTGAGAACGGAAGCTCTAATCTGCCATTTTGACGATTTCTGCGAGGACGGACTGTAACCATGGTGGTTGGAAAGAATCTGATTATTCTATGGGTCTCCATGGTTACCTACCTACTATCAGTGTCTGAAGGTAAGCTAACGAAGTGTTATCAAAATTTATAAAAGTGAGTTTGGTTGAAATTGTCTGCATCTGTCTATGCTAAACTGTGGTTAATATACCGTACTTGCATTTTGACCAGGAAACCCATTCAGTATAAAAAAAAAAAATTATCTTGCAGCGTAACAGCAGTCAAAAGACAGCAACGAAAAAGTTCAATTGGGATCAAATGTAAACAAACGAAAAGAAAAGTGTGATATCATTCCGTACGGTTGTATCAGAATTCTGCATGCGCCTTCTGAAATTTCAGAATTGACTGGTGTTCCACGAATCAATGTACATGAATTTTCGGCGTTTTTATTTTTTGTTCATGTACGGGAAGAGGTATACCAAAACAAAATTGCCAATTCACACTATGTACAATAGGACTCATATGCGGAGGGTAACATCTGACAACGAGAACAATAAAAGCTTCATCACAAGCACCGACAAGTGGACCTTAAATATGAAAGTTACGGAATCTTTCACATTTCAAGTTTCACATTTCAAGTTTCAAGTTCAAGTTTCACATTTCAAGTTTCACAAGTTTCACATCTTTCAAGTTTCACATGTTTAACTGTATATCTGACAGCAAGAGCAACTAAAGTTTCCTCACGAGTATACCTTAAAGAGGAAATCCAGTCCAAATATAAGCTAGTCTGATAGAAAAGAGTAAAATTTTTGAGTTCAAATAAGGAAGTTATGAAATTTGAAGTTTTGATAATTTCTCCAAAACAGTTCTTGTACAGTGAATATGAATAGGCAAATGACTGAGCTAACCATGTCATACCCTCACAATTTTCCATTGATCGTGTAAAAAAAAAATGACGAAAATTCATCGTTTCTGTCCTTGAAGTCTGAAACATGACATTATTCCTGGTTTAATAATTTCAGAATAGTGAACAGTAGAATATATGAGGATATGAGCCTCGGGCATAACTGCGTTTGTATGAAAAACTGGAAATTTCAAAATTTTATGTACAAACTATGTGGTAAGTTGTGAGGGAATGACATGCTCACTTTGCCATTTGCATATTCATATTGACTGTTCAAGAACTGTTTCCCCCCCCCCCCCCCAAAAAAAAAAAAAAGAAGAAAGAAACATAATCATCACCAAGCCATCTTTTCGGCTCGTGATCTTTCAAAAACAAACAAACAAACAAACAAACAAACAAACAAACCTTCCCCGAGAAGTCACCGTTAAACCGTACCAGATTATTGCAACGCATTAAAATTTTTAGGGGAAGGATACACGTACCATATTTCAATGTCTTGTATATATCAAACAGGAAACTTCGCAAATATTTTCGCCTTTGGTATTAAGAAAGACCTGTGACATTTTGGCTTCATAGCTCTATCTAATTTTCGTATAAACATTTGCAAACAATATGACTTTTATTATTCAGTGAAAACATCTTGAATTAGTTGTTTCAGTGTAATTTCTATATGTTTCTGTAAATTTTTTATTTGATTGTTTTATTCTTTCATCAAATTTGTATTCTTTTGTTTCTCTGAATATACTTTATTCATCACGGCCCGGCTGAACATGCTGCGGATATGCACTGAAACAACTAAATATAATACTTGTTGCTTTGCTCTCGCTCTCTCTCTCTCTCTCTCTCTCTCTCTCTGTGGTTTTTCCTTCTTGTTGGTGTTATATAAACTTGTGATATCTCTACTCGACAATCTTACCGTGTTCTCGCAAGCTTAATCACTTTTCGGATTCTTCCGCCATGAGAAAGCTCCAAAGTCTTGTAAGTGCTCACTTCAGTTCTCGAGGTCCTAACACAATACTCCCACAACTTCTCTCTCTCTCTCTCTTTCTCTATACCTCTATCTATCTATCTATCTATCTATCTATCTATCTATCTATCTAACTAACTATCCACCCATCCATCTATCTATCTATCTATCTATCTATCTACCTACAGTATATCTATCTATCGAAATCACTTGGCGTAACATGTGGAGTCCCGCAAGGGTCCAATCTTGGCCACTTCTGTTCACAATCTATATCAATGATTTGCCTAACTGCTTGCAACGTTCATCGGTTGCATTATGCTGACGACACGTGTATTTATGTGTCTGGTAAAAATGTAAAACAGATTGAAGAAAATTTAAACCATGATAGGGCCCGTATTGCAGATTGGCTATCCTGTAACCGATTAGCCCTTAATTTGGAAAAAATGTGAAACTTTGCTAATAGGGTCTAAGAAAAAGGTTAAGCACGAGAATTTGAATGTGAGTGTAAACAATGTTAGAATAACTAAAGTTCCTCATTGTAAATATCTTGGTGTGCATATTGATCAGTCACTAGACTGGAACCATCACACTGAACATTAATGTTTTGTGTAAACGCACTGTCAGAAATCTGTATTTGTTAAAGAGAATAAGACATTTCATATCAGTTGAAACGGCTATCATATCTTATAAATCCATAATTCAAAGTAATTTTGATTATTGTGATGTTATATGGTCAAATATCAATCATAGTTATATTCAGCGTCTTCAAATTCTCCAGAATCGTTCTCTAAGAGCAGTGTTGCAGGTGAATTCGAGATATCCAACTAATTTGTTGTACTCACAAATTAATGTCGACATACTTGAGATGAGAAAAAATAAACATATGTTCTGTACAATGTATACAGTTGCTTATAATTTAAGCCCTAAATATATGAGTGAAATGTTTGAGTTGAAAATTTTTGATTATATAGATGATTTAAGGAATACAACGCTGATATTCAAGTTACCATATATCAAAATCTGCTTTAGGCAAAGGAGTCTTAGTTATCAAGGCCCAAAATTATGGAATACATTGCCAACTTCTATTGCGTAAAACAGCGAACAACTGTTGCGGTTATAGACGGAGTTTAAATTTGTATCTGACACTATTGCACCCCTCCCCCATTTTTTTTTCAAGTAAGCCGAGCATGTCTTCATTTTTTTTCTGTAAATTTCTTTTTTTTTTGTTTAATTTTGCTCTGATTAATTGTTTCATCTAACTGCATTTTGTATATATGTTTCATGTACATGTGTATATGTTTTGAAAAAAGTATGTCATTTTTACCTCATGACGCACGGACATGAGGAAGAACAGCCGTCGGGCTGAGTCATATGCCGTGCTGAAATATATAAATGAAATGAAAATGAAAAATGAAATCTAACCGACTACATCTATTTAACTATAAATTTCATCATGGATCTTTTATTGAAGGCACACCAATATTTCTAATGATTAGAATTCACAATTTCTCTCCGCCGTCGTATTCGCATTTGCCTTTGACTTCGGTCAAGAAATAACAGCGGTCTAAACTTCTTACATGATAACATTATGCCCAGAATCTCAGCTGTGTATCTTTACGACTGTGAAATCAAAATGTTTAAACTGCCTTGAAGCTTCCTGTCGATTAACTCTGTAATTACAGTCGTAATCGCGTTCGCAAAGAATGTCTATTTTATTTTGAATCTAGTATACGATCATACAGGGGACTTCAATGAATCGACGTGTAAATCTATACAGTTAGATTTTTATTACCTCATTGCTAGAAGAATGTTATATATACGTTACCAAATGAGAGGTCCGAAGAATCAGTCCCCAACCGTGATACACAGAAAGTGCGCTATATAGCTAAATTCTATGCACAGAGTATGCGCTTACAGATCCTACCAGCACATCCACCATACACCCCACGAATTGATTACAGTATATTTGAAACATGACTCTTACAATGACTCTTTACACTGGATAGAAGTAGACATCCGCGTGTCATTTTTCGTGTATGGTAATGTGATAGCCTGTTTGATTTAATGGGGATGTCAAGTGGAGTAAACAAAAAAGAAAACATCCATCATGGCAGACCTTGCAGTTTAATGAAGGAGGCCTAGGGCAAGCGAACTTTCAATTATTCTATATTGACATAAGTATTATCAGGAGGACATTTCAAACACTGGCAACGATGCTCAAAATGATGCTGTCTTAAAGTAAAGGCGACCTTGTATTAACATTTGTAAGATGCGAGGCACGCAATCAAACGGTAATTATTTTTTGAACATAACAGTTTATCGTCTAATGGTTTACATACAAGCATATCATTGTAAGGTGTTTTAATGAGGAATACGTTTATCATACACTGCCGTTTTGCTGGAAATTTCACTGCGCTATATTGTTTGATTGTTAAAATCATCAAAACATTTCCATACATTCTGTGAAAGTAGTAATATAACTAAAGCAGACGAATGTTCGGAAGATAAAGCGCTATTTGGAATCACCCGATACGGAGAATGAAACAGCAAACTACGTCAATTCAAGTCAATTTAGCTCAGTTCATGCAGTTCAATTCAATTCAATTCAATTCAATTCAATTCAATTCAATTCAATTCAATTCAATTCAATTCAATTCAATTCAATTCAATTATGCTTTATTTCCATCCAACAAAAGGAAATACATTAAAAATGACATAATACAAAATACTCTTGTATACAATATAAGTTACAATTTATATTGCCTGACAACTTGTAAGAAGTGAAAGTCATAATTTTAGGATAATACAATATATATATATATATAACGAATGAATGTATAATGAGAGAAACAATGCATACTAAACTTTTAAAGGATGACAAATAAGTACAAATATCAATATGGCCAAAGAATTTTTTTTTCTTAAAAGGTGGTGGCCCGACATTTATTTCAGGTAGTCCTGGGCCAGAGCTATATACTATCCTTATGGCTTTGTTACGCATTTTCCAAGTCAGCGTATCCACTACAGTTCAGAAATTTGAATAACTCGTAATTATCTTTGCGTGGGGTACTGCCTTGGAGAGGTAGGCCTATATATATATATATATATATATATATATATATGTATATATATATATAATTATAATTATAATAATAGTAATAATAATAATAATAATAATAATTATTATTATTATTATTATTATTATTATATTGCCCTTGAAATTAGGAATGCATATTACCGACTGCATTATGAGGAAGAACCTCACGGACTTATCCAAAGTAAGCAGATGTATGCGCTCCTTGAACATAAGATATTCAAATGACATTAACTTTAATCATAAATCTGCTTTGTATAGAGATGTTGCGATGGGTATGTGGTACCCACTGATATTTCACATGATCTTCAATATGTTTATAATCAAAGTATACAGATATGAACGTTGATATAAACAGTTGTAAAAAAATGTAAAATTATGCTTCTTGTGCTTTAATCTTTATACTCCTTGTGAATTTCAGCATTTATTTGCTCTTGTCGTTTTGTTTTGTTCATAAATTCTTCAAGTTTCAGCATATAGTTTTCTCAACCTTACTTCTCTTGATGTGGAAGTAAAGTGATAACAAAAGGATATAGATTCATAAAAACTATCAGTATTGTATGTAAGAAAGCTTCTGTTATTCTTCTTTTATGTAAAACCCACAGTACTGCAAGATTTTAAAACAAATTTACAACACAGTGAAAACGTTCCATCCGTTTGTACTAAACCGATTGCTTGACGGGATCAAAGTATGCCATGCACTAAATCTGTCGGCAATCGCCCTTTTTTCGGGGGCAGTCGCGGACTTATCTCTTCGTTGCGGAGGTAGGTTTGTAAGATATATTTGTGACAATAAAGACACTCTATCCCCGGCATTCCTTGATGATTCAACACTGTCCAGCCTTTTTTTTCTGTCTAAATGCCATCGTTGTAATCAACATACATGTAGTACCATATATTCCCGAATTACGAGGAGGAAAAGAAGGGATGACTGGGGTTGGGGAGTAGTATATCTTTTATAATTATATTTCATTTATTTATTGTTCTCCATCTCCAACCGAGACATGATTAATACACTGCAAAAAGCCGGGTGTTAAATGTATAATGAATCACCGAGTTGATGTTAAATTTTCGGTGCTCATGCATTTGTGGTGTTACATTAACACGCATGGGTGTCACTTCAGAATATAAGACTTTAAAAAAAATAGGTAATTAGTTTCCGTTGTTCTTGTTGCTTTTGAACTTCAACAAGAACTCTCCGATAATTAACCTGATTTTTGAAAAAAGGGGACACATTACACAACAGAAACAGTAGAGGATGTTGGTGGTCTCCTATTCACACCGGGCGGATGTTATACCATTGAAATTAACACCAGCAATGTCAAATCAACACCTAAATGTCATTGTTGAATCAACACTAGCGCAGTGTCAAAAATATCACCAGCTTTAGTGTCAGATTGACACCATGAAGTACCAGGTGAACACTTTTCAACACCCTCACAACATACTTTCTACACCTGTTGTTGTGGTCCTGTATTGACACTGGTTTGTGCTAGATTTAACATCCGTGCTTTTAAATCGCCGATCTTTTTGCCGTCTACAATTACGAAGTTTTACAGGAAAAATGCAATTATATATAGATATCAGATGTACAATAATCGAACTTTATGTGTCTGCAATTGATGAGCAATAAAAAAAAAATATATGTGTATGTGAAATGCTGTAAATGGGGAGAAATGGTAAAAAGGCAATGCTTGTAACGTATAGTGCATCCACGTCACACAAGAAGATTGTCATATTACATAATTGATACACACTTTTACATGTCATACGGAATTGCAAAGATAAATTACACGAATTGAATAAGACTAAAGATCCAACTAACAATAAACAAACACCCCTTGCAAATCTCAACACTGATTATTCCCCCTTCCACCTAATTTCACCTTAATCAGTGAATATGATATGTTTTGCAGGAGACAAGTTACGGGAAACAATGACGAGGATTTTATGACTTAGAATAATAGGCTCTCTAAAAGTCAAAGGAGGTTCGCTAACTACACACATTTTTTTTTTCAAACCAGCAGAGCAAAGTAAATTTCACAGATTTTAGTTTCCATGACACCAACGAGGATTTCTCAATTTATCTTTTATTCTACTTTGCTACTACGTTTTTTGTTGTTTTGTTGTTTTTGTTTTTTTGCAACGATAGGTGCAGTGTAAATGTAGCATTTGCCCTTTTCACACAATCGATTTGAAACATTTAAAGTGCTGCCAGTTCAAAATTTTGATGCGTAAGTAATTTGATAGAGTTCTGAAATAGTTTTTTTTTTTAGCACATCACAGTTGCTTTGTGTCAATTTTAAAAGGTTTTACCTGACGCGCATAATAATACCACGTAGATGAAACTAGCTGAGTTGCGGCTTTGATATATGTAATAATATAGATTTTGCGATGAAAGCTAATGGTCCGATCAATAAAATGCTCAACATCAAAACACAGTGAAGAAACTTTTTCTTTTTAGTCCTTCAGTACGCTCGTCCATCTGTGAGGTATAAAAAAGGCAGTCATGGTTTTAATGTGCTGTAAAGAACCCTCATACCTGATCGGCATTTCTTCGATGAAATACCCTATTCAATATAGTCTATCTCGTTTTCATATATTTTTTAAGACTTGCCATTTTCCGGACTCGATTCATGAAAGAAATCATGATATCCTATATTCTTGAGAAGTAAATAATATGCAAATTGAATGGGCGAGTCACTTATGCTCTGTGCGTTCAAAGATCTATAATAATCTGCGATGTCAGTCCGTATGGTCGATTTCTAAAGCCTTTTTGAGCATTGTCCAGCATAAAAACATGAAACCTCGGTGATCTGGATGGCAATGGACAATCATAATGGATATAAAGCTATTATACCATCAGGCAAGACCACCCAAATAGGATGACAAACATAATGATGAACTCAATATACACATTCATAACATAAAGTACAGTCATTTTTTTGTTGTTGTACATGATTATAAAAGCTCCAAACTACCTGATATATATCATAGACAGTGCTACTATTCCTTCTCTTCTGTCAACTTCTTCCTATCGAGCTATCTTCATCTATGTCCCTTCGAATACGTCTCTGTCTATAGTTATATTACCTTAATGGTTATCCTCCTTGGCTTAACATTATTGTATATGCATTCGAGGTTCAAGTTTTCTATTCCTATTTTCATTTTGTTCTTTCAGTAAAAAAAAAAGAGGAAGAAGAGAATAACAATCTTAGATACCATATCGCCCTGTGGCCACTATCCAAGTCAAGAAAAATGCTTATTGATAACGGTCTCCCACACCTGTTACTTAAAGGGGAAATCCAATCCAAATATAAGTTAGTCTGATAAAAAAAAGAGTAATATCTTACAAGTTCAACGATGAAAAAGTTGACTGAAATCTGATGAAAAATAAGGAAGTTATGACATTTTGAAGTTTTGCTAATTTCTGCAAAACAGTTCTTGTAGAGTCGATATGAATATGCAAACGAGTGAGCTAGCCATGTCATACCCTCACAATTTTCCATTGATCGTGTCCAAAAAAAAAAAAAAAAAAAATGATGAAAATTCAATGTTTCTGTAGTTAAAGTCAGTAACATGGCGTTATTCATGGTGGAATAACTTCAGAATAGTGATCAGTTAGATATACCAGAATTTGAGCCTCAGGCATAAAATTGCGTTTGAATGAAAAAACTGGAAATTTCAAAATTTTATGTACAAACTATATGGCAAGTTGTGAGGGAATGACATGCTCACTTTTCCATTTGCACATTCATATTGACCGTTCAAGAACTGTTTCCTGAAAAATTAGCGAGACTTCGAAATGTCATTTCTTACTTATTTCTCATCTTATTTCGATTAATATTTTATCATTAATTTCGTAATTTTTGTACTCTTTGTTATCAGACTAACTGATTTCTGGACTGGATTTTCCCCCTTAAGATATGATATACCGGTATTATGTTACTGATGGGCGTAATTATTTCAATTCCTTTAAGAAATCACATTCATATTTTGATGTGAACGTTATCGATGATTAGTTATATGACTCACTCGTCATGTAAAAAAAAGTAACTGAACTGAACGGAATAAAGAGATGATAATGACAGGAAAGAAAAAAAAAACAGAAGGAGAAAAGTGGGAAGAACGAGCTTGGCAAATGTTTTAAAGGAATTAATTCAGTTTATTATTTTTGCTGAGAAAAAAAAAAGAAAATCCCGAATGGAATATTTTACTAGTTGCAAGGCAAACTTAGGATTACAACAAACATTTTGTAATATCTATTCATTCATTATATTTGTCAGCAGTTAGTAGTTCTGATGTAATTCTGCTTGGCTTGTGGAAGGGTTGTTTCGAAGGGTGATGTCCGTTATTCCAAAGGTTCGTCAATCCGAAAGTGAAATAAGGTTCGTTAGTTTGAAGGTTCGTTAATCCAAAATATGAAATAAGATTCCCTATTCCGAAGATTCATTATTTCGAAGCACACAAAGTCCGTATATTTTACCCGGATGTTGTTAATCCTAGAATAAAATAGGGCTCGTTTATCCGAACATTTGTGGCGTTATTCCGAAGGTTCGTTATTCCGAAAATGAAATAAAGTTTGGTATTCAAAAAGCTTGTTATTCCAAAAACGAAACAAGGTTGGCGATTCCAAAGGTTCGTTAGTATGCACCTTCTTTTCATTTCGGATTAACGAACTTTTAATTGTTTCATTTTCGAATCAACGACACTTCGGAATAACAAACTGTGATCGGTTCGGGTGATGGAATAGCTCCATGGAATAATGGAGGATTTCCATTCCCGATTAATCTCTCTGTATCTCCTCTTCATCTACCCTTTATCCTTCCCACTTATTCAGAGCTACCCTTGCCACACGATAAACCAAAAAACTACACTGAACATATTATGAAACAACAACAACAACAACAACAACAACAACAACAACAACAACAACAACAACAACAACAAGAACCACAAACCTTTCTAAAGCATGTCGTGCCCAAGGAGGTAATGCTCTTCAAAGCTCTTTACACGTAAGGGGAGGAGAGAGGAGAAGAAAGTAGAGGAGGAAGAGGAGGAAGAAGGGGAGTTCTCTGAAGCACCTCTTCAATTCCCTCTTCCGTTTCCTTGTTCAGCGTATAGGCATTCTCTTTTTTCTTACTTTCCTTCCATTCTTTCCATCTTTCTGTCAAATCGTGTCATGTTGTTGTTGTGTTTCTCTTGTTTTGTTCCGTCTTGTCTTGAATTATATTCGTGCTAATTATTTGCAAATAAGTATTTCATAAGATTTTTCTTTGAGTGGTTGACAATAGACAAGCTTGCTTTTTAGTGGACCTCCCAATTCTTTTTTTTTCCTTAACTGAAGCATAACTTTGTATTTTTTTTTTTGCGCCAGTATTCATGCATATCTTTATCTGTATCATTCATCCTTTGCAAAGTAGACTGTATATGTTTAGGATATAATTCCTCGTTTATTCTGGGTTATGTTTTTTTTTTCCCTTTGGAAAAGAAGAATGGAAATAAATGAATTGAATTGAATTGAAGAGGATGATGAGGAGGAGGAGGAGAAAGAAGAAGAGGATGAAAAGGAAGAGGAGGGAAAAGAGAAGAAGGAGAAAGAAGAAGAGGGCACGGAGAAGAAAGAGGACGGGGAAAGAGGAAGAGGAGGAGTAAACTAGTGGTGCTGGAGGAAGAAGACGAGGGGAAAGGAAGAAAGGAGGGTAAGGAGGAAGATGAAGTGGAGGTGACAGTTGGGATGCGGAGGATAATGTGGCTGAAGATGACAGACTTCAATCATTCACTCCGATCTTAATGATGAATTTTCTATCCTAAACCTTTATTTGCTACAGGGCAGTGGGACTGCTTCAACAGACGTTCCTGGGAATATAATGGAACCTACCATTACGGATGTATGCTGACCGGAAGTGCTCTGGACTGCAACCGCTGTGAGAACTGGACTTCCGTTCTCGGCAACCAGTCAGAGATATTGGAACAAAATAGTGAGTACAAGGGATTATAGAGTCCATCAGTAACTATTGACAACGTAACAGCAACAACTCCATTTCTTTTTTTTTTCGGTCTAATGAACCTTCGGGTTGCTTGTTCCCCACAAAAAACAGTCGTTTATCAAAAAAGTGTTTATGTAGCACCCACCGGGAGAAACTATAGGATAAGATTTCATGCGTGCATCACCTACTTGAGGAGTTTCTTGTGATCTAAACAAACAAACAAACAAACAACCACACAAAACAAAACAAAACAAAATAAAACAAAACACCAAACCAAAGAGAACGTGTGTATCTTGCTTGATTGATACTATAGGGATATCTGAAATATGAGGAAGTATTGGTTACCTCGTAATTTGTTCTGAAACAGAAGAACATGGTATTAAGCGAAACTATTGTAATATTAAAAGAACAAGTAGCAAATTACAATAATTTTACCAGTCGTAGTGGGAAAAATAGGGCTGTGTATAAAACTCGCAGTCAAGACATTGGTTGACACGTGAATGGTCAATGATTTGAAGTGTGTGATACTCTAGACTATTATCAATAAAGATGTAGACTGTAATATTTTTCACTGCTTTCCCCGGTATATTTAAAAGCGTGGTTACCGATGTGCCAAATGGAGCGTAACTTATTTACGCTGTGGTGGCAATTAAGATGAGTATGATAGTAAATGTAGTTGATATGATGCATAATATAAATATTAAATTAATTTTCTTTTCATTTAAAATGATATTCATAAGACATGTAAATAAGAACTTATACAACACACTTTTACCAACTGGATCAATTTTTCCCCCCACGTGGGTCAGTCAATTCGTCAAAATGCAGTATCTCAAGTCGATTTTTTTTTAAAACATTTCATTGCTGCCCATAGGAATCACTCATTTCAAACGGAAGACGGAGAAAGCCTTATGTGCAATAATAGTGTAATGAATGTATTGTCAGTGCGTACAATAAAAGTGGATTTCGGGGTATTCCTCATGTAGACGCCACCATTTTGATTGTGAGTTGTGAAAGAGTCCTTCAAGAAAGTCTTGTTATTTTGCGAGGCCAGATCAAATATATCTGATATGTCATCTGATAAGTTTCAATTGATTAATTTAAATTCAAATTTATTTCATTTTTCGACTAGAACATAGACATTTCACTTTCTTTGGTATCAGAGAATAATGTTCCATAAACATAACAAGTCAAACTGAGAAGAGTACCAGTTATGAAATAATCGTGGAACCTTCTGTAGTGTATTCACACATTCTCATTAAAACTGAAAGTGATGAAAATGAAATAACAACATGCACATTTCGGAAAATAAATTCTATTGAGGGACCCACTAAAAAGACAAAGCTTATAGAATGTGGTCCCCTCAGGTAAAGAACGTCAGTAGAAATATAAAGTAGTATTAGTTGAGCCGAGGATTCAGCTTTTAACTCTTTGCGAGATACTTAGTAACCACTTTACGAAATGTTAAAGAACATACAATGGTCTAAGAGGAATTCAAAGTTTATTTGATGAAAATTGGTTTTGAAGTGGTTGAGATATAAAAAAGTAAATCAAAGCGATCCTATAGTATAAGGTGGGTCCAACCTTTTATTCGGATTGCTTTGCTTGGGATATCTCAGCCATTTCAAAACCAATCTTCATCAAATAAACTGTATTTCCTTTTAGAATAATGTTCTTTCATATTTTACAACAGATTTCTCATTATCTAAAAACAATCATAAAAACCGTTAAAAACCTGAAGCCCCATCCCTTTAATGCACAAAGAAAAAAGAAAGACGCTAGGATTCATCTGCTTTGACAATGTCTGACGACAGTAATAGTTTGTGAGAGGACGTGTGTGTGCTTGTGTGTGTGTGTGTGTGTGTGTGTGTGTGTGTGTGTGTGTGTGTGTGTGTGTGTGTGTGTGTGTGTGTTGGGGAGGGGGGGGGGAGGGGATCTGTACAATTTTTCATACAACATGTACAATGTTACCGTTAAGAAATCTCGTTGAAATTTGTGTGTGACTTACACGCGATCGCTCTTAATTCTTTCTTCACACACGAGAGTCATGAAAGGCTGTATGTTGTTAGTAGTATAAACACATAAAATAACCATGAAAAACTTTAGTTTGGAACCATGAAAACTTTTAGTTTTGGAACAAAAAGACAAAAGAGTCGGGCACGTACCCATAACGACGGAAACATGAACATCATTATTACCTGCGAATGAAACGACCAGGGGGCATTTCATAAAGCAGTTTGGTCGGATATTTTTCTGAAAAACTGTTAGAAGCTACTAAAATCCTCGCATCTGATTGGCTGAGAGCAGATTTGTCCGACAACTTTGTCGGACAAAATGCTTCATGAAATGCCCCCCCCCCCCCCCCCCAGATCACGATCGCGGTTCATGATGTAGTGATTCCGTTATGAGTGCATCGTAAATTACATACCTACACGGGAGAACATTCTAACATGCGAGAGATTGCTAATGACCTGTCTCAGTGTGGTACATTGTACAAAGTCTCCCTGGCATGCATTCATTGGTAGTTCTTTCGTCCGAATGCATCATTTATTTCATTACGCTAATGGCTCGATAAAAATCAGGAACATCCATGAGAGGGCGTGATTGATGTGCAGGAGAGTATGAATCATTTAGCATGTGCCTCTCATTTACACAAGGCAATTTTGCGTGACTTTCACTCCCTGGTGACAGGTCTTATCAGAATTCACACGAGCTGTTTGGACAGCATCTACATTTTAAACTGCCATCAATTTTAAGCGAATATCAAAGAGACCGATATCTCTCTTTGAGTGTGTAGAAGGTTTCGCCTTGGCGAGTTAAGGGCGTCCTGCAAACTCCCCAATTACCTTAAAATGAATGTATGACAACCCCCTCCACTCTCCTCCTTTTTTCCGAATCCTACAGCAGGTTTGCATCAATTGCAATTACAGTAGTTACAGTTTCCATGGTTTCAACTGGACAACAACCCATCAGATTCGTGCAATTTGGTTGTCACCTGTGTAAATATAAAGAGCGTATAATAAATGTCTATTGAATTGAACGGATTGCACATGTTAGCGTAAAATGCAGACACCTCTCATACCAGAGTGACATTTGTGTAAAATTTTAGGTCAAATTTCCGAAAGAGTCATCTATTTATTCTTGACTTGAGTGTGTGTGTGTGTGTGTGTGTGTGTGTGTGTTTTCCCATGCTGTATACTGAGTTAGAATGGGTCCAATCACGTCTGCAACCTTACAGAACTGTATAGATTCATTTTGATGTTTATTAGGTTTAAAAAGTTGACATACACGCTTGCATCCACAACGCTCACATTTTGTTTTTGTTTGTTTACGTATAACATAAGTTATCATTTTATTAGAAGAATTCTCGGCACAAACTGAAAAGCGACATGCACATGTACGAAATAATTTCATCGTCGAATATGGAGCCTGTGCTAAGCTTTAAGGCGACAGAGAGTGTCATTCTAAAATAATAAATCGGCAAAAGTGTTTCTTGGAGAATCTGTAGTTTGATTGCAAAAGTGCTTTGTGACTATCATTTTATACTTGTCTATTCTATAATCTTTGTCCATCAAAGCAGAAGTTTCCTTTGCAAAACCGAAAGGGCTTGTAATATCTTGTCACTCAAGGTCTTTCTAATGATTACAACTGACGAAATTTCAGGAGACGAAAGAAACCTTCAAATAAGTCAATGTCCACGCTTTTCACCGACGTCCTTGTATACAATTATGCCTAGATCGATCGATTATCCATGTGATTGGACTTCGGCTTGATTAACTGCCATCCCATACTAAACAAAGTAGTTTCCACGAAATCCGGGGTCAGTTAACTGTATGGGAGCTTGATAGCCATGAACGAACGGACATAAAGCCAGGATAAACCCTTTCCACGCCATGGACTTTGAAAAGTGTGTGCAACGCTATGAGGATATCTGTACCAATGGACATTCAATGTACGCAAAGGATTAAACGGAGTCAGTTCGGAAGGAAGCGTAAAGGGTGATGATGGTGGTGGTGGTAGTTAAAGTGGTGGTAGGGGTGTATTTAGGGTAATTAGACAGGCGAGCGTGTCAATTTATGAGGAACTACACGCCACGTTTGAATGGAATTTGATTAGTATTAATAATTTCAGAAATGTCAACTACTCATTTTCGATTTGCTTGACTTTGTTGTGTTTCGTCAAGCCACCTTGATCAGGGCCAGGTTTACCTTTGAGGTCTACCAAAAGTATTACCCTAAATTTCGTTACAGGGACCTGACTTCGAAATCAAACGTCACTCTGACCAGTGGCTATATAGCATAGAAAGTTAAAGGCGCGGAGTCGCTAGAAGTTTGTGGCCCTAAAATATGGTGAAAAAAAGGACCCAGACAATTTTCTGTTTATTTGCTACCTACCTCTTTGCAGCATCTCCGCCAGTGTACGTGTGCCTCCCAATAAAATCTGGCTGTAGGTGGAAAGTGTACAAGTGTCAGGATGAGTGGGTCGGCCAGCGAAGGATAATAAATAATTAATACAACTCATCAATGATATTCGTTTCCCGCGTAGGATGAGTGCTCTTCGCGAAAGACCATTATAGCATCATGTGTTATTGAGACTAATCACGGTTGTTTGAAAAGCGAGGATAAGTAGTTTCGTGTTTACATCATCTCTCCCATCATTTGCTATAGCTATATCCTGGAAAGGCATGATAAAATCAATTTACTAGATTCCAGCTTTCAAAGGGTCATGGACTTGCCATTAAAAAGAAAAGGCAACGAACTTCCTGTGTGAGAACAATCGTCCATTCAAATTCAGTCAATCAAAAGAAAAAGACTTGTTTACTTGATTGATTTCCAGCGTCCGACTGCTTTTTGGTATCAACTATTATTTATATGTGGCAAATTAATTGATAACCATAGCACTGGAAAATTGAAGGCCGATTGGACGTGTGTGCATAGAAGGCGGATTGTCATCAAATTGTATGAAGGGGATCCGAGAAAGCTTTTAGGAAATTATTACCCGAGCTCGCCATTCAGTGGTGAAAAGAGATTAGTGGTCACCGGATTTTAATGAGGGTATGATAGTCCGTCTACACAGGGAGTGATTAGTGCATTTCATTGCTTTATCAAACGATGAGTGTATACAGAGAAGAAAAAGAGACATGGAATTTATTGGGTATGTATGCGTATTTATAGGTATTCTTAAACACACACCCACTCATGCATACACAGAAGTAGGTGCTCCTTTCATTACTAAGAAAACTATCATATCATTCACTGCGTTAAAACGCGCCACGCACACTAAAATATATATTCATGCCGGCAGTTCTGTTTTGTATAGCATCATATAACTATCTTGCTGTTTGAAAACATAAAAAAATGCATTTTTTTTTTGGGGGGGGGGAGAGGGAGGGGGGAGGGGGAGGGGGGTCAATTATATTATTTTGTCGTTTTTTTAATTGAATGTAACTATAATGAATGGAACTTGAAGGTCGCTCTATAAAATACAATCGCTTCTTGGAGACTTATAAGAAAATAAGAATAAAGGCTTTAATATGAAAATAAGAGTAAAGGCTTTAATATGAAAATAAGAGTAAAGGCTTTAATATGAAAATAAGAGTAAAGGCTTTAATATGAAAATAAGAGTAAAGGCTTTAATATGAAAATAAGAATGAAAGACTTTGAAAAGCTAAGGCGTTCGAATCACAATACGGATGTTTGAAAGTTTTTTTTTTCTTTTAATGAGGTCGACATTTATCTCTCGTGTGAGGGCACTGTTCTGGTCCTTCAAAAAGATACATTATTCTACTATATTTATTACATGGCAAACACACAGATGCTGCGAGTGTTAAAACAATGCAGTCAGAGTAGCTGGTTCTGGCTGACTTTTATTGTATTATTTTGCTGAATATAGCCCAAAGGTACAAGGAGTAAAAAAAAAAGAAGAAAAGCAAACCCAATTATTGATGTAAACCAGATAAAGACTGGGATGTTATGTTATGCCGAGGAAAGCCGAAGGAAATAAGACAGATTATAGAAGAAAAATATTCAGACAGGAAAAACGATGAATATAATGAAAGTTTTCTCTTGAGACAACATATTGTGCATATCGAGTAGAAACGGAATGACCAGAGCTTGCCCCGTTATATTTACATTGTGTCACTCGTGATAATAACATAATAATGAGAAACAGGACATATTCAAATATCATGCATTGTACGGATGACGGGAAAAGGAACGTGATATAAATATTGTTTGATCCCCTAAAGTGTACAATGATTCAATGGTAGGTACCTTATGATGTACAAAATGTAAGATATCCGAAAAACGGTAAATATCATAATGCATGTAATGTATGTATTGTAAGTATGTTCTGCGTCACCTGCGTCAACGGCAGCAGCAATCGTCCAGTCCCCTGGCAGCTCCCGCAGACAGTGAGCCGGATACATAAAAGCTAGCAATTGCTTGTGCTAGCCTTTTACTTGAATCCGTATGCATAAAAACAAGCGATTGCTTGCAAGCAGAAGCTTTTGCTCGCAAGCACAAGCAATTGCTTGCTGCCCGCAAGAAATTGCTTAGAGACCAAGCATTTACTTAAAAACGTATGCATAAAACATACCTTTTGCTTGTTCTTGCTAGCAATTGCTTACGATTTTCCAAGCTCTGTAAAATGAGCTTGAGCTTTTGCTTAACTGGGACGTTCCCTTTTAAGTGTCGCTTTCATATTCATAAAAGAAAGACCACACTTGTGCAAAAGTTGTATAAATCAACAAGAAATTACTCCTAAGTAGTGTAAGAAACTTTTTCGTTTCAGCAACGGGAATGTCCAGTGGTTAGCACGCAAAATGTGATGAAAAACAGGTAGGATGTCTGACTTCGGTAGAGAGCAAGGAGACCTCTCTCCAAGTGCGATCTGGCAGATCAGGGCTATTCTAAGCAGTGATGGGAATCAGCCAGTACGTGTGTGTGTATAGATGTGTGTGTGTGCGTCAGTGTGTGCATTTATGAGTGTCATTTCATAGCTCTTCTGCTATGTCAGGAAATGTTTCCGCATACCCACGCCCTTTCAAATACATGCTTTCACACCCGCCTTTGTTCTTGTGTTTGCACAGGCGTGACGTCCCTTTTGTTGAAAACGCAAGCAATTGCTTGTGCGGGACAAGCAAAAGGTATAAGCACAAGCAAAAGGTTATGCATATGGATTTAAGCAATTTCTTGAACTAGACCTTTTGCTAGACGAGCTTGTGCTTTTGCTTGAAACAATTACTTACAAGCAATTGCTGGTTTTTTGCATTCGGCCCATTATTTAAGCAGTGATGGGAATCAGCCAGTACGTGTCTGTGCATAGATGTGTGTGTGGATCTGGGTGTGCATTTATGAGTGTCATTTCATAGCTCCTTTGCTATGCCAGGAAATGTTTCCGCATACCCACGCCCTTTCAAATACATGCTGTCACACTCGCCTTTGTTCTTGTGTTCGCACAGGCGTGACGTCCCTTTTGTTGAAAACGTAATTAAGCAATTGCTTGTGTGGGACAAGCAAAAGGTATAAGCACAAGCAAAAAGGTTATGCATATAGATTTAAGCAATTGCTTGAGCTAGACCTTTTGCTAGACGAGCTTGTGCTTTTGCTTGAAGCAATTGCTTACAAGCAATTGCTTACAAGCAATTGCTAGTTTTATGCATTCGGCCCAATGGCTACAACTGTGATGACTGTGCGTGACAGACGCTGTCACTCCAGAATAAGGTTTCCATAGCCACCATCGCACCCACAATCTTTACTTATCTCTGATTATTGTTGACTAGTCCTGTCAATGATTTTCACTAAGGGTTTTTTTTTTCTTTCATGTTTTGTGTATACAGTGTATTGATTTTGTATCGTAAATGTGGGACCCTGCGAAAGAACGGTCATATTTTGCAGATATGGCTGAACGGGCAATCTCCCGTTTCTTCATACTGTATATGCAATGTATATGCAGCTTGTGTATGATTTAATCTGAAGACGGAAATAACAACAACAATAACAACAACAACAACAACAACAACAACAACAACAACAACAACAACAACAACAACAGTATTAGATTCCTGACTTCCTGATAGCGAAGAGTGTTCGCCGACACGACGGACGTCCATAGAATAAAAGAGAATGTATGTTATGATTGTGATAAGACGCTACGGTTTTACGTCACCACAAGTACATCAAGTAGAGGAATGCGCTGCTGTAGAGTGTAAACCATTTTGAATACAATAAGTGGTATGTAACTTCTGTTATGATGTTATTACTCTTTTTTTTTAATGCAGATCTGCAAGACAATCACTGTCGCATCATGCAAAACACGACTGCGCCATGGTGCTACTTCACGGATATGAACGGCGATGTTCGGCCCAGCGTTTGTCGCGTTGAGCCCTGTAGAGGTAAGACGAAGCAGACAATTGATGCGAATGTGGCGCCATTTACGGTTGGCGCCATTAAAGCGTCGATGTATGACCTATCCACACACTTCGCTGTAAATCATAGATGACGTAACAATAACTTCGGAGATCAAAGAGAACCACATCAGGGCTCCATCATGTACCTTTATATGGAGTATCTGGACATCTCATTGGCCAATTGCTTTGAAGCCGCCATCGCGCCACCATCTTACCACGCACATCGTCCATACGTTTGTGCACGGAAATCATGACGTCACGTGATCTTGGCGACAATCTTTGCTGGAAAGGGCGTGCATAGAGCGTGCCTAACAACATGGCGGCGGGGAGGCTTCACCAAACTGTCTTGTTTGTACAGCATGAATGGGCCAATTATGAGATATCCAGATATGTACGTCCTTCAGAGATCAGTGAGCTCTATTTCCAATCTCACAAACACGCATCCCCCCACACACAAGAGATCAAACAAACAAGTGTCAAACAAACAAACAAAAAACAAAAAACCGTTGCTATGATAACCATCTTGCTGCAATGGCAAGTGTTATGGTAACGACAAGAATCCTGCTTCCGGAAAAGCTGTTGCCAGAAGAAGTTATGCGAAGCATGTTTAAGATATGTTCTGTTTTGCTTTTGACAGAAACAAGTGCATGAATTACTTAACGAGCGATGAATGTCTTATGTGTAGTGGGGCCATGATCAGATTGCACTCCATAGCAGGCAACTGGTTACCTGATCCAAATCACGCTCTTTTATGTAGTAATCAGGTAATGACGGCGATGAACACAAAAACGCAAATCGTTTGAATTGGGGTAAATGAGAAAACGCCATGAACTAGGCTGCGGTGATATCGATCAGCTGGGTGACAGTCTGTTTATAAAATCTCCACAATTGCAGCAATAATGCAGCGGAAAATTTTGAATTAGTGATGAATAATAATAATCATAAAGATATTTGTATAGATTTTAACAGGTATAAATGAATGATACACGCCAAAAAAATCAAAATAACAACAACAACAACAACAACAACAGCACAATAACAAAACCTCTCTGCCTGTGTTATAGTGACTCCACTTTCGCTGATCACTTGGCCATGCACTTTTACTGGTAGACAGAGCTTAATTCCTTCCGCCCAAGCGACTCTTAAAAATAATACGTCAAGCTTTTATAAAAGTGCTACTCACACACACACACACACACACACAAAACCGGCTGTAACTATATACTCGTAATCCTTAGTAATAAATATGCGAAAGTGGTAGAGAGAGAAAAAGAATGAAAGAGCGAAAGACAATGGCTTATGATGGTGGTACGCACATCCAGGTCAAATGTACACACGTAGAACCATTTTATTATGTCCTATCTTTTCTTTTAAAGGTCCTGTTTACCTTTGGCAGCAGTGATTAATGTTCAAGATATCACTTTTGATGTATATGTGTAGGTCATTCGTGTTACAAAACATCCATATAAAATTTTGGCACTAGAAAGCCTTAAATATTAGGAGCTATCACTGTTTTTCTCTTTAAACCATAACTGTAGACGGTTTAGTCTGGAATCATTTTTATCATAATCATTTTTCACATTTTATATACATAACAATACTTAACATAGATTATACAGTTTCAAATTTTTACATTGGTTGTTTCTATCCTTAAAACATCTAAGAACTATCTTGAAGCACTAATGCTGGGTTTTTGTTCCATCTGCAAATGGTAAATTATGCCCTAAACTTTTCATACGTATTAAATTTTGTTTACGTGTTTCTTTTGTTGTTCAATGAAATTGATTTTCTGTTAACTGGATCATACTTCGCTCGTTTTTGCTTTTGGTTGTGCACATTACACTGCAAAAAGTCCGGTGTTGAATAGTGAACACCGAGCTGGTGTTAAATTTTCGGTGCTCATTAATGGTGTTAAATTAACACCTCCGGGTGTCATTTCCAAATATAAAACTGTTTTTTGAAGAGTTTCTTAGTAACTGCACTTCTTGTTGATTTCTAATTAAACAAGACGATCAAGAATTTTACGTTAAAATACTAGATTTTTGAAAAAAAGAGAAAATAAATTTACACCACAGTAACATCAGCTGGTGTGGTCTCTTATTGAATCTGGATGGGTGTTAAACTATTGACATTAACACCAACAAATATCAAATCAACACCATGTGGTGAAATGTTTGAATTAACACCAGTACAGTGTCAAAATATCACCAGGTACAGTGTCAAATTAACACCATGAAGTGTCAGGTGAACACTTTTCAACACCATCACAGTGCATTTTCTACACCTGTGGGTGTGGTCCTCTGTTAACACTTGATCGGTGTTCAATTTAACATCCATGGTGTTAAATCTAACACGGACGTTTTTACAGTGTAACGTTTATTAATGCAGGGCTCCCTGGTAAAGCAGGCCGCTGTGGCTTTGAATTGGACTAGGGAGTACCCTATGCTTAAAAAGATGAATAAATAAAGAAATAGATATTCATTTAGATGTGAGTTATATACAACTGCATTGTGTGTATGCATCTTTAAATGAATTAATGTGATCATCTTTCTCAAAGTAATATCACAAACACACTTCATGGGGGCTTGCCTACACATATTCTATACGAACAGAGTTACGGGATAAAGTACATCTGCTTCATGTGTCTTACGCATGATACGCATGTACGGTACTTGTTTATATCGTGGACACCCGTTCGAGCAGTTTTTCCTTTGAGTGTCGGTGGATGGAGGGTTGCCCTTAAGTAGATCGTTCTTTTTCACCTTGAGCGCGTCAGAAGTAGGGAACTTAATCAGCCTTATCCAATCATGAGCACAAAGGCATTGACATGTCGGGGATATGAAGTGATTTACCTTCTGAGGTTAAAATTTCGTCAGATGACCCCTTGGTATTTCCGCCAGGATATAAAACACATAATGGGGATTGCCACAGTCAATGTGAAATAAAATGGCAGTATCTTGAGCTGAGTCCCCCCCCCCCCCCCGACACTCGGGCAGAGTGCAAACCATTCAATTAAAAACCTATTCCAGGGCAAAGATGACTTTGATTGATGGTCTAATACTAAATCAACAGAAACACGAAAGCTGCATGTGAATAGAAATTGAGGAACTGCACACCATTCAGTCCTCGTTATTTTCATTTTCGTTCATTTCGACTAAAGTTAATGAAAGATGATTAAAATGTCATTGCCCGTCAAATCATTTGGCGATTATAATGATTTAGCAGTAATGACTTTTGCAAGAGAGGTCGAATCATTAGCGCTTGGTCATTTTATTCTCGTACCTAAGAGAGTAGAAGAGGTGTGGGGTCAATGCCATCAGCACTTAAAGGGAGCCAACACTTTCAGATGAAGTTTCTCTTATTTAAATATTTAATTTATTCAGCACTGTTCATTGCAAATTTGAGCTAAATCGGAGAAGGAATAAGGAAGCTACAGCCATTTGAATAAATGAACTGTAGAGGGCGACAAAATTAACTTCGGATGGAAATTGTGGACAACTTTCCATTGTGTGTGTTATGTATTTGTAATTACAGAAAGTATATTCAGTATTTGAAGAAACTCTTTAGTGGTCTACATACAAACATTGCTCTTTATTGGACCTCTCAGTTCTCTTTTGCCCATCTAAACATAACTTAGTATTTTCTGGTATGTATCCATGTCTCAAAATTGTCGACTATCGTTTATTTTTCACACTTTCTAATGTAAATGTGCTTATGATATAATTCCTGATTTTCTCTTTGTTATGTTTTGTGAGAGAAAAAATGAGAATGAATTAATTGAATTGAATTGAATTGAATTATCGGTGTTTATCAGTGCTAAGCGACGGAGACGAAGTCCGACCCTCACTGACCAATCAGAAACGAGGTAATCAAGTGCTGCCGGTGCGTGCGTGTACGTGTACAGTACACAACGTAATTATGAATATTCAAGTGGTTTGGAAAGTCCGGGGCTAAGAAATACGAGTGTAAAAAGGTCAGATTTCTCCTTAGCCCCGGACAAGAGATAGTACGGGACTAATTGGCGAGTGTAAAAAGCTGAAAAAATTGGTACGGGACTAACGATAGTCCTGGGTCAGAGAAAGTCCGGGGTTAAGAAACACAAGTGTAAAAAGCCCTAAAGTTCATCAGTCTGGGGCTACCCCTCCCTCACCCGACCATATAGTTTTGTCATTCCTTTAGAAGTAAGGAGATATTGGACAGATTGTTCTGTACCAAAGATTTCATCTAAAGTGTGAGTTTGACATACAAAATCACATAAAGGTATTGTTGTATTTCTCAGATGACAATGATACTCATTTTCTTTAACTAAGTATTTCAGCTATGTCCGTTTGTGCTTGCCCTGTTGGAATCTCAATTCAAATATGTGTGTTTACATACTCTCGATGTGATAGCACACGCTGGTTGTAGGTCGAACGACACGGGAGAGGACTACCGGGGATTTGCCGAATACACGGAGTCGGGTTACCACTGTCTTTACTGGAACGAAACTTACAACGAAGACGTGAATGACATCACATTTCCTGATTCAGGTATCGTCTTGTTTTGATCTTTGATAGTGTTATTTTATTGATTTTTTTCTTTTGTGAGCAAGGAGGATGAAATGTTGTGTGAATAAATTTCTGCTAAGAATGCTTGACTATAGTTAATTGGCGTAAAAAATGGTTGCGTCTTACGACAATTTAATATAAGCGTGCTATTTTGCATTGTAAAAATCACGTTCATACGGTATAGGAAACAGTGAGCAATATCTAAGAGATATGACATTATGCATCACTGTCACTGTCATTGTTGGCATTTTGCCAGATTTGGAGCAAAACTTTTGCCGTAACCCCGACGGACGAGACAGGCCGTGGTGCTACTACAGACCGCCATGGAGCAGCGAAATATTGTGGGATTACTGCCAGATCGATGTCTGTAAGTAGATAATAATCACCGATTTGTCTTCACGCATGCGCACTTAGCAGCTGGCGTCAGCGCCTCAATAACTCGTATGTATTTTTATTTCTTGATTTACAATCCACATAAATCTACAGCTTGACCTGGATGCCGGGATTAGTTGGATTTCAACATTCTATCATTCATAGGATGGGGTGCACTTTACAATTTCGCTGCGAAGAGTACAGTGCAATCATAAATTGATAGACTGTGTTGAAATATTATTCGGTTTATTTCCTGCTAGTCTCCATCACGATGCATGGAAACTGATCCGGGCATGACTGAGACTGATTTTTTTCTAGTCTCCATCACGATGCATGGAAACTGATCCGGGCATGACTGAGACTGATTTTTTTCATCATTCAAATAAGGCATTATCACTGATCTCTACACTGTAGTGTAGGGATTCAGTGAGCACATTTCCTTGCAATATCTACTCGTGCCTTGCCTCTTTACCCAAATATTCATACACTCAGTTATAAAGTACTTATGTGTAGAGAAGAGAACAATGATTACAGTTGGGTATTGGTAGGATGGCGATTAATATCATCGTCACCATTGTCACTATCATTATCGATAGCATTATTACTGCCAATCCGCGAGAGAGATGCAAAAATCTGAAGATATGTTTTTTTTTTTTTACTCTGTCGATATTGTAGTTTCATCTGTTTGATTTTTTGTTCTGTAGTTACTGCAGGTGAACTGGAATAATGTTTGCTAATGATAATTTGAGCTGAGATTCAATCAAATGTTTGTATTGTGTTTTATATCAGAACCTTGATGAAAAACTGCTCATGCTGCTCAAGCCATCCTGAATGAAAATGTTTTATAGATAAATGAATGAGTGAGTGAGTGAATAAATAAAAGAGTGAATGATGAGTGCATGAATGAATGAATAAATAAATAAATAAATAAGTGAATAGATAAATATTATCATTACGATTGTTCAGACGATAAGCTAACTTAGAGGATAAGCTCGTAGTGAAGTATGGGGTGCCAAATGTCGCATGATCTCTTTCGTCACGAAATCGGTCATTTCGTCACAAAATTTCCATTTCATTGACGATCGGCATTGACGTTGTCGCTTGTCAACGAAAAACAATTTTTTCCTGACGAAAAGACGGATTTCGTGACGAAAGAGACCATGCGATACTTGGCGCCCCATACTTAACTACGAGCCGATCCTCGAAGTTATCACCGTCTGAACGTAACTACAATATCACTACTAGTATCCAAAGTTTAGTATATTATCTTATCGCATTATCTTCAGGTGAAACTGACTCGCTCCAGGCTTTCCACCACCTGCCGAGCACGAGATTCTCTCACTACGAGAACCGCGCCATCGGCAACGCCAACATCACCGCCGAGAAATGCGCCATTGCCTGCCTGCGGGAAAGGTCGTTCATGTGCCGCTCCTTCAAGTACCGCGACGTGTACACGTATAACGACAGAGTGTGCATCCTATCCGCAGAAAGCATCTATACTCTAAACGGAGCGCGGCGTCTCCCGCAGCTGTACTCAACCGACACAGACACGTTCACCCGAATAGACAAGAGTACTTTTGTTTACTTGTTTATCATTATTTGTTTGTTTGTTTGTTTGGTTGCTTTTGATTTTGTTGCTTAAAAACTTCCCTTATTTCATGCTACATCTGATCTTCCACTCATGTTTACAACTAATTTACCATGATATATAACTTTATTTTTGATATTATCATTCGGTCCAGTCTAAACTTTTTCTTTTCATCCCCTCCCCTTGTTTCACTACGTCCGATGATTCGTTGCTTATACAGTCACACAAGCTTACTTTTTATGATGAGGTCCCGTCATATTTCTCTAATATTTGTACA
This sequence comes from Diadema antillarum, assembly GCF_040938485.1. Classification (NCBI taxonomy): domain Eukaryota; kingdom Metazoa; phylum Echinodermata; class Echinoidea; order Diadematoida; family Diadematidae; genus Diadema; species Diadema antillarum. Next base: position 283,877 of record NW_027271327.1, read on the forward strand.
ACCTGAACAATGATTTCGATATCGATATATACGTTATGTGATGTCATGGTATTAAGATATAGGTTTTCTTTTGTGTGTTTACAATTAACAGAATACAATTTGTGTTTATATTATTTACAATGTAACCTATCAACAGAAATATGAAAATCAATTGAACTCATACTGAACTAAATTGAAATAAAAGAGTTGTACGATCACATTGTGCAGAATAAAATATATACCAGCAAGGAGAATGAAACCCTGAAGGGTATAAAAAGCCACGTAAAATGACGTTCCAGAGATCTTCAAAAGTTTTCTTTGCCTCTCGTTACATAAAATCGATTTCTCACGTACTCGCATTCCCAAATGAGATAGCCTACATCAAACTAACGCACAAACCGACAACACTGAACATGAACTATCACTACTGGCCATTCAAATTTAGCGAACAAGAAGGTAATTCCAGGAAGTCACACATAAGGCGACTTTTCTCTATAATTTATGCTCATTTTCATTTGAAGACTTGACTATTCACATACAATGTATTTATCATTCACCACATCCCTAACAATGCTGACTATACAGAGGCATTGGATTTCAGGACCAGTATAACGCCAGATCATAACTTGTTATAAATGAGTTAAAATAAATTTTCTCTCCCATTTCCATCATTCTAATAGTCTGCGATGCCTTCCAGCCAGATATGAAGCAAATGCCGGGTAAGAAATTTTTACATACCATATCTATTTCTTTTCCCTTTTTAAATATTGTTTTAAAAAAACATTTCCCTGCTGTTCTCTCCGTGTAGTATATTTTTTAAGGACTAAACACCTCGATGAAAACTGTTTATAGGTGATGTGAAACTTGATTAGTGTTTTTTTAAATTGATAACAACCATCGCATTTCAATTTCTAGGCACTAGTTTTCGTAGTAATGATAATCATTATCAATGTCATATTGATGCCAACGATGCAACCATGAAATATTCATATATTGCATGTTGCTTCAGTTACTATTCGCTCAAAAAAAGGAAATGACAAATTGGCGAGTACTAATATCATATTTCCCGCCTCCTGATCTCTTGCGTTATCATTCTCCTCCATCTTTTGAGTCCTTTCGTGATGACCTACGTGTTTCATCACAGTAATAAGCTGTGATGAGATCGGCGTTGTTTTCGTCCGAGCAGATGCAGTAGTAATGGGCATTAAGGTTGAATCAAAGTAAACGTCGAACACAGATTCACATGAATTAGTCGTTACAGTAATGAGAATGAGTTCAAGAATATTTCCCCTGTTTTCCGCGCGGCGAGCTCTCCCATCCGGCTGTTTCTATGGGAGGTGGACGTTTTGGTTTCTGGAAAAAAAATTCGTATAAGAATGTACAGAGATTGAATGGTGTTTTTAAAAGGTCCATTGCCGAGTAACTTGGGTTGATAGAGAGAGGACTGAAAAAGCTTTATGACTACCATTTCTTTTTCCACCATAGCTCATGCCCAATGTCCGTTGCCGATCTCTACTGTGGTGTCTACGGGAAGACTCAACGCGACATATTCTGCGTCTAGTCACATCGAAGGCCACCCACCCGATCAAGCCGATGTGGAGGGAGGCATAAACTGGATACCCTCCGCCAGCACCACAGATGAGTGGTGGCAGGTATTAAAGCATCGAAAAGAAGATTGTAAATTTGTCTCGGTGTAGTGGGTTATGGGAAAAAAAAGTTTGTGCCGAGAAGGGGGGGGGGGGGGGGGGGGGGGTGGCGCGCGAGGTAAGAAAAAAATCTGCAATTAAGTATACAGTCCGACCTCTCTTATCCGGCATCCCCTTTATCCGGATCTCTCTATTATCTGGACGCAATCTCGCTGTGATTTTTTTCTCAATCTAATAATTACGGAGAAAAGGGAGAATTCCAAACTCAAACAAAATTCTTGCACAAACTCATATGGGGGGGGGGGGGGGGGGAGGAGCAGGTGAAACATACCAAATATCTCATGATACATGGGTCGGATATCGTTTCCTATCAGCCAATTTGTATAGTTCCACTTTGCGCTTGAGAAAAAAAAAATGTCAGTATGTTGTAACGGGCATGACTGATTTGAATTCAATGAGATAAGCATTCTGTGATGTAACTGAATATTCATGTCATCAATATAAATTGTGCTTGCCAGCACATTAACGTAACAGCAACAGTGTTCATTAAAGTCCAAAATATGAATAGAAAAAAAACACGCTTTCAATGGAAAAATATGAAATAGATGCGCTTCCCAAAGCGTTAAAATTGTCGGGCTATTCTGGACACCTAGTCTACGCAGGTTTATTCTCTGTTTAAACATGAATGCCTTGAATAGCTATGTCCTACAAACTTATGCATTATATCGCTGAATAAACGAGTAAAGTACATACCCAACAAAGACAAGAGATTGATCATTCAGTAGGGAAATGTGCATATGGGCTAGTGTATAATACGAACTGGTTTAATATTAGCACTTCTCTTGAAAAGTGATGTCCGGGGAGGTAATGAAGACACTTTCAGTGACGTACAGTCGAAAGTGATTTTAATACACGAATGACTTTCACAAAATGAACTCACTGTATGAGAATCGCTGTTTTTGAGCACGTACGTACCCTTTGCGACATGGACGGAAATTGGACATGTCAGCTTCCTTGGAGTTCTCTCATCTCGGGTAATATTTCGATAGCATCAGCCGACACGAACCAGGCGCTCGTTATTTTGTTTGTTTTAATCAGCTGAAGGAATCTAGAATATAAGATACACGAATTCGGGCTATGGTTTGCGTTGCGTTTCGACAACGAAACCACTTATAGCAATATCTTGCTGTCCGAATCATCATAATGGTTGCAATGAAACCATTTTGTGGGTAAACAGTGGAAGATCAGGTGATTGACGTTTTGATCATATTTCGTGTCATGAAAGCGTCGCATCAGTCACGTATGGATAAAGCCGCGAATGGCTGCTCCCTGTATGACCACAAAAGTGATCTAGCACAAAGAAAATAAGCTCATTTGTTATTCAACTTCACGTATTTCTCAGTCGTGCAACATCTCAATTGAGCAAGACGAAATTGACGATATAATATACGTATTATTCCAACAGGTTGTCACGCTTTCTTCCTCTTCCCCCTCAACTGTGGGGCAGGGTTTCTTTTGGATATTGGTTGGAGTATGATAAAAAGCCTTAAATTGACTGAATTCATAAGTGATCCTTAGATTAGGTCCCTACATTTCAGAATATATTAATACTTATGTATTAATACTTATGTGAATGTTTATGTTTCTTATATAGAGCAGATGTAGTGAATTTAACAAGTTCTATCTCATTTTATTTTCTAGTCTAAGATATGCGGCTAAATTCAAAGTTAACAATTTGATGAGGACGACATTATAATTTCTTCTAAGCAAAATTGCTCCCGGTATTGGGGAGTGAAACTAGTCTTAATCAAAGCTAAAAGATAACTTACAGAATAACTCAAAATTCATCTCCCACCATTTGGAAGTTGCTCGATATATTTGTATATTAGAAAAGTCTACTACTAAACCTGTCTGGCTGAAGCAATTTTCGGGGATGATGAGTTGTTTTGTAGTATCTCGTTATCAAAAGTGTGGAATAATAAAAGTCGATATACCCGACTTTTATTCCTAAAGGGCCGTCGTTGTTCAGTAATGGATACATAGGTAAAACATTAGGTTACGATAATACATCGTGTCATACCAATTATCCCAAGAAGCTACATGCGATTCACTCTCTCAATAGCGCAAAAGATGGAGACTATATGTGTACTTCCATAGCCCGGTTTGTCGATTGTCGATAATCATTAATAAAACATACCTGGTGACCACGATCGGATATGTTCTCAGACTGCAACACTTTTTTATCAAACTGAAATTTCTCGTTTTCGTCGTTAAGCAATGGCTAACCAATGTGCCCAACTGAAATGTTATCAAAGCGTTATTTCGTAAATTTTTATGCATGAGTTTATGTGCAAAAATGATGATAAGGATAAAAATTTACAGTTTCTGTAGTTATGCAAATGGTAACTATGTTTTATATGCTAGAGTACCTTTAAGTACATTTAACTTGTTCCCTTTCTACCGCACTCGCAGGTGTGCTACAGCGAACGTGTCATCGTCACGGGTCTCGTGACCCGGGGGAGCGGACACACCTTGCAACTCGCCGGATGTTGGGTGGACTCCTTCCGGGTTGACTACAGTCTCGACGGCGAGAGGTGGTGGAATCTCCTGGACTACACATCTCCCGATAAAAAGCGTAAGCTGGTAAGTGCCTCTAGTACACCATGGTGATCACAGCACTTTTCTTTTGACCTTCTAATCCGCACTGATTAACAAAATCTCGTATTATATCCAAAACGCGGCTTCTTAGAGGTGATATCTGGAGCGCATTTGTTTTTGCGGTGTTGGTCTGAAAGCAGAATATCTTTTTTTATGTATATCTCAATCAATCAATCAATCAATCAATCAATCAATCAATCAATCAATCTATCTTTTTATCTATACTTAAATGTTTCTCATCATTATTAAATATTATTTCATTTTACGTATTTTGAAGAGTTTACCATTTCTTATTCAAAGTTCTTGGACTTATTGGAATTATTAAAAATCAATTGAATTGCCATCAAATATCATGATATTCATAATTTGTAAATTCAATCATTTTAATGGAAATGAGTTCTACATGAAGAAATTACAGGCGGTCGTAATCAATGGTCGTGAATATTGACATGTCATCGTGTATTTCATTATAACAGTTTTTTTTTCCTTAGTGTCCACTACACCATAATTACTGATACTGCCCATTATAGCCATTACCATAATTATATTATGTATAACGAGCAGTTTTATGAAGAACTGCATGATTTCGTTAATCAGTTAATAATTGATTGTGCGTGAGATGCAAATCCCCCCCCCCCCAGAAGAAAGAAGTGAGGAAATAGAATAATTATAACATCACAAGCAGAGAATCAGGGTTATCTGCAAACTGAGGGACTCCAGATGAAAGAAAAAAGATGAGGAAAATGATTGTTATCCATCACTAACTTTTATTAATGGACCATGGTAAACGTTCCTCATACACTTGTCTTGTTTTATCATTTCCACATACGGTATAAAACAAGTGTTGATAATGTGCTTGTATGAATCCGTGTGTGTGTATGTGTATGTTCGCATGTACTGTGTGTTTGTGTAGTATTTGTGTATAAAGTAAATGATTGACATGTTATACACTGTAATTAAGAGTGGATGTTATGAATGTGGGGAAGTTTCGCAAACATAATAATAGACGCGGACGTATACCATCACCGACCTCCACCTGAATTATTGACGACAAGGCCAAAGGGGTACATGCCAACAAAGCGACGTAGGCCTACTCACTGACACACGAGTGTTTGTTCTGCCCTATTGTCTGGTTGTATTCCACAAGGACCCATTCATATTTTACCAATTCTCTTCCGTTAAGTACTGATCGCAATCTTGCTGTACAGAGTAGGGTTTACATGAAATTTCATCAGTTGCCAAGCTAGTCACACCAAGTGACGGGTCCAAAACAATAGTTGTTTGTTGTTGTTGTTTTTTCCACCGAACTACTTATGAAAATAGATGCATGCGTGTAATGATATCATCTACAATAATGTATCCGAAAAAAAATAGAAGGTGATCAGCATTGATGGTGATGATGATAATGATGATGATAAAATATTGATTAATGTAGCGTTAAGGCGGATCTCTTTCTAAGGCATAATTTGAGTATTTCGAGCTTGTTAAAGCAGTGCTTTTCATAAAAATCGCTCACCAATGACAAAATTCACTCCATGTCTAAAGTAACTCTCTGGAAACACTTCCTTATCATATTAAGATCAATGACATAAAACTAAATAAGTTTTATGGTACCAATATGGATTTAGTGCTTTTCATTGATAGTGACTTATGGAAATCCCAAGTCGATTATCTAAGTAGTATTCTTTCTTAAAATACTGGTATCCTCAAAAAGCTCAAACGTGTTTTTCCTAATAGCCAAATTCTACTCGATATCAATTCTACGTTGATAAATCTGTGACATAATTCTTGAGTTCCTGTTTTTGAAAATACTACCAGAAATCTATTCTCGATGTACTTTTTCGAATGAACAACAGCAACAATATTGAAACTTGTCATAAGGAACATTAAACATGCCTGTTGCTGTCTGAAATACTAACAACATAAAATATATTCTTCAGAAATACCTATTATCATATGGGAAATATGGAAATAAATCGACGTGAATTGAATTGAATTGCATTGGCTTGAACTGAATTGAATGGAATGAATTGAATTCAATTGAATCAAATTGAATCAATGAGTTGAAGTGAATATATTACTTTGAATTGCAGAATTGAATCGAATTGAATTGATTTGATTTTCTCTGTTTTCTTTGTACGTCTGCGCACAGACGTTTCTGGCCAACAGCGAGTCAACGTGTAACGCTACGTCATTCATGCCTTCTCCGCTCCGCGCCAAATGCCTGCGCGTGTTGCCTCAGGTGTGGCAAGAGCAAATCTGCCTCTCCGTCACCGTCTTGGGATGTCTCGATAACGGTGAGTGGCTGATTGAGAGTCAGCCAACATAGCTCCAGCCAATAGCGCTACATATACCATCGTGATCCTTTCCAGACTTGCCAGTACAAAAACATTCAGGCCCTATCCAACCAAAAACAGGGCATCCCGCTGTCCTTCAGAGCAATGAATATGGTAAAAAAGATGAATAAATGTGATTGATTTGTTCGAAGCTTTCGATCAGACACTGTAACAGTCGATATGCAAATCAGGATAAATTTAAGGTACTGATAATAATAGTAATGATAGTCATCATCATCATCATCATCATCATCATAAGCACTACTACCACCACCACCACCATCACCATACTGTGCATTCACATTGCACCATCTATCTAATAGTGCAGCTATTCCGAGGCACACTGTGAAGGAGGAGAAGTAGACAATATCATATGCTATAGCGACAGCTACAAACTGTGCCAATGAGCTATGTAGGCTCACTGTATGCTGTTGTGAAACGGACTAATTTCAGGCCAATTTTTAGCTTTGAAAGAATCCAAATTACTGCAAAGAGCGCATCAGATATGAAACTGATTCCACGAACATGGTGCAACAGCTGAGAATCTCTGTCCCCGACTGATGTTGTGTCCATCAAAATATAATTTTGTATGGACGATCAGGCATTTGCTGGTGATTGTATTAAGTATAAGAGAAATTTCAATAGTTCGAGGATAGCCTATCCAACAATATTGCACATGTAGTAATATCGGGACTTTGCTACAACACATCTCTAACATCCATGTTCACAGAGAACGGTGGTCTTTGAATCAACATTGAAAAAAAAAAAACTTGCCCATGTTGAAAACCGATGACTAGACGGTCGCAACAGGTAACTTAACGAAACAGAATTTTCATAATTTTCTTTTAGTATTTCCTCCCCATATTCTCTTATATTTGTATTGTATTATTCTAAATGTTCATATTATGTCTTTTATCACATTTACACCGCCCTTGGACTACCAGATTGTGATGAGGTTGTTGGGGTTTCCTTAGATGGTATCCATGACAACCAAATCACTGCATCATCATGGAGCGACGAAGACCATACCCCGAGAGCCGGGCGTGTCGGCTTCCTCACCCAGAGGGCATATGGCTGGATGGCTTCAGGTGTTTCCACGGCAGAATGGATTCAGGTTCTCAGATACTTTCTTAATCTCATGACTTATTAAAAAGGACTTAAAACGAAGTTTCCTAGTTCTATAAATTCCAGAAATGAGCAATAACATTTCAGTTTCTCGTTGAACTCTGTGATGAATCTATGCCAATCACGAACGATGTTTCTAAGTTTCAAAATCACCGAGAATGTTATCATAAAATGGAATATGATGACAGATCGGAGCTGAAGTGCAATTTTGATCGTACTACCAAAAGTTTGTGCAGTCGATACAACTTCAATAGAATCCTTCCAAAACATTCTATGTTTATAATTCTATTTTGTTCAATAATCTTGAACAGTTAAACCGGTCAGTCACTCTACTAAAGATTCTAAGGGCAGTGACTACGTGAAGGGTGGTGGAATTGAACATCGTGTGAGCTCGGCCGATATCAGTCTCACAGCCCACGAGTTCGACATTGAAAAAAGGTCCGTGAGTCATACAGCCCATGAGTTCGACACTAGTTAAAAACAGCCCATCGAGTTCGACGATCCAACACGGGCTTACTTTGTCGGTCTCATGGGCCTTTCTTGCTTAAAGTGTCGAACTCATGGGCTGTATGACTCGTGGGTGTCGGTCTAGTGATGTGCACCCGGCTAATCATATTTCATATTCGAGGATTACTATTCCAAGCACTGAATAATTGTTGTTTATTTAGGCCAGTGAAGGGAAATTTGTCGACAAGTTGCAATGACAACAACTCGACGCTACAATAATTAGCCTAGATAAAGCTGGACTGCAAAAGAAAATTTAAGGAGTACCTAGTCAGAGCTGAAAAGTATTTCCTCCTCTTTCTTTTTCTTTTTCTTCTTTTTCTTCTTTTTCTTCTTCTCCTTCTTCTTCTTCTTCTTTTTCTTCAAAAGAGCTTTAATAAGTGGTGAGAACATAATGAAATAGCACGGTCTTATTAATCAGTGGAGGCCTCTGCTATATCTCTGCTTGATACCCGTTTGTACTCCAGCTTAAAGATGGACTTTAATTTGTTAAACATCCTGTTCGTGGATGTCCGAGGACGATTTGAACCCATATACCTCTGATCTGCTTTTCACGACTCTTAACCACGCTACCACAGAATGATGAAAGAATACAATATTCTCACTCCGTTTTCGCTCTTTGCAGATCGATTTTGGTCCGGTCAACGTCAAGCGGATTCACGGCGTCATCACGCAGGGTTGTCTCGACCGGGAGGCGTGGGTCAAAGCGTACACCATCTCCTATCTTGACACAACTGACCCAGAGAAAGGTGCTCTGACTCCCTATCGCGATAGCAATGGAAGGAGAGTAAGTTTTCAAAACGATAAAGTGCATCACAATCCAGGTGGAACTAGAATATTTTGAAATGCAGTGTTATATCTATTTTTTTTTCTTCTACGATTTCTACAGATATTTTAGTTTCTAAACAATGATCTTTTATAACATAAATATGTTTGCATAGGAAAACAAGGATTTAGACAAGGATCATGCCATTTTAGATGAAGATAACGGTGAATAAAAAAGTCTGCGATCTGGCTTGTTTTATACGGACAATGGCCAACATGACCGCATTACAGCAGTGCTGGAATGATTATAGCAAAATTTGAAAAGCTCACCCGCGACAACCCATCGAGCATTGTATTGAAATGCATAGAGGTATAAACAACAATAACATTAACAACACCAACGACACCAACAGGAACAATAAAGTGAATATGAATCAGTACGCTTGTGGGATTAAAAATCCCAAACCTAAACTAGAGCGAAAATTGTTATTCTTCTCGTTCGATCTAGTGCACTTATAGGGGGTTCTCTTTCTCTGAGTGCACTTTAGATGGCTTCTCTTTCTTTTTCAGTTTCGATCGAGGCACTCCATTTTAAACCTAACCCAGCTACCAAGATCTACGGAAAGTCCTAGTTATCAGCATGTATTTTGTGATGTGTGGGCCTAATTGAAAGGAAGATATTGTATGTAGTAAGGCGGGGCCGAACAATGAAATGTTATCCCGGTATCCAGCAGATGGATGTAAAATGTAATAGTTTTTATTGTAATATCAATCGTGGGCACACGTCACGAGCTGGACATCCACGTAGTCATACGACCCACGAGTCATACTGCCCACGAGTCATACTACCACGAATCATACAGCCCACGAGTCATTCCGCCCACGAGTCATACTACCCACGAGTCATACAGCCCACGAGCTAGACATTAAGTGAACATCAACTAAAACATTCCTATAAGCTATACGGTCCTTAAGCTCGGCACTAGGCAAACAAGGCCCACAAGCTCGGCATTACATCACGGGGCTTAATGCACGTGGTGTAGGACTCATGGGCCTTTTTACCTACTAATGACGAGCTCATGGGTCTGTTTTACTTGGTATCTGGCTTGTGGGTTGTATGACTCGTGGACCTTTTTACAATGTCTAGCTCGTGGGCCATATGACTCGTGGGTGTCGAGCATGTGGGAAGACGCCTTATCTTTTACTTTGATAATTGTAATTATCATAATGAACCATTACCATACACAGTCAGCAACAGAGAGACACTAAGCACACTTCGTTAACTTTTCCCCGACACTGCTCATACTACAGCGATTCATCGGAAACCGGGACAGGATGACTCTTTGGCGCCAAACGTTGGACCCACCCATTGTTACGCCACGGATCAGACTCAACCCTGTTGCTTGGCACGGTATCATCTGCTTGAGAACGGAATTCACTGGCTGCCAAAATCTAGGTAAATATAAGACTCATCATTTTCAACGATTCTCTAGGTCATGCGAACTCTGTGACTACCCCTTTGAACTTTTCTTCAGTGAAGATGCCAAAAAACCCTTTTTTATTTGGCGATATTTATATTTACCTCTTTAAAATGTGGGTTTAAAGATGATGTCCCCATCATTTTCAGGCTGTTTGATCACTTGTCATAATCCCACTTTCAGAAAATATGGAATACAGTCAATAAAAAAAGATATTATCGTAATGATGAATATTAAGAGGCAACAAAAAAAAGTGGATCAACACTGACTTTTCACTCTTGGCCAAAGGCTATACGTTGCAAATTCTGTTCGCCACAAATGGTCAAAACCGAGCGAAATCGTGCTCGAATTAATATTATCGGGAAATCGAGCAAAATAATCTTGATTCTGATGGCCGCTTAATAATTCTCGACAGTTTGCAACCAGCGCATTGGGCTGGAATCCCGCGAGAAGATCCCCGACGAAGCTATGAGCGCCAGCACTTTTTATTACGCCACTCCTGGATTCAACGGTCGGCTGCATCTTGAGCGAAACGAAGGGACGCCAAGCCCACATGGTTTCTGGGGCGCCAGGGGGACTTTCGCCAGGAATGAGTGGCTACAGGTAAACACCATCTGCAGGTGTTTCGTAAGATCCTTCATTTTAGTAAAGTCTGTTCACAATTAGCTCATGTGCACATTTTTACAATTGCCTTTCATTTTGTTTCTAATTGGTTAGGTACTTCACTCGTTCTCGATTCGGCATGAACTTGCCAGTGATGTTCAAAGAATGTTTGGTTAAAAAACAACAACAACTTTTTAGGCACTGTTCAGTTCAGAAACTCAAGGTTCCTGGGATAATGGAGGAATCGTAGTCGTAGGTCGACAATACGCATGATCTCTTTCCATCATATCTGGAGCACCGGCCGTTTAGTTTGCAAACGAAACAGCTAAATGTTTTTCTGTCAACATCAGAATTGACGAGTCATATAAAAACGAATAAAAGAAATTGATCATCATTTGGCATGGCTGATTTCTCCACCGATGATCCGAGGTCGATTTACCAGAGCTGTATACGATCACGGCCGTCATCACACAAGGCCCTGGCGACCAGAACGTCGTGCGCTGGGTGACGGCCTATCGGCTGGCCTACTGGAGCGTACGCGCCATGAACGAGTCCGATGACAACGCCTGGCTGTTCTACCGTGACGTCGAAGGACGGCAGATGGTAAGGAATGAAAAGCAACTCGATTTTGAATACGCAACTGGTCAGTTCTAACATGGAGTTGTAGCTTCATCGTCCTAACCATCTTTGGTCATAAACTTCACGCCGGTCCCTAAATCACCCTGTACAACGTATGTTTGTCAATGATCAATTGATGTGTTTATTTTTGCTATCGTAAACCGAATGATATTACCGTGTATTGCCGCGGAAGAGGCAAGGCACTCTCAAGCTATGCTGATTGTAACATTGCTTTGGATCTAGCTGGTGGCTGATGCAAATGGTTGTGTCCTTCTAACATTGTCGTCATCGTCGTCATTATCGTCATCAATGTGATATCATCTTTAACTTATCATCTTTATTATACATTATCATATCAGTAAGTTTGCGTTCATTGAAAACAGTTAATATCAGCTTACTTAAAATGGAAGAGGAAAAACTATATCTCCCACTTGCATGTGATCACAAATAGGACAATATTAATAGCACACATCTGTGAAGTTTGAGGGAGATCTGATGATGAGTTCAATTGAAAGTTTTGAATTTTTGGAAGTTTCAGTGCCGCCATCGTTTAATGAGAAGATTACAACTGTTTGTGATTTCACACGTGGACAACGAAATATCACAAAGAATTCCACAAAATATCAGTTTTCATATAGAGTACACAATCCCTCCTCTTTATTCTGATATTATTCAAAATCATGTTAAATGTAAGAGTATTCCCCCTGCTTTCTAAAAGAAGTAAATAATCTTTTGTTTTGAGATCCAGCCATGGCTGCACTAAAATTTTAACAAATTCATAACTTTCAAGCAGATTGTCAGACTCCCCTCAAACTTCACTAGTTGTGCTACGCTCATAATGCTGCATTCACTTAATAATCCACATCAGTCATTGTTAGTATATTCGGATTTCATTTTCCTTTAATTTTGACACAACTGCCCGCAGATTCTTGAAGGAAACAGTGACCACAACACGGAGTCACGCACCAATCTGGACAGACCCATAGTGACAAGAAAAGTACGCATCATGCCCTACGAGTGGTACGGACCCAAGATCGTCATCCGGGCGGAGCTGGTCGGCTGTCCCCTTCGAGGTGAGGATAAAATGTGACTTAATGTCTCCTTCATTTGACATGTTATTGACTTTCAAGTCAATTCGTAAATACAGGGAGCATTTTGATATTGGTACCAATAAAGCTGCTCTCAAAATTTCCGGTTAAAAATATTTCACAATGCATAGACCCTACACTAAGCGGCAACAAAAGAAGCTTCCCACACGAGGTGGTTCACCTGTAACCAATTGAGTGCTGGAAAAGGATGACCGTTTTCATCGATCAAACTTAAACGAGCAAATACAAAATAACGAAAGGTATTTGAAATTTATCCAGCGACAAGATGATGAGTATCAAACAATACCATTTCTAGACCTTGACCTTCTTTTCTTCCTTCAGGGACCGGTAACGTGTGCAGGCGTGGGAAGTCCTTCCTCCACTCCGGCCACTGCTACAGTTCCGTAAGCAGCAACGAGCCATCGGCGTGCCAAGATATCTTCGCCGAGGAGAGTTCGCGCGCTCTGATCAAATCATCTGCGTTGAAGGCGGAGCTGCTCTCGCGCCAAAAGGACCTGGTCTTTCTCGCCAAGACGCAGCTGGTCATCGGCGCCACGAAGGCGGGAGACGATGTCCCTTTCGTTTGGGACGACGGAACGCCAATGATATACCAGGACTTCCTCGTCGACCCTCCCGAAAAGTCGGGGGTGGAGCTGTGCGCCGCAGTGGACGGCATGGCTAACTTCCGCTGGATGCCATTCGAATGTGATAGTACCATACTGCGCGGAACCTTGTGCGAACTCGGTAAGCTGTGTTATTCACAATTAATCTAAACGTTTCTTGTCTATTCAGCCTCGTACTCTCTTTGGTGTGTGGTAAAAAGTCAAGCATTTGCAGTCCAATTGAAATGATGGCGTTCTTATCCAGTACAGAATGACATTATTTAAAGTAAACAATCACATCCATAGCGTGCAATTCTGACCTTTGATTATACTACTTTTTATCGAGTAATGTAGCTGCACAAAACCACTTTAAAACACAAAATTGATATCATCTGTAAACCACTGCTGCCTTATCAATAATCTCTTCATTGCATTTGACTTCTGGTAGGAACACTGTCTCGATGGGTCATGAATATCTTATTTCATTGTTGCCTGTGGTTATGATGGGGAAAATCTGTATTCCCGCACATAGAAATCGAACACTTGAAACGTGGAGATTCGTGGCACCATACATTCAGATGGAGTGTATAGCCATAACTAAACTACATCAACAATATCTTTATTGATGAGCATTGTGATTATGCGCTGATCTGATTGATAATCCCGTGTTGTTCAATTCAAGCCATGATTAACAAAGACAAACTGCTCTAATTAGCTATTCGCTTGTACGTTCTCTCAAACGAAGATATGAACGAGTGTTTGCGGAGTGACTCGGGGTGCTCCAACGACTGCGCCAATGTTCCAGGCGGCTATTACTGCAGATGTCCGCGCGGGAGTAGACTGGACTCCACGAAGCACAATTGCATGGGTCGGTATTAACTACGAAGTGAGACAAATTGTAATCAGTTCGGTTCAATTCATTTGGAACTAAGATAAAAGCTTTTTCTCCTATTTCGGCTAGAGAAGAATACAACGCTATGATAGGTATTGCTGTGATCCAAACACCAACAAATATGGTTCAGTCTGTGTTCTTTTTATTCATATCTTTTCTGACTTTCATTCATTTTCTGTTTAGGCCGTACCTATTTCAATAACAAGCATTTAAATATGAGGGACTATTAAAAACAATAGTGAATAAGCCATCATCATGATCATGAATATTTTTTCATACTATTTCTCTTTAGACAATTTCATAAACGTAAATTTGAAGGCATGAAATATTCTCCATTATCCTTTCCACTCGGTCTCTCAACTCAAGGAATATTTCGTCTGTGTCGAAGTTACTTTTCTGGGGGCATTTCATGAAGATTTGGGTCAGATATTTCTCTTTCTGACAAATTTTCACAATGTACTGAAACCCTTGCATCTGAATGCCTGAGAGCATAATCAATATCCGACAAATTTGTCGACATAACCCTTCATGAAATGCCCTCCAGATCTTTTGGTCGTCACGGTCGCAGCAATTTAGACAGGAATTGAGAAATATTTTTTTTTCATTTGTTTCTATCAGAAATGAATACGCTAAAGCAAACAAAACCAGTACTGTCTGGCATATCAGTCTGGATTTTTTCCTTTCGGTGTTGAGCATTCTATTGATTGGTGTTGCAGATATATGTAACGACAACATCGCCACGCCCACAAATTCAACGATTACCCAGAGCGCCTATTCGTGCTTCTACGTCATCGATTCGGATACGTTCACGAGGTCCGAAGCAACGAATCAGTGCTCGGAAATCTTGGGCCATTTACCAAATATAGATGACGTGGTAACATTGCAAGTAAGCTATTGTTGTTGGTTTTTTTTTTGCATCGCCTAGTCTCGTGTACAGAAACAGAAATTACAAACAGACAGACAGACAGACAGAGACACCCACATACACACAAAAAAGATGACAAATAACTGTTAGTTGAACATCAGGTATAAGAATAACATGACAACAAGTGACTTATGTAAATCTAATTAATCAAATGAAGTTGATCCGCCTTTAGAAATAAGCGTTCCTTCAAGTGCACATTATGTCGGGAAGCACACTTCAGTGTTACTCAAAGGGTCACACGTGATTGCGTACCTTTCACACTTACTCATCAAAGTTCTCTTACGTACTTTCGATATCCTTTTGATCTGGGCGTGACATGTAAACAAACTATTGTAATTTCCAATAGAACATACACAGGACACACGAGGTGTCCGTAAGTGACGCTTTAATATCGCACGTGGTTTCTTTTCCTTCCCAGATATTAGCAGATGCTAATGACGTCAGACTCATAAGTCGAGACGACCCGGAAGTACTCGTCACTCTACCTTCCCAGGACAGCAATTGTCACACAATCAGACGAAACACAAGTGACCTCACTGACACCATTGACGACTGTGGCGCCGTGACAAAGTTCGTCTGTGAAGTTGGTTAGTTTCACTTCTCGACTTTAATATTAAGTTAATAGAACACTGACCTAGGGCTTTCTATAGCTCAGTCGTAAGAGCACCGGGCTAGCAATCCGGAGGTCTAGGGTTCCAATCCCGATGGAATCCCATTTTCTTTGCTCATTTTTCCACTAATGAAATATATTCATTTCTGGTCAGTTTCCTTCTGGGGGCATTTCATGAAGCATTTTGTCCGACAAAGTTGTCAGACAAATTTGCTCTCAGCCAATTAGATGCAAGGATTTCAGTAGCTTGTAACAGGTTGTCAGGAAAATATCTGACCAAAACGCTTCATAAAATGCCCCCCTGTTTGCGTTTGTTACTTTAATGTGAACACATTTTAGTATGATACAGAGCAACAGATTATTATGTAGTTGTTGGAACGTCTTGACTCATATCATAAGAAACTACATTCCATTCGGGCAATGTTTATGTATGATGGCATCATCGCACACGATTTATTCATGGTACATTTTGCAAAAAGAACAAAAGAGAAAAGTGGATGGTGAGCGGTGGATAGTCTTTAAATTTCAAGTAACATTCCAATTTTCTTGATTATTTCGACGAAAACCTGACCACTGAAAACACAATCATTTAATTCCTTCCTCTGTAAAATCCGTTCCAAGAATTCGCCGATCTGCGTTGCCATGGCAGCTGGTCAGAGGGCGTGGCCGATCACGTGACGTCAGCACCGTTCGGCCATCTGCAGGCTATGAGCTACCCACCGTGGTACAACCAGCTGTCGTCGTGCCGTTTCCATGTCAACGGTCCAGCGGGACTTAACGTCCGGTGAGGGAGTGTAGGGTTCAGCATCCACACTATGATATTTAGTCAACTCAGATTTCCAATGTTGTGAAACTTATTTTTGTACAATGTCGTATCACCATTATTATTTAGTTTTGAGGAAAAGGGCATTGGCGTAGATTCCAGGTTGAAAGTTCTTAAATAAAAGTGGCAGAAGCAAACAAAGAAGAAGATGAAGAAGAAGAAGAAGAAGAAGAAGGAGAAGGAGAAGGAGAAGAAAAATTTGAGGATAAGCATATACCGGAAGGCGAGATTCAAGCAAAGACACTGAAAGACGTAGGATACGAAAAAAGTCATAGGTATTGTCGCGAAACGTAACATTGTTAAAGTGGATCGTTTCCTTGCTGAAAGCATCTCCCGTCATGAAAATAATAACAACTCCACACGATTCCACTTCTTTGAAATACTTGTCTGATTGAGTTGCGCCTTTCTTATCCATAAAAAGGCTACACATCAGTTGGCTCAGTCTGCGCATGACCAATGACATCGCCTGCCTCGATACTCTCGACATAGAGGATGTTATCTCCCTTGGCAACCGTACCGCTTTCCATCAGCGTGGTGGTTACTGCGGCAACATTCAAGACGTGGAGGTCATCGGGAAGTCCAACGCCATGCGGCTGGAGCTGCGAATGGACGAACTGACCGTGGACATGCCCTTCGAGCTGGGCTTTGAGGCTCGGTACGACATGGTCGGTGAGTGGTCGAACGAATCATCTGAGTATGTATTATGCAACGTTTTCTACATTGCTACCGTGATGATATCAATGTCTAGCATATCTATCTCTCTTCTTTTTTTTTAAACTTCCGTGTATCCAGCTTTTTGTCCATCACATTTTGCTTTTTTTATCCTTCTCCTACTCCTTCTTCTACTCTTTCGTCGTCGTTTTCTTCTTCTTTTCATCATTACCATCATCTGCGTCTCATTTTCGTCCCTGTCATTGTTATCATTTCTGTCTCTGTCATTGTTATCATTTCTATTGTTGTTATTCATCATAGAACTTTGTTAATGTTACATTTTCACCATCATCATCGCCATCCTCGCCATTGTTGTTATTTTCTCTATCTTCGATTCAGTTCCATTGCTTTTAACATTTTTAAAGACAAAATAATTGTTTTCAATGTCACATATTTCTGTCAATATCCTTGCGATCACAGTAACACTATCGTCGTCATAATTTTCATAATCGTCATAATTACCACAATTTTTGTTTTTACTGCCATGCGACAGATTGTAAACAAATTGACTGTAACAAAGCTTGTGGGAGTGGCTATAAGACGTTTAACGACACCAGCGGTTATTTCAGCACCAAGGATTTCCCGTCGGCCATTCCGCCCTTCACCTCATGTCAGTGGAAGGTGTCAGCGGGAGAAGGTCGGTTCGTCGAGCTGCAGTTCCCCGCGTTCAATATCATGCAGTTCCCGAACAACGAGGAGTGCGTGGACGAGGTGTCAGTGTGGACGCATGAGGGCGCGGTCAAGGAGTCGATGTGCGGGCACGAGGCTCCGCCCCTTTTCGTCTCGAATTCGTCCATCGTGGTCGTTTCTCTGGATACGGGTTTGGCGGGCATGTCGCAGGGGTTTAACGCATCCTACCGCACCACAGGTAACCTTCATGAAATGGAGCAGCATCCCAGTAAATGCTCGGTACTCACGTAACAAATGCATTTTACCAATATTGACGTTATTTCATCTCAAGCAAAATTATAATTAAACTGAGTCTCTTCACATGGAAAAAAAAATCTAGGACATGTAAAACAGCAGTATAAGAGAAAGACCAAAATGGCGCTGTATGGCGATTGTGCTAATGATAGGGACACCACTCATACAAATACCACCACTACTACAACATCCACCATTAGTGGTAATAGCGAGCTTCAGATCTGCGACGCGAACGTGAAGGCGACGCAGTCTTCGGGTTGGACAATGGAAACACCTGTCTCGTGCATGTGCAGAACACCATTTTAAGCCTACTTGGCGTCGTCTTAGCCTTCACGTCGCAGATTTAAAGCTCACTAGTGATAGATATTTGAAGAATAAGGACAGAGGAATGTAGGCCTAAGTGGCGACACCAAAGAACACCTGTTCACATTCCGTTTGGGTGTGTAATTTACTTGCTCAGTGGTAAATAATGTAATTGATTGAGAATGCAATTATTGCAATCGATAAAGAGCGTCGATTTCAACCACATGATAGATATCGGTGGCTGTGGATTCGGCAGGGACACCTGCGCACGTGACACAAATGATGAATTCTGCACCCTCCCGTCTGCTGTCTTTGTCTCCGTCAACTACCCGTACCCCTACGAGGCAAACTCCCGGTGCTTGTGGTACATCCGCACCCCCGAGGGCTCCTTCGTCACCATCACCTTCCTTAATTTCAGCGTCTGGTCCCATGTCGAAGACACTGATTGCCAAGATTCCGACTACGTCGTTATTTTCGACGGTTGGGACACAAAGGAACCAGACATGACGCAACTGGGGAGATTCTGCAATGGCATGCCGCCGCCAAGTGCGGTGAGGAGCAGCTCGAATACCGTGGCCGTCAAATTTAGGTCAAACGATGACGGTATGGAAGGCCAAGGGTTTTACGCCGAGTATCGCTCGTCCTACACCGAACTGGACATCGAGGTGTCTCCGAATGGTAAAAGATTGCAAAAAAAGTATGGCGTATGTCGATTACATCCTTGAATGTGTCAAACATTAACATTGTTTTGATATTTGGGTACCAACTGCGCTCTTTAGAAACAGCACATGAGCATTTTTAAGCATGTCCTGTTTTATTTCTGTTACATTGGTTACTTCGTATCGTCATTCCCACAAAGGTAAAGCGTTTATAAATTAAAATGGGTCATTACACATTCGATAAGACTGTACGAAGAAAAGAACAATTGCCATCAGAAAAAATGTGAGAGCTCTGCTTTGTGCTACCGTTCGGTAATAGACCAGTTTGTAATTCTACTTTGCGTATGAGCATTTGTACCAACACAGACATTTTGGTTTTAAATTCACTGAGATAAGCATCTGTCATGCGATGGTTATTCATGTAATCTTTATCTAAATGGTGCTTGCCAGCACATCCATCTGACAGCAAGAATGGTATTTTGCAATATAAAAGGAAATAGGCTCTTATTGCATTCAATACAAAACAATGAAATTAATGCCTGCTAAATTGTCAACTGATGGAGTATTCTGATCACCTGATCTAAACACAAATTCATCTTTGTTTGAACATGAATTCCATAAATTGTTACGTCGGGCAAGCTTATGCATTGTGCCGCTTTAAAAACGATGAAGAGCCTAACCAACTGAGAAAAAAAGAAAGGTCATTTGTACCAATGTGTACATGAGCTAATTACGAATTGGCTTATTATGTCAAAGCTCACGAGTGCTCGCATTCAACGAATCACATCAGGCAGCGTCAAGATTAGCGTACAAGGCAACATGTAGAGTTTACGTAAGCACACAATTCCCTACTTTCGATAAAATCTGAATGCGCAGCCTTCCAGAATCTGCAAAGTAGACAGAGGTTTGTACGTCTTTGGCACTGCTAGGTTCTAGTGAAATGTAGAAAAGATTAATTTTTATTAGCCCAATTTATCGATTGCTCAAGTCATAGTGCGCACCTGTGATTCCTGTCTGTCACAGTAATGCTTGGGAGAATTATTGGTTTGATGTTGATTTAAAAATAGACAGATGTCAGTGGATTTTTATGTCACAACATCATTATGTTGTGATGAACTGGATTATTTCACATGTCATTTACGACCTTTTGCATCAATCAAGTCCGTTCTTGCGTTTTGATCCGTACAGAGTACGCATGTCCCGATGGCTGGGAAGAGTTCAGAGGTAACTGCTACCGCTTCACTTCACTCAACCAAACCCTCAGGTGGAACGATGCCTCTCTCGCATGCGACGAAGAGGGCGCACATCTCGTGAGCATCAAGGACTCGGTAGAAATGAGCTACATCCACTATATGCTGACGTCATCTTGGTTTACAGGAAACGACGAAAAAACGTACATCGGCAAGTAACACATTATTCACTCATATTCTGCTGATTTGCAGTCGATACCCTTCGATATTATTACGCAAGTTCTTGTGCTTAATTTTCGGGTTTTCCTCTGATGTTTCTTTCAATAAATGAATTATTTTAACATCTGCTCTCTTTATCCAATTGAACATAATTTCTTAAAAACCTCGACTTCCCGTAAACACCTGTCTAAGTATGATCGAGACTAGTATTCGACGGGTTAAGAAGGATGGCCTTATGCGAACTTGCATTCAGCTCTTGTAGAACTTTGATTGAGGTAAACATTGTACTCGAATTCGTTATACCTAATTTCCCTTCTTGAAGTGATGGAAGTGTTATCACCTCCAATATTGTTTAGTGGGAAGCTGTTATACAAATAATACATGTTTATGAGTGCGACGAACATAATACTTCATGAGGTGAAAGATGAAATGATCTATTCTACAAGGGAGGGCCGAGTTGAATGGATCATTAATTTCATTTTGTACGGAATGGAATATTATTGCTCTCGGCGTGCGTGCAACGGAGCAAATCGCATGGATCCAAGACTGTTCGGTAAATGGAGCCACAATTGCACGAATTACTACGTGATGATAAAATTGGACAGATGATCAATATCAAACAACCAATCAAATGACAAGGATTTATCAAGGTGCTGAATAGTCGCCTCAGGAGAACTAATGGAAGAATCCCACGCGGATACGCACAAAATAACGTTGATAATCACTGCATGAAATCGATGTAAAGGGTGGTTTAAAATGAATAATTATATATGTTGTGATTTGTGTTTTTCAGGTCTGACCGACGCGGCCAAAGAAGGTCACTTCCGTTGGATGGACGGCAGTCCGCTGAGCTATGCAGATTGGTTCTTCGATACAGTGTAAGTGTTAGGATATGAGAAATATGATATACAGTATATCTATCGATCTAATACACATATTGCAACTTCTTCGTCGACAGAGAGTTAGTGTAATAGGACATTGCCTTCTTAATGGTGCAAGACATAATAAACTTCATAATTATAATATACAGTAGATCTATCGATCTAATGCAAACACTGCAAAATACTTCGATAGAGAGTTAATAGCGTGACAGGACACTCACTTTTTAATGATCTAGGATATGATAAACTGGTCATGAGTGCAACGCACTTTTATTTCGCGCGTACTCATCTTGCGTTAGGACTGTGTGGACTGTGTGGAGATCAGCGAAACAAAAGGGACTATCAACATAGAGTGTAACGAACTTTTCCTCTCAGGTGATGTGATGGGCAAAACTACGCTTCATCACGTGATCAGCTCTGGACCAATCCTATTGCAACATTCTTAGTATGTGGAATATGAATAGTAAATAGATGGACAGATAGATAAAGACAAGGAGGATTGAGAGAAAGAGGGGAACAGGCCCATAACTAACAGTCCCCCAAATAAAAAAGAACAGGAAAAAATGAGGTGCGGAACCCCCATCCGTTACAAAATGAAAGCGGGCTTGAAGATTTTCTCTTTTTTGGGGGGGGGGGGGGAGGGGCTTATCAGCCGATGAAACCAGGAAGTGGCACTGGAAACGAAAAGATTGCACGTGAGTTTTTGTGTTTGTGTTTGTGTTTGTGTTTGTGTTTGTGTTTGTGTGTGTGTGTTTTTTTTTTTTTTTGCTTGCCAGCAGATCAAACACGGAAGTGGTCAACTTTTTCTAAATCCTAGTAACGGGCCTGGAAAAGAACAAATGAATATAGGACAGTATCAACAGCATATATATATAATATATATATGTATAATATATGTATATATATATATATATATATATATATATATATACATATTTAGTTATAAATCTTCGTGTCATCTCACTTTGTCACGTGACAGTTCGCTGGACATGTCTCAACCGAACGGAGGCGAGCAGGAAGACTGCACGATGATCTACCAACAGAGTCTGCTCTCGTCCGCAAATTGGCACGACATCGCCTGCGCGTCGCTGCAGGCGAGGCAATACATCTGCAAACAAGGTGCAAAAGGTGAGCCTGAAATTCAGGACAAATAGACTTGATTGGCGAAGTTACTCTTTTTTCGTTTTCTTTTCAAATTTAAAAAACTAACTCGGGCGATGCGCTGTAATAAATTATGAGGACAGGACTCTCTGTCATACATTTTGGGAAGTCTTTTTCAATCAGTTTGCTTGTATATACAGCTTATCTCTGCTTTCTAATACACACACAAATAGATACATGAAAATTTATACTATATATATATATATATATATATATATATATGTGTGTGTGTGTGTGTGTGTGTGTGTGTGTGTTTGTTTGTGCGTATGAGTGCGCCTGTGAATATAAAAACGAATATTGAGACATGATGTAAATGACATACAGCCGCTAAACACACTCGAACACACATACACACACACACACACACATACACACTCATCTGAGATCACACGCACGACTTAAATTTTTGAACATTGATAAACGATAAATGAAATGAAGACATTGAGCGAAAAAAAAGAAGAAATGCTAGGAAATCAAAGAATTCTCCTGGAAAACAATACAATTTATTTCCAGAACAGAGTGTTGTTTTTCAACAAAGTGAAACATACTGAAAAATGATTGTCGCATATCATCACTGGAAACCAATTCCATCGAAGTTCAGGAAATTTCACTACAAGAAATAAGTTCTTTGAAGAAGTAAGAGTCATTTTTGGCGCTCTGGAATCTGAGAGTTAAACTCGAGGAGGACTAACGCCTACAGGGTTCCACAGTGACGTCACAGGGAAAACGGACGACTTGAGTGTGGTTTTGGCATGTCCCGGATGCAGACTAGGTGAACTTGTGTGGGTAGCTAGGCTGCGAAGAGCGGCGACGTCGAAGCTGGCTGCAGAGCTGGTGATCGGTGGCACAGACGACACGGGCCGGACGATTGCTGGGCTCGGAACCGTGGTGGGCAGTCTCGAAGGCATGGCTGGTGTCGGGATGAACGGGTGGCCGCCGACGGGAACGGAGGTGACGCCCGCGGCTGCAAGGAGAGTCGCTTCGCTGTGATGCGGTGTCGCGGCGAAGTTGTATGGGGGAAGTCCCGGTAGCATAGCCAAGTGAGAGCCTGTGACAAGTTGAGGGTAGGCGGCCATTGCCATGTATCCCATGTGATGTGGACTAGGGATACCAATCGGGTAGGCATATGGTGAGATGCCCGATGCACGCACTCGGCGGCGCGCCTGACGACGTCGGTAGTCTCCTCGGGCGAAGTCGTCGACATTTGCGGGATGGATGGCCCAAAAGTGACCTCTACCGTCTCCACTGCGGCCTGCCTTGATGAAGCACTCGTTGAGCGAGAGGTTGTGGCGTATGCTGTTTCGCCAGCTGCGCTCGTTGTCCTTGAAGAAGGGAAAGCGCTTCATAATGTACTCGTAGATGTCGCAGAGCAGCAGCCGCTTCTCGGGCGAGTTGAGTATGGCCATGGCGATGAGAGCGATGTAGGAATGCGGTGGCTTCTTCGCCGATGTCGAGCCGTCATCGCTGGAAGAGGCCTCGGAACTGTTGCTCTCTGAAGGGCTAATAGGACTGACCGGGTGGCCGTCTGCTGCGGGTGACATCGGCATCGCCGCCTGCAGCTGCGGACGGGGCACTCTCCCGAACTCTGCCTGAGCTGCTAGTATCGGACTGGAACGGTGGGACGTACAGTCACTCTGAGCCAGATGATCAATGCTGAACAAGGTCATGATGGAAATTTGAGAGTTTTGAGTTGTGTTACGAGAGATGTTGCAGAGAGAGCTGACGTTAAAACGTGTGATCCGAACAACCTTGATGGTCCTTATTTATACCCGAGGACCAGCCAGGCAGCCAAGGTAATCTCACGAACACTGATCCTTCAGCGATCCCACTGTTTCCCTGAAAAGAATGTAATCATCGATCATTGTCAGTCAACAATAGTAACACCAGTATTCTTACCCACTAGTAAGACCAATCAAGAAGTTTTCAAATAGGATCATTGCTTAATTGAGCTATACATCGAAGAAGAAGCCCTACCTGTCAATCAGTTCGGAGGGTCAAGTCCATTGTCTTGGCAACCTATAGAATCGCGGAGTGATCGACGCGTGTCACGTGTGCACGTGGGAGGAGCTCAAAGTGTCCTCTATTGTTACTTGTTGGAGCGTCGCTCAATGAGCATCATGGTCTAGTCATTAAGTTGACTGACGTGTGATCACGCTTTTCACAGGCGTGGCTTGGATCAAACCCTTCTGTTCTTGGACCAAACTTGGACAAAAGTTTTCGAGTCATTTGGATTGAAGTCAAGCGTTTATCACGCTTGTCAGTCACGCCATATGAAGAGGCTGATCCCAATAGAAATCCGTCCTATTATGTTCTACTATGTCAAGTTCTGAGAATTTGATGGACAAATTGCAAATAAAAGAGGATACTTGAGTGTGAATTGTGTGACGTCCAGTGGCTTTATGGCTGTTGTCGTTGTTTTCACATCACGTCTGTATAACCTCAGACGACGTAATTAATCTTGACGGAGGGAGGCTGAAGCCAGGCAGCGAAAGTGTGGAGTTTGAGACAGGAATGAGTTTATTTATTTATCCTTTTGTCTGCTTTGAATGTTTTTCTTTCTTTCTTTATTTATTTTTGCTTTCAGTTTTCTGAAGTACTAATCTAACGAAGTGATATTCCTATTAGTGTATTAATTGATTATGATAAAATTTGATTCTTTGTCAAAGTTCATGTCACCTTACAAGTCATTGCCAAATGGTGCACTTACAAAAATGTTGTCAGGTAGAGGGAGAGAGAGAGAAAAAAATACGCGTTTTAATCCAGTGGTATGACCATCTTACTGCGTAATAAAGTTCTAGTCATAAAAACAAAACCACTTCCAAAGAAATAAATCTTTAAACTACACGAAAAGCATTTTGAAACTGTGTTCGGTTTTCTTTTTTCTTTCTGGGGATATCTGACATATGAATTAATGACAAAGTTTTTTATGTTATGTTCTTCTCAACCGTTTTGTTGTTGTTTTTTATATCACTTAGATACTAAACATGAACCCACCATGCGTGTATTTCTTATAGTAGCTATGCTTTTTGAACCGAAATAATCAATTTGAAAGCTTTATTTCAAACTAATGATTAATTCAATAATGGACATTTGAAACGTCCTGCGAGATTAAGGATTTTGAGAAATATATTATCATTGTTTCTCATAAAAAAAATAAATCTTAAAAGAAGACAAAGCAAAACAAAATCAATCAATGCAATCGTAAGCCATCTATGGTGGAAATTTGCTACCGTTTTTGACAAACAATGTAGAATAATATAACAGCAAAATGTTTCTGCTCAGAATCTAAGAAGACATTGTTTCACAACAGCTGTAATAATAAAACTCCTTGAAAGACGAATCGTTTTAACGAATTTTCGCCCATATGGCTTTGTCAAGTTAATTTTACAGAGAACGTGAAGAACAGGAAGCCTGAAAATGTGTGTTTTCTTTAAATAGACTGTTGTTATTAGCAACATGATACATTTGTTGAGTTCGGTTTTATATATAACAAAAATAAAGCTTTCCATCTTCCATCACGCCGATAAATGCGAACATCTATCAACAGTGTACCCTTTCACCATAGATAGTTTGCTTCTTGTTATGTTCTACTTTAGCGGTACATTGCCCTTCTGGTCCTTTCGTATTTAACATTATGTTGTTCAAAAAAGAAACAAAATATGATTATTATTCCAATGTAGTATACTTGCATGGTTTTATGTTATTAAATGATAGATATGATTCTATGATAACTATGAATGATAGAGGCTTTGTATTGGGGAAAAAACTTTTTACCATGAATCTGGGAACAAAAATCTATTTCAAATGAGCGCATTGGCATAAGTCATGATTATCAGTTGATTTCATTTATCAATTACCGCTTGAGAATTTCCATTTCCTTATTTCCACAAACTTTTTCTTTTCCATTGCCCATTAATTTGTCGATCACCGTTCACTCAGCAAATAAAATTTCTTTCTCGCGCTCTTTCCTACACAGATCGTGTCACTCTGAGCATTGGTGATTTGATAACTGAAGGTAAGGTGAAAAGTAGCATTTCTTCTGTTTTGTAAGAGCACATCGATTCTTATTTTCCTTTTGATGTATGGTCTCGAGGAGCATCAAAATGTCGTTAACGCACTGTGTGCGTTAGTCCGTTTGAAAATATAATTTAACCGCATATCCGGGGCTCGTCTTGGAATCTTATGAATTCTATGTAAGTATAACTGCAGCTATCACTTATCAAAACATACAGAAGAGTTTATTGGTTGTTGTTAGACTGTTTTCACTACATTATAAACTAATTTGTGCTTTGCTAAGGTGTTTAATTAAATGGATTCAGGTACTAATAATAATTTCTTTATCGGCATGTACGTCGATACCAAAGTATCTTGGCTCCAGTAACAGATGCATATTAGAAAATGAATACGATTCCGTCGAATTCCCCGACTCTGTAATAAGCTTAATTATTTTATATGGATGTAGATATGAGATTAATTCTTCGTAGAATACCATGATGAAACTCTGCAAGAGCAAGATAGTGCTCTAACATTTATTTCCAGGCATGATTGCGTAACAATGGCCTTCTTGTGAAGTATTTTGAAAACAGACGATCTGTGGTGAAATTCAATAAAGCAGTGATCCTTTACTGCTAACATCAGCATTTCTATTAGGAGAAGAGGTCATGTCATATGGTCATTATGCAAAAAACAGCAACAATAACAATCCTTTAATGTGGCATTATACTCAACGCACTAGTCTCTTGTAATTTTACTTTAAACCAGTGTGGATGTCTTTTTTTAATACAAATCATGGTTCTAGAGTGTCCACAACAGAGTGTTCGTGTAGGCGATCTATGCCTCTGGCTCCGTGAGAACACTGGATCCCCACTCCCATCTGCATCATGTCCACCCTTACCCGCTTCCCACACCCTTCCCGTACGACGCGTTCGAGCTACCGTAGGCCTTCTCTGGCCCGGCGGAGATGAGGAGTTCGGTGTCAGAATCAATCTGCAGGGTGTGTACAGTGGGGAGAACGAAACTCTGCAGTCTCCTAGCAGCGGCGGCGCCTGGAACGGTCCATGTCACGTGATGACATACGTCGACGATGATTGGCAGGTAGTTAGCGAGTCGTGCTCACCGGAGTACAATGGGAGCGTGTGTTACCAAGTTGTGTCTGGTAAGTGATTGCTAATTGTGCAGTGGTTGTCTCTTCCTTTCACACCAGCTTTTTCTCTCATTAAACAAAGCAAGCGGATTAGCCGTGAGTGACAAAACTTTTTCTGCATAATCCAACGAAACAGCTTAAAGATTGTTCAAAGTTTTCATGACAATGTAAACGACCCACTTCATTGGCTTGTCTACAAGACTTGCCGTGCTGATCTCACTCTACAAGCTGTCACGTCATCGGATATCAAAGACTTCCCCCTCTTTTAAATCTTCATTGAAAAAATCTTACGATTTCGCCAAAAAGGCCTCATTCGAGAAATAAATGTCTGAAATGTTCAACCTAGGATGACATTTGAAGAGCAGCAGACTTTCCTCTTCCATGTGAGGTACCCACATAGTACAAGCATGGTCTTTTGAGCGGGTACCTCCATTTTTTTTTTCGCAGAATGTATAAATATGTTTGCATAGATTATGCCTCATATTGTAATGACTACAGACATGAACATGTTATCCTTTGCTACCTGTGCATCATTCCACGAAATGCATGTCAAATTCCACGCTTTTCTTTATACATTCTGTTGCAAAAGTGAAAATAAGTTTGAATTAAATTGAATTGATAATTATTTCAGTTTCAGCTGAATGGTTGTTTTTGCGTGAACAATGACATAGAGAATGCGCATAAAATAAACCAGTGTCAAAGTAATCAGCAGCGTACTTGTTAATGTAGACATCCTGTAATTCAGCTACCTCACATCCCCAGAGAAATATTTGAACGAGGTATTATATGTCTAAGTACAATGATTCGACATCAACTTATTGGATGTGTGGCGCATTCATTTACCCAAACGAGGACTTCGCTAACAAATCATTAATATAAGTAGTTTATAATTTTTCGGTAGTCGTTTAGCTGTAAAAGAAGCGACCTTTTGTTTGTGACATCGCGAAATCTCCTCGTAAGTATGGATAGCATTTCTCACCAAACAAGTTTGGCATGTGCATTTCATAGTATCAATAAACCGAAACTATGAATATTATATATATAATAATGTTCTGTCCGTAGATATCATTGTTTATCTGGTATAAGCAGCATTCATAGAAATGTGCAAGTGGACAACAAATAGATTTAAGATTTTCTTCATTAATTCTTCCATCGTGCTTTGCGCTTTTCACCTCTTTATCACGCATCAAACAGAAAGTATGAGTTACTGTCCGGAAGATATGTTTGTGTGCCCCAACGGCGAGTGCATTCAATCCGTGTACGTGTGTGACGAGCACGCCGATTGCCTCGATGGCGCCGATGAGAGATCGTGCTCAAGTAAATATATCATATCTGTTTATTTCTCACTATTTGAATTTCCTTTCATCGACAATATCAAATTATGAGGGAAAAAATAAAAGAAAGAAACTGGATGAGGATTCGCATTGTCGATGTGTTGGATTTCATTCAAAGTTTAAAATACGGAGGGTTATTATTTTCTACTCTCTTCTCTTACTTCCCATTAGTTCATAACCACCATGTGCCATCACTGTGATATAGAAGGCCTACTACTACTATACTTCTACTACTACTACTGCTGCTGCTGCTACTACTACTACTACTACTACCACTACTGCTACTACTACTACTACTACCACTACTACTACTACTGCTGCTGATACTACTACTACTACTACTACTACCACTACTACTACTACTACTACTACTACTACTACTACCATCACCACCACCACCACCTCCACTATTATTGTATTGACACCTTGTACAATACACTTGTCAATTACAAATTAATGCTTTCTGGTCTTGTGTACATTTTTTTTAATGAGCAAAAAGTGTGTGCGCTTGTGGTTGTGTATGGGGGGGGGGGGCGATCTATCATTTAGGTAATACAGTGTACCAATTTCAATCCATAAAATCATTCTGTATCCCTACTACGTTGTTCCTAATACCGGTATTCATAAATCTACGTATATATATTTTTTTTCAACTAGATTCTCTCAGTGGCACGATGGAATCAGAAACAAGGAGCTGTTCCCCGTCAAGTTTTACGTGTGAGACGGGCGAATGTATCTCAGTCTCCTTCTACTGTGATTTCATCCAGCACTGCCCCGACGGCTCGGACGAGGCGGACTGCAGTGAGTAGATCCCAATCGTCAAGTTTACACCTCCTGAACAACTGGCGGAAGATACCGAGCCCCTGTGGCTCACACACGTGACGGGTTCCATGTCATTTTTTCCTGCGACAAGCAAAACATAAATACCCACAAGCATTACCCTAACCCTAATTCTAATCCTCACATCGACAATACTAAAACCCTATCACAAACCTACTCCTAACCCTAAGTCCATGTACAAAATATGAAGGGAGAAATTGTCGTAGGAACAAATGTGTTAACGACAACAAATAGTCCGCGAACGGGTATCATGACATTTGCTCCTGTGACACTTGCCCCAATCAAGTATCTCCACGCTGAGTCGAAAATATAAATTCTGCTCACGAACACGACTCTAGTCCTAATCCAAAACTTCACAGCAAACTAAACCTAACTCTGACTTCTTTGAGAAAATCAGACCGGAGCAGTTATTCGCAGGAGCAAATGTGATACCCCTCGAACGATAATTATGTTCACGTGGTATACATCGTGCCATGTACCTGAAAATGCTGGAGAAGTGAAACAAGACGAAGAGAAAACAAAAACAAAAGGAAAAAAAGCAGAAAAGATGAAGACAAAGAAGAAGACAGAAGAATAGAAAGAAAAAAAGGAGGAAGAAGAATACTATTTTTCATTTTGTTTCAAATTAATTTGTGCATATTTTTCTTTCACTAACTAATGCAATCAACAAATAATATTTCAATGAAATACATAATACGGTTTCTACCGATTAAACAATATCGTGGAGACGGACCTAGTCACAAATATATAAATCAATAACAGGGAGGAACTAATGTTGATATATTTGCAGAAGGATGAAGAAGATGCAAAACCCATGGCAGTGAATTTGGTTTTATGACCATGATGATACCGTTTTATGTCACCCCAACTGCCCCTCCCCAACAAGAAAAACAACATCGCAATAACGGCAAAATTAAATTCAAATAAAGAATATTATTAAAAAAAAACCAACAAACTCTCCTGCAGAATGAAAACAGCTAGATATAAGTGCAATACAAATGCAAGTAGGACAGGTATTGGCTTTTATGATTTCAGATAAGATATTTTAGTTAATGCGATGTGTTGTGTATATATCAGGTTTGACGACAGAATCCAATTTCTCAGAAATATATTGTTTCACTACCATCATTTTAAGATGATGTTTTCATTCATGCTGTCACGAACGAATGACCAAATCGCTCAATATTCGTCACACACTTCTCCAATACAGCATCTTATTGCACTTATAATCTGTGTGGATGCCCCAGCATATATACAGAGATATTCTTACCTATCATTGCTGTTGACAGCTTAAAAAGAGAATGATAGTGCCATGGACTTCCATCTTTTAACATTTAGACAATGGCATGATAAGTTCAATGGCTATACCTAATCGCTGGACAAGCCATAATCAAGGCAATTTCATCATAACACGACGTAATTGCTGCTTTTCAGTACCAAAGGGAAACTGTCCGTTGCAGAGGTGTCAGTCGTGTCAAGGGTCAGTCAATCAAAATAAGACAAAGAAATGGTGAGGGCTATTCATTCAAGCTTTGGTAGGAGAATCGCGTTTTCAAAATGGCGGATTAAGAGCGTTTTCAATGGCCATGGTTGTGCGCGCTGAAAAGACCAAAAGCAGTCCAGGTGCTAGTATGTCAATTAGGGGGGTAATTAGGCATTCTATGCCGGGTGATGATTACTTGATCGTTGTAGTGAGAAAATCATCACGCGCTTTGTTACCAGCTGACTGATTAGACGGATAGATCTCGTTTTTATGGAAAGTGAATTTCTCTTGAGAGTTCTTAGTGCAGGGATGATTGATAGGAAACACTGAAAAGCAACGTTGTTCCGTCAATGCATGTTGCCATCACTGTTTGTCCGGTGTAAAAGCATCAGCTCTTAATCTATATGTGGACCCTTTTTTTCTCTTTTTTTTCACCCAAAGATAGTCCGAAATGTAAAGTTGCTTTCATATTATAGAGCCTTTTCAGTTATTATGGCAATGCCTTATTTTCAAAGCTTAACAGGCGTCTCGATCGTTTCATTTTCTTTGTATTCTTTTTTAAGTATAGATTGAATTTATCATGGCTTATATAACTCATTAACTATATAACATTAATTATAACTCATTAATTAACTTGAATAATTTATCACATTATTTAGTGCCTGGCGATAACCACGAAAAATGCAACTGAGCATTCTGATCTGGAAGAAAGAGAAGGACGTTAAAAGTTGGAGAAAGACGAAAGGAGGCATGGAAATTTGTTGTTATCCTGGATGAAACATAACATGTCGAATAAGAATTAACCAAATATCAAACGAAAAAAAAAAAGATACTTAGACAATTCGGCGTTTAGCTCTCTTTAAAGGGAGCTATGATGTGTCATAGAATTCGTATCTTTATAAATATGTTCTTGCTCTGAATCAAATTAAGTGATTATAAAGAAGGCAATGATACAAGATTAAGAGCTGAACTCCTCACATGTAGCAGGGCCGACGCAGCCGTGGGGGCCGTGGGTGCTCGGGCCCCCACACTTTTTGTGCACCATACAAAGGAATAAATAAGGTGTCATCACTTTGTTGGCTCATGAAACCCGGAAGTGGGCCCCCACACTTTTGAAAACACTGCGCCGTTCCTGTGTAATGAGCGTTGTATAGTAATCTTTGCATAAACATGCTATCATGACGGTGTTACATTCAAATATCGCGTATTGCTCTTCGCGTTTTCCTACTCCATCCATCACATTTTGTCGCATGTGAGACTATCTGTTTTTGTTCATATAGGCTATCCGTCGTGCGAGGAAGACGAATTCGAGTGCGCCAACGGGCAGTGCATCCCCATCGAGAAGCAGTGCGACATCGTCCAGGACTGCGTGGACGGCAGTGACGAAGATCGATGTCGTGAGTCTCGTTTGCATGCCATGATAATCTGTATAAGAAAATAATATCAACGGTGCCTTTTAAAAGATAGTGAGAAAGACGGCAGCATCGGTGCATGGCGACTATGGCAATAAATCAGACAGGAGGGGTAATGCGTATTAGGCGATGATAGTGAACAAAGATTATTTACAAATTATATATATTAACCAGAGACTTGGTGTTAGAAAGCACAATGACCGCCATGCGTATTAAGATTTTGCTTTGTTCGTCTTTCCCTAATTCTCTTGTTTGAATCATTATCACTGTGTGTGTTAATTCTTCTTCTTGCCCTTCTTTTCATTTACATTATCATGGATTATTATTGTAACTATTTATATTAATACCAGGTACAAACACGAGAGACATATGGAAAGAATTCACAGTATTGATGCAAATTTTTGTCCGATATGATTGATTGTTATATTGGCATCATCATCATCACCACCACCACCACCACCATCATCGTCATTATCATTAGTGTCGTCATCATAACCATCATCATTATCACTATCATCATCATCATGGATGGCGCCACGTTTTCAAAAGTTGGGGGGGGGGGGACTTCAGACTTCTGGCGCCATCACATCCGGGTTTCACCTGACTAACAACCAACAACAAAAAAGTCATTATCATCGCCATCATCATCATCACCATCATCACCATCATCACCATCATCACCATCATCACCATCATCATCATCATCATCATCACTATATCGCTCAATATAAACAAGACTTATTACATGGTTTTTAGTAATACAATAAAGTTTCTTCCAGGTTCAGTATTAGTTAATGGTTTGCAGTTAAATCAAATAGATTCAACAAAATTTTTAGGTATTTATATTGATAATAATCTTTCTTGGAAGGTTCATGTTGATTATTTATGTAAGTTGTTGTGTAAAAACGTCGGAGTTATTCACAAATTGAAGTACCTCTTCCCCAAGCCAATATTGCATTCTCTCTATTCAACTCTATTATTACCTTACTTAAATTACAGAATATTGGCCTGGGGGAATTGCTCCAAGACTAAAATCGATTCGTTATTTTTAATTCAGAAAAAGGCTTTGCGGATTATAAATCGTGCAATTTTTTTGATCATACAAATGAATTGTTTGTTTCCAGGAAATTACTAAAAGTTTCTGATTTGTATTTGTATCACGTTGGAATTTTTATGTATAAGTTGAGCATTGGCGATCTTCCTTGTTTATTTTCCTCAATGTTTGTTAAAAAACAATGAAATCCATAATTACCCGACAAGACACAGTAGATCATATCACTTTTCCCCCGTTCGTACAGTTTTAGCCCTTAAGACCATGACGATTACTTCTACCGGCCCTTCTTTCTGGAATGAGTTAGATTCTGTTCGGCTGCAATCAAGTTCTCTAAACAAGTTCCTTTAAGCAAAATCTAAAAGCTAATCTTTTAAAATCCTATGCTTAGTTACTTGCCGTGATCATTTGATATATCTGTCCTTATTCGCAATGATGCCTCGCTCGGGTGACTACATTTGACCATATTTGTTTGACCAATATTGCAATTTTATGGAGCATTGAATCCCTGAGTTTTTACCTTGAACATTATAAACTATTTTGCACATTTCGTAGATTTTATAATCTCGACATACTGATTTTCGCTTGTGTTTCGTCATCTTTAGTAATTAGCATGTTGTACTAAACGCTTATATCATTTCTTTGGAACCTACATCCTACAAGCATTGCTTTTTAGTAGTTTCCTCATATTTACACATCATTATATTACATGTCCTTATACATTTGTGAAATTAGGTCTAAAATTGACTGTTGTGTTATATATATTTTACTCCGAAATCAAATGGAATATGAAACCTGAATATGAAATATGGAATATGGAACTTGAATGAAAAAAACCCAACAAACTTTCACCATCATCATCTTCATTACCATAATCACCATCATCATCATTATCATCATCACTATCATCACTATCACCATCATCATCGTCATCATCATCATTAATCCTCTCCTTTTGATTGACATCGCAGAATTCTGTTCGGAAGGTTTCTTCCAGTGTTACGACGGGACGTGCATCCCTCATAAGGCCGTGTGTGACGGCTTCAAAGACTGCCAGGGGCTCACT
Organism: Diadema antillarum; assembly: GCF_040938485.1. Classification (NCBI taxonomy): domain Eukaryota; kingdom Metazoa; phylum Echinodermata; class Echinoidea; order Diadematoida; family Diadematidae; genus Diadema; species Diadema antillarum. The sequence continues at coordinate 318,906 of NW_027271327.1, forward strand.
ATGGAGGACGAGTTAATGTGTGGTAAGACACCATGTGCTTTGATGGTTACACGTCATCATCTTGTTCAGCAGCATTGATAGACTATGGTTATACTCAAGAGCGAAGGAGTTTTTATGGGAATTAATGTATAGCAGCGGTCATTTCAGTGCTACATTAACTGATTGTTTGGTAACAAAGAAATCTAGCGTAAGATAAATAGATATCATGCTGTTTCACACCATAGTGTTTATTCAATATTGTATTTCACCATTCTGTCATGTTTTTCAGCTGATTACTGTGGTGCCGTTGTCATGTTTTGATAATTCACTTATGTGTGCCCGAAGACATGTTGCTGCAAATATAGCTGTAGCTACATCCAGGATCAAAGTGAATCCATAAGACTGTTTGATATGTCACCAAGATCCTTAGGCTGCACTGCCAGCCATTTTGTGGTATTTCATTTACCCTAAGCCGTTCTTCTTCACCTGGAGAGTGGATATTTCTTCAAAGAATGCGACTTCGAGTAAGGCTATTTGTGATAATGAGGGTAGAGGATAGATACACTTCAATAAATCACATAAGACCATGAATCAACAAAGGATTATAACTTTTTAATCGAGGAGATTTCATGAATCTTTTGTCCGACAAATTTTTTGGACAAATATGCTCTCAGCTAATAAGATGCAAGGATTTCGATAACTTATAACAGTTTGTAACAGAAAAAGAAACATAAAAGAAACATATGCTCTATCAGACAAAAACGCTACATGAGTGCCCCCAGGCTGACATACACAAAGAAAAACAAGTCATGCATAAATGCACGCTATTTATTATGAACATTAAATTCATCCATCCATTTATGAACGAAATTGTATGGAAATTTGTTGCATAATTTCATCATTGTGGTCATATTTCGGTTTCTAAGATGACGGAAATGAAGATGAAACTACGAGAGGTCTGGAATGCCTGAACAGTGACAGAGTCGACACGAGGTGGCGCTGTTTATACGACTTTGACGCGTACGGGATTCAGCAGGGCTGCCGTGACGTCACACACTTGAGAGACTGTGGTAATTGAAATCTTTATTTCTCTTCAACTGGTTATTTATAGATATTTGATGTTGATGACACAGTATGATAAGGAAGCCATATTGTGGTGGATATTCTACCATATAAAGACGAAAGGAAACACAAACATAATCCAGTGTATTTGCTGTCACGCTTTTTCATTCATGTTTTCTCTCGAGAACCATATCATAATACTTTATGATACATATTACAAACATGCATACATACATTAATACATACATACATGCCTACACACATACATACATAACATACATACATACATACAAACATATTAATATCATAAACTGTCAGCATTTCCATCCCGTAATCAATCGATCAATGAATACATAATTATTTACCTGTCAATCTATCTCTGTGCCTATCTATTAAATTTATTAGCTAATAACTATCATGGAAGCTCTCTCTATACCCTTTTCATAAAGTGCTCATTCATTTTTCAATTCTTTTTTTTTTCATCTAAATGTATGCTCCTGAAACAGCACCACAAGATTTGGCAGTTTACCCAACTCCACGACAACACAATACGCCCGTCGAGTGTGCTAGATTTCGATCCTCTATGCTCATTGTTGTCGAATTAAGGATGCGGAAATGTTTTCTCTTTGAACTCGTATGTTCTCATTGTGTATAGCTGACTTTGACTGCGTGGGGAACACGTTCAAGTGCCCCGAGTCCTACTGCTTGCCGCTGCGTCGGAGATGTGACGGGATCGTCGATTGTCCCGGAGGGGAGGACGAATCATCGTGCGGTAAGTTGTCACCTGATTTGTTGGTGCAACTCTTTTTGTTTCGCTCTCCCTCTCATCCCTTTCCCCTATGGGTGGGAGAAGATGTTAAAGTCCAAGTCAGACGTGTGAAAGACCGCGTTCTTTTGTGTATCTGGATGATGAAAACACAACATCGTAAGTTACGTCGATGTAGGGCAATTTGTCAATCAGTTGCCATGAAAATATCTCGACGGTGGAATTTCATGAATTTGAACATTGGATTCTACAATCGCTAGCAACGCTTTCAGTACGGGTATATACGATCATGTCTGGACTTAACTTCCTAGAAATGAATAAACTTTAGCTATTATAACGTGTGTATGTATGTATGTATGTATGTACATCTATAATGATTCTTTTTTTTATTCATACACAAGTTGAGTTACAGAATAGTGACAGCCAATATTTCTATTATTTCATTTCTGAGAATATATCACATCATAACGGCTTATTTTATGTTTATCCGTAGAGTCGTTCTCATGTCCGGGTTTTCTCAAGTGCCACTTGGCGAGGTACTGCGTCACGCGTTCTCAACTGTGCGATGGAATAGCCGACTGCCCGGATGGAGACGATGAAATGTTCTGTGGTGAGGGATCTAGAGCGTCTCCGTTTTCCATTTCTGACTGTCAATTTGGTGGAACTTTACGATAACCTCCTACCTGCCATAGTTGATTACTAATACTGACAGCAGTTACTCTTTTGTTAAAGGAAAACAGTATGATTGATTGAAATGCATACTTTGCATTTGTACTGACTATTGTTATTGGGTAGAAATTAAGCACAATTGAACTAAAAAAGAATCAGTAAACCGTTCACGGAGGCATTTTCAACTGGTCTTCAATATTTGTTGTCTTTTAATTTAAGTACCTCGTCTTGTGGTAAATCATTAAAGCCCGTGCTCGCAAATTAATCTATCTGATTTCCAAATGCAATTTATTGAATCGAGCGACCCTTCTTCAATTTAAATTCTTGTCGTAAAGTAAAGATTTTACCGTTTCTCCCGAATACTAAGACGTGTCGTGCCCGTCTGGCTGTACTTGCGACGGGTTCAATTTTGAATGCTCGTCGGTTGGAGCATGGACCCCAGAGCTTGCGGCGGAAATTTCGCCCAACTCTCGTCAGATGTAAGTAGATAAATGTCCGCAACTTATTTCATTCTCAGCTGATGAACAGTAATGCATATGTCAACCGGTAAAAACAGTTCTAAGAACGTTTCATCTGCAGCAAAGGTTGCATGCCTGCCACGTGATCTCATGTTATAGTATGACAGTTTATTGATCCACGTAAAAGCAGAAAAGTAGAACGCAGAATCGGTGTAATCACCAAACTAGAAGCCGACGATTCTTCATTATTTGCATGCCCTACACTTTGTGAGCTGTCTTCAGACTTGGTTATCTTATGAAGACAGTAACAAAGCTTTCGACCGATTAGAGTCGGGCATATCTGCGGTTGGGCCCTCCCACGCCGCCATAGGTAAGACTAATCAAATACAGCTCAAAATTTTATTGCGTGGCTACTTTTCCGTGGCATGTAGGCCCTACATATTTTTTTTGTAAATAATCCTAGCGTCAAAATGAGAACTTATGTTCCTTCCAACGTTTATTTTTTATTTTTGTGAGATTTCTCTCATTTTATTCCAGAGTCATCAACAACGTTGCCCGCGGCAGTCGGCGCAAAAGACGCGACTCAGCACCGACTTCAAATCAGACGACGATAGAGGACGCTGTATACCTGAATATGTCAAACTACAAACTTCTCCTTTCGCTGTAAGCAGAATGATTATGACTTTCGTAAAGCAATCTTACTGTAAATTACCAGCGAGGGTTTTATGGTATTAGCCATTATTGAATTATTGCACTTGTATTGGCACTCTCATGAATCCGAAAATGCTAACTCGGATCGTAGCAAGCATTTATATGTCAGAGATTGTTACAAATACCAGAATTCTATACTTCACTGTCTTAAGGTGATATTTACAGATTGAGTTGACGTCATTACTGCTCTTCAAGGACTAACCCTTCTGGTCTGCACGTCAATTACGTATGTGTAAGGAAATTTATGAATAGTAATTACGTATCAGTATCAAATTTTGAAGAGAGATGTTTGTATATTCATCGTCTACTAGTACTTTGTTTCAATTATCCCCCAATATACAGACACCTGTCGGGAGACGGGATTGAACTCGTGATGCCGGGGACATTCGCTCATTCTCTCAACCTAATGACCCTGTAAGTCATGATGTACAATATTGCTCGATAACATGCCTGGATTTTAAGCACCAAAACACCAAATTGCCAGCGGTTCTCTTCTGTATCGCTGTTTCAATGGAATACTTAACCCTTTTATCAATAATTTGAAATGTATGAATGACTTTTTCTTCTTGGACCTAGTAGCAGTCTATCCAAGCACTTGTATAATAATATGCACAATCATACACGAGAATTAGAATCCACTTTGCAATGATTATTCATTCGTTGGTGCCTTGTCGGAGCAAGCTTCGGGCAAGCTTTCTAGTTGCCAGGAACAACACTTGTGACAAAGATATGCATAGAATACTAATATATTAGAGCCATATGAGGCACTTTCTTGACTTATTTGTTCTGCAATCATGTTTGCGCTCTGAACTTGGGTCTTAGGAGATTTGATATCAGTGATGAACAGCTCGGATAGTTCTAATTTGTATTTCTAGTGAAAGTTTCATGACAAGCGATATCATTAGTAATAGGTTGCATGAAACAATTATGTAGACATGAATGATCTTAGTACGGTTGTTCTCTCTTTGATTCCGTAGGGACCTCTCGAGAAATGAAATATCCGTTCTTCATCGCGATACATTCAGTGGACTGAGTCGTCTTACTTCGTTGTAAGTACTTTCACCATATCGTTTAATATCGCTCATTACATTGTACCCCTCGACAGGTCATGGGAATGGTATCCTGGACTGAGTTTCACAGGGGACACGTCAACGTTTACGACGATTGTCATAAAGCAGATAATGCAGATCGCTGCCACTGCGTCACGGAGAACATAAACATGTATACAGCCAATATCTGATTACAAATCGGCGAATATCCTACACTTCACGGAATATTGGTGATAAAACATTTGGAAGGTTTAGTCATTAAATAGTTATGTGAAGTGCATATTCATACATAACGTCTACTTGTATTTTCCCACTAAGGGGGAGCGAGGAAACCATCTCTCTTATTTGTCAGCAAGCTCAGAGAAAAAAACACACACAAGAAGAAATACTTTATTATTTCATTTCTACTAATACGTTTGAATAAAAAAACATACAAAGTTCATGTGTATGATCATGAAAATAATACTTATTGACGATGACTTTTGTATAAGCCCACACGACCTGCTCGAAATAAGTTGTCTCTTATTCGGTCATAGCAATTACCTGAACAACTAAGGTCGGGTTTTATCGTTGGATAACATCGCATTGATAAGAATCAAAGTGAGGTCACAAAGAGAGATCTGAACACCCATTCTTTCTGTAATATGCTCAAGAGCAGCCCGTTGACTTAGAATCTGTGGCACTTCTTAAGGATATCTGCTCCACGTTGTCTCTTTGTACTCCGTCGGTGACAACATCACTAGACGGAGAGATCCCCTAGATATCATGAAAGAATATTGGTGGGAGAATACCTTGTCAATGATGTATTTTCTGTTCAACTCCACAAAGTTGATTCAAACTCAGATGAAACACAGTTGAAACCTCATATGATTTTTTTTTCTTTTTTTTATTACAGAGACCTGTCTTCGAATCCTTTGGTGACCATCGAGCCACAAGCATTCGTGTCACTCAGCAGCCTACCGCAAATGTACGTTTCCCCGCACATACCCGAAAAGAAAACCCCCTGAAAATAATATATGTACTATGAAAGGATATAACATGATATCATTATGTTATATTACATGATATGACAATGAATGATATTGTATGATACGATATGATAATCATATATGATGAAATAAAATATGATATAGTATAATGTAATTACATAATACATTATATCATATCGTATGTGTGTGTGTTTACTGTCATAAAATATAAAATAGAAATACTCGAATGGGGAATGCTATTAAAGGGACTTTCAAGTATCACTGTAAATCTTCAAGACGTTTCTAGAATATTCAAGCATCAAAATGTTGACTCACTCTACGTGAGAACTGAAACCGTACCCTCTCGGTGATTTAACAAACTAATATTGTTACTGATAATTCAGATTAAGAAAAATTTTTGCTTGAATTTGTGCTGCAAGAATTTGGAGCGTATTGGCCTAATAACAAAACCGCATCTCTTTTTACTAGTTTTCCTTGTATACACAACATATACAATGTTAGACATACATCACTTTAACAAGTACATCAGTCTGAGTTGTCTGTAACAATATTTCATGACGATGTTCGTTGCTGATTAGAGCATGATATCTTAAATATTTCTATAGGCAATGCTTAAAACAGTTCGTCACATATTAGTACTCGCCGGATTTTATTGATAGTTCATTTGGTTTCCATTCGATGTCTTTCCACCTCTAGGAATCTGCAGTATCTTCGCTTATCCGCGTTAAAAGCAGGGGCATTTGTTGGACTACAATCTGTGGAACTTTTGTAAGACCAAAGACAATGTAAATGCCTTCCATTGTATCACATTGAATATATTTCAATGAGATTTTCGTAACGTCTGAATGGTGTATAATTTCGAATGCACTGTACCAGAATATTGGCACGACATATTCATACAACCAAAGGTGTACTTCATTAAGGCTAAAGGCTGAGGTGCGATAGAATTGTATGAGGACGAAATTTATGCATTTCGGGTGCATGTAGTCTATAGAATATTGCATGACATAGCACGCGCCATTTGTAATAATACCGTGTGTGAAGTGTATGAAGGGGACATAACAATAGGCATTATGATGGTTATTTCAGCTAACTAAACTATGAATAACATTATCTTTTTACATCAAAAGAAGTCAACGTGAACGCGAATGGACGTCAGAAAACCATTAAAGTTGTGATTCTTCAGTTATGGTTGTATGGTACACTCTGACGAATGCAGTGAATTTCCCGGTGCCAATACAATGAGTGCTAAATAATTTACACAAACACACAAAGACACACGCACACACACATAAATCATAACTTTATGCTATTTAATACGAGTATCACCCTTCATTTGTACCTTTTGCTGTTGTTGTTTTCATCGATTTCACACGGTTTTCTGCATGTAGGAATCTCACGGGGAACGACATACGAAATATTGAGTCTGGAGCCTTTGAGGGACTCGTTAAAACCCACACTCTGTAAGTATTGTTTGAAAGGAAACTTTTCTGTGATCTAGATGATGTCAATCCACTATATTTTCAGTGACATCGTTATAAAACACACAAAATTATTTCACATTTCATAATATACATCGTTGAATATGAAGGTAGGTACAAAATGTGACGAGAAAGTTTGTTTATGCCCTAGAGAAGTGGGAAAATATTCCTCTCTATCAACTGTCTATGACAGTTGAGAGTATGTTCAAGAAAATTTGAAAAAAAAAAAACCACACTGGCACTTACAGTAAAAATTCTCATATGTTCTGAAATAATCACATTGAAAGGTAAAACCATTCCGAACGCATCAATAGCAGCATATATATAATATGCATGTATATATATATATATATATATATATATATATATATATATAAAGAGAGAGAGAGAGAGAAATAGAGAAATGTATGTATCTGTGTGTATGTGTTTGTGATTTTGTTTGGACATTTGCGCACAATGACAGTTGTATACTTTTGTTGTTCTCTTCACACTCTTTTGACGAACTTCCTTTTTTTTTTCTCTAGGATCTTGGATGGTAATGACGTCCTCAACTTTGATCTTGACATTTTTGAAGACCTGACCAGTTTGCAGACTCTGTAAGTATCGAGAGAGAGAAAAAAAAAGAGGGCTCACTTTGATTTTCGTGGGGCACGAGGCCACATATGATTGGAAATGAGTGGCGAAGATATATGTTGTATTCTGTAACCATGGTAACAGTTTACATATGAATTGCTGCAAGGGTTTCTACGGCATGGCGTGTTTTTATTTGATTTGATCTATTCATTCTCTGTACGGCATCATGTTACAATTCCTTGTTTCAGCAATGTCATCAAACATTATAATATTTATAGTACTATACACATCATTGCTATTTCCTACAATTTTCTTTAGACATATAATAATTTTATATAACATCTGTGACATGATTACATGCGTTGTAAATCTCCATTCAGAACGGTTTCTGTGTGACCAGTGACTACACATTGGATATCAGCACCAAATCACAAAGCTTTGACACTCTGCGGAATTTGACATGGACTGAAAATATTGATTCTGGAAATGGAAATAAAACATCAAAATATTTAAGTCTTAAAGGTATCAAAAGTTGCCTCTCATGATATTCCCATTACCGAGATGACACAAAATTGTTTGGAATTTAACAGGGATTCGATTTTATTAGAAATTTCTTAAAGTACTCTTCACTTTTCCTGAATATCCACGTGTGTGTATTCCAACAGTTTCCTCAATGAATTTACGTCATTCATTTCCTTGTGACGTCATTAGGTCCTCGGAGTTGTTCCTGTTCTGCTGCATCGTTCCTGACATAGAAGACTGCAGTCCGCCCGAGGATGAATTCTCGTCATGCAAAGACTTGATGCGGTCAGATGTCTTGCGCGCTTTCATGTGGATCCTTGGCTTTAGCGCGCTCATCGGCAACGCGTTTGTCATCGGTTGGCGACTGAAGTCGCGCGAGAAATTCCGGGTCCAGTCTTTCCTCATCTTCAACTTGGCCCTGTCCGATTGCCTGATGGGGATGTACATGATCGTCATAGCTAGTGCGGACGCGCATTACAGAGATGTGTACGTCTACCACGCCGAGGCCTGGAGATCTGGTGGAATGTGCAAACTTGCTGGAATTCTGGCCAATCTCTCCAGTGAGGCATCGGTGCTGATACTGACTGTCATCAGCGTGGATCGCTTTCTCTGCGTTACTTTCCCATTTTCGGAGTACCACCTCGGGCGGAAGTCCGTGCGCTATGTTGCCGGAGTGGTTTGGCTAGTGGCTCTGATTCTCAGCGCCATTCCCGCGCTGCCAAGTTCCTACTTCCGCGACGAATTCTACGGCCGGTCCGGGGTGTGTCTCGCTCTGCCCTTGACGAACACTAGGCCTCCTGGTTGGGAGTACGCAACCGGTCTTTTCGTTGGACTAAATTTTGTAGCACTTTTGACTATCATCGTCTGCTACGCTGCTATCTACAGCACTGCTAAACGATCCACCATGGCCATCAGAAACAGCAGAAAAATGTCAGTCGAGGTAATAATCCAGAAATTGTGGCTTTCTTAAGAGGTCTATTGCAAAGGCCGAAATAACAATATTCCGCAAAAGGCAAGCAAGAAGTGTTCAGGTCATTCGCATTGCAACATGCCGAGGGTTGATACCAGTAGTTGCGTGCACCTGGGACGAAACACATGGGGTTGGTAGCATTCACCTGCTTTAATGGGACCGATGGTGGGTTTTTATCTTTCTGGCTAGGCAAGTACAGTGGGGTGCGACTTTTTTTACTAAAGGGACCTATATTTTCAGGTCCCATCGGGAGTGGCAAGGTGTATGGCTTCTAGCTAGAGGGGACGACTATCTGAATGAATACACACATCTTCACACAGGTAGACTCTGTGGGATTCGAACCCAGGACCCTGTTTCATAAAGCTGGTCGTAAAGTTACGAACGACTAAAGAACGGTTGGTGATCAGTTCTGATGTGCTGTACCTATCAGAAATTCAATAATTCAGCACAAGAACTGATTACCGGTCGTTCACAAGTCGTTCGTAAGTTTACGAACAACTTATGAAACACCCCTGGACGTTTAACTACAAGGCAGATTGAGCCACTTCACAGTCTATAAATGAGTACAGTCGAAACATTTGAAACGACGATAAGTCTTTACAAATTCAGGAAAGTGATCCCCGAGTCATCTGGAGTGTGTTAAAGATGACGCATTTCAAGAATTGTGAAACGGAAACTTGTAAACTGATTGTACTGCATGCACTAAAAATGGTTTGAGTCAGGTCCTCTTGCTCGGAAAATGATGGGTGATTTATCTTTCATCAAAGTTTGCAACAGTATAGGTTGATATCTGACTACAACTAATATCATCATCATTGTTGTTCGGTAAGAAGAAGGTGACGATCCTAATCTTGATGATTACCATCATCGTTATCGAAATTGTCATCATCATCATCATTTTGTCCATTTAGATGAAGCTGGCGATGCGAACGGTTGTAATCGTGGCGACAGACATGTGCTGCTGGTTGCCCATTGTGGTCATGGCTTTCCTGGCTCTTACCAACGCGGCCGTCATCCCGCCGAGCGTCTACGCCTGGACCGCCGTCTTCATCCTCCCGATCAACTCGTCCATCAACCCTTACCTGTACACCATCTCCGCCATCGACGTGAGAGCGAAGGTGAAGTCGTTCAGGGGCACGTTCATGTCGACGATATCGAGCGGGAACGGGAACCACAATTCGACGGACGTGTCACTGCTGAGGAGGGACATGTCACTCAACGGCGCGCGGGTTGAGAAACAAAGTAAGTTACTTGTATCAGGTCCTGCTGTTGCGGGACTGCTACGACACATTGTGCGTCGTGGCTACATGGCGAATCTGCGCTTCTCACGAGACAAGCTAGATCTGCTGAAAAAAAAAGAGAAGACAAAATTGTGGGAACCTAGGAGATAGGGGTTACTACAGGAAAACTGGATAGAAAAACAATGCATTAAGTAACGATTATGCCAAATGGTTCGGCAATAAAGCTGAAAAGAAAGAAGGGAAAAAACAACAACGGCAAATGATACACCCAGAGCCTAAAACTAATCACTGAAAACTTACCGACCACTTAGATTTGATTGTAATTACAATAAAAATTCTACATTAAAGAGCTGAAGTGTGTGAAGTGATGTATACAGATAATTATATGCATGGTGTGAGAGGAATTAAGATCATCTGTTTCCGTCATTTTCTTTTCTTATCATGTTGGAAAACAAATGTTTTATTTCATGTTAAAATCCTGGTTTTGCGCATTAATATTTTCGGGTGCTAAATCAAACATCAGTCAACCTTTTAATTTTTCGTTTACCTTGTATGTATTATGCTCCAAAAGCCTTTATTCGTTATAAAAAATCCTCTCTAAAATTACTTAAAAACATGATGCCTACCATATCTTTATTTCTTCTTCTTTTTTTGTCCCCCAAGATTCCGCCAGTCCTCGGAAAACAAAGCAGGACGCCCCCATACGACTATTCCTGTCGGAGGCAATCAGGCTGGTCAAAGCGAAGAAGCTGACACTGGACGCCAGTGACGTATCCACAATAACAACCGATCTACACAGAATGCTCGAAGTCTTCAACTCTTGCTCGATAGGATACATTGTCAGCGCTGACAATATAATCATTGAGAAGAACGAGGTAATAAATATAAGATTCGCCGGGCATCGCCTAAAAACATGGCTGTGAATCATAAAATATGCCCCTACACAGTGCACTCCCGTTATAACGAAGTTCTCAGGACCGACATTTTATTGAAATTTCGTTCTCCACAATACAGCTAAATAGAAATGTACATAAAGATAGATGACAATTTTGGGACATTAATTTTTCTTCGTTGCAACGAAGATTTCGTTATAACCATGTTCGTTGTAACAGGAGTGCACTGTACTTCAAGACTAACCATTAAGAATTATACACTACATAGTTATAATACACATGAAAAAATGCGTACATTAAATACAAACATGCATACATACATACATAGTGATACAGGTACACATATTACATACCTATACAAACAAACACTTCTTTTAATTTTTTTTTCTTATGAACAATCAAAAATCTTACCTAGAGCTAAATTACATAAAACTTAATGGAGATGGCAGAGATTACCAAGAATTTGTGTACAAATTTTCAAAGATAAATCTAAAGGGAATCAATCTTGTTTCGTCGATGATCCGAATGGGAATAATTATCATTACTTGGGATATGAAAGGCCTATCGTCTCATATGACGGAAAGAAGTAGGTGATATTCTTATTGTAATCTTTAGAAATATTGTGCCTTGTCCAGCAATGCAACATGAGACTTTAAATTGGCCATACAATTTGAAAATGGAGGGGGTCTCCACAAGAACTGCCATATATTCCATGTTTTTTTTATATGATATCGTATGATTTTCTCTAATCTGTTGAAATTCTGTACTCTCCTATAATTGACATGACATTGTATTTTCTTCATCCTCCCTTTTTAAGAAAACCTGTAAATGGAAAGGATCTTTGTTGCTGTCATGTGACAGCGCCCCCAGCGACAACGACCAAGACAAAGCGAACTGTTTCGACCACCTGGAGTTGGTCATAGCCGAGTTAAACGACGCACTTGGACTTGGCACAACCGTATAGAGTACCATTCATTGTGATGTCATAGCCATTCATCACCATGGAAACTGGCTCTAAGCAACCTCATCTGGTCCAAGTGTCTTTGCACGCACCTTGTTCCTACCCAAGCTGTATAAAAAGACTGTGACTTTATCACTTCAGCACTTTATAGGATATCCCGTTCATTTGCTACTGTTTGACATAGGGTGCGTTTATCAACTCTTTTTCTCGGCAGAAACGGATTTTCCAAATAGCTTTCAAGGAATTTTTACGAGTTAATAAACGCAAAGCTGTTTTGAAAGCCCTTTCGGAAAGCCTTTTCGAAAGACGCAAATTTGTGGCTTTCCAAACAGGTTTCCTAAACAGGTTTTCAGAAACCTGTTTGTAAAAGCCTTTTGAAGTTGATAAACGCAAAGCTGTTTTGAAACGGCTTTGTAGTATTGTACTTCAGTTACGAACAATGCACGCCTTATTATGACCTCTTCTCCTCGGGTCGAATTACGTAATGCAGATGTGCAGTGACAGACCAGTTATCGTGTTCGCGAAGAGTTGATAAACGCAACTATTTTGGAAGCCGTTTCTAAAGGGCTTTGGAAACGGCTTTTGAAAGCCGTTTAAACAGGGGAAAGATGATAAACGTAGCCATAGAGGGATGTGACGTAGATTCTGCCACTATGGATTTGAAAGGACATTATATAAACGGCGAAATTATACTATTCCAGTTACGCAATTTGTTGAGACATTCTTTTCTCAGAGTCGTGATAAATGGCGCAGATTGGCGATCAAATTTTTGAAAAGTTTGTCAAAGCGGGAAGACCTTGGAAGCATCGAAGAAATCAAAGGAAGTGAGCAATTTACTGATGCACATCACCTATTTCTTAACAAATGGTAATATCATAAAATGAAATTTTGCAAATTATTTGATGTTGCCACATTTTCAAGAGCAGTGCACGTTAATGGATAGCTCATACTGGCTCCATCGATAATAATGGAAATGACTGACTCCTTAGCAATTTTAGTGTGTGTGCGTGTTTGTGTGTACAATGTGTTATTATGCAGGGCTCGAATTTTAGTGACCATCTTTGATGGCCACTAAAATCTATGAATTTGAGATTTTGGTGGCCCGAAATAAAAGGAATCACTAGAAAAACCTTATTGAAAAATTTAGAGGCTCGACATGTTTTGTTTGTTTGTTGTTGTTGTTGTTGTTTTTAATCTTTTTTTTGGTGGCCTCGGGCCACCGCTAATGCCGAGTCCTGATATATGCATGAGTGTGTGTGTGTGTGTGTGTGTGTGTGTGTGTGTGTGTGTGTGTCTGTGTCTGTGTCTGTGTCTGTGTCTGTGTCTGTGTCTGTGTCTGTGTCTGTGTCTGTGTCTGTGTCTGTGTCTATACGTCAGTAGTCGGGTGTAGCACAGGGCCCAGGCATTAGGCATTAGGAATCTCACTTCCTGAACTGAATGAAATAACGCAGGGAAAATAACACTTTCCCCAAGACAAAACTCATTTAATTATGCTTGTGTGCTGATACAGAAGTCAAGAGTTTAGTAAGTCTAAAAGTTTAATACAAGTGAAATTGGGTAAAAGAGTTCCCCATACCTCACCTTTTTATCATATACTATTTTTTTTTTTTTGCAAAGCTATATAATTTTCTTGTAACCTCTTAAATACACCCATGCGTCGCACTGGTCTCTCTGGCTTATCGTAACTTTACGTAATGCTGCACGCTGATGGCTGATATGGGATGTAGTACATTGATTGGCCTTTTTGGGTATACTTCTCTCTCATTGGCCGATCCATTTCATATAAATAACTAGTGCTCTTCGTGTTGTCAATATGAATCGATATTTCTCAAGGTTTAAATCCTTAATTTATGTGAATAAAGGCTGCAAAAACTCGTGGAGTAATGAAACTGCACTGAGAAAAGAAAAGGAAAAGACGAGTAAAATGCATTCTAAAGATGAAAGAGGGCGTGCGTGAATGGCAGAGTTGTTTTTTGTTGTTCTCGGTTTCATTTCTGTTTCTGTGTTAGACGTCTTTAATCCGGGACCTCTTTGTTCTTTAATGAAGCATGCACTGATAATATTGCAACGTGTAGTGCTATGGCAACAGGACAGGAACAACCAATCAGCATTGAGCAGTTAAGGCATTGCTACGGATGGGTGTCTTCAAGTAGGAACTACTACAACTCACTATCAATCTATCGTGGGCATCTTTGTGAAATGAGTCTCCGGTTGATTATCAGACATAAAAATTATGGTAAAAAGAAGAACAAAAGTCAGAGCAAAAGAGAGAAAGACATATAAAGCATAAAGACACACGTACACACGTACACACGTACACACACACAAACACACACTCCATCTATCTATCTATCCGTCTATGTGCCTATCTATCTATCTATCTATCTATCTATCGATCTATGTAATCTACATTTCTATTTATAAATCTTTTTTTGACTGTGTATTTGCAACATGAAAACAAAACTGAAACACTGTCTTTTTTCAAACAATCAAGTAATCGCATGTGTACATGGATGTGTGTGTGTCTCTGTGTGTGTCTCTGTGTGTGTCTGCGTGTGTGCGTGTGTGCGTTGTTGTGTGTGCATGTAGGCGTAGTCTCTGAAATGCAAGATAGCCATTTTGCACGACTGTTCATTAAAGATGCAACACATTAGAACCTGACACACTTAAAACAGGCTTTTATTCTCTATCCCTCATAACGCTCATGTCCGCTTGCTTGTTTGATACAAAATGACATTTTAATACCATCGCAACACTCATAACAGAAATGTAATATGGTGAAGAAAAGCACACAAAGGAACGAAACACCAAATATAATGCTCATTGAAGGAAAACTCGAGTTGGTAGGGAGAATGCATCATAGTAGGGTGGGTGAACATTACAACCTTTTATGGGAATGATCTCGAAGTGAAAGCCTATAAAGTCATAGATTGTGTTTCTTTTTTTCTTCTTTTTTTTTTAAACCGAAAGTGTAATATGTGCGTGTGTGTGTCGGGGGGGGGGGGGGGGGATAGCCCCTGGCTAGTTGTGCCCACCAGTGCCGAGGTCACAATGCTATTGTCATTCACATACCACCAACTTGATTTGCAGGGGTCACAATGCTGTAGTTATTCACATGATATATATACCACAAAAGTATATATCAGTATTTCTTTTTGATATGCACACTGCCGCCATGAATACACAGACTACTTTTATGTACAATTCACCATGTCATTGTTGACTACGGCGGTGGAATGTAAATCACTGAAGCGATGCGATGTGTGTTTAGCGCTGGTGAATGACGTTTAGCTGTGCCGGTGATTTGAGCATTATTCTCATGTTCTCGGCAAGATGTTGACTACTTGACATAATAATGAACTTTAACATACAAATGTCAACAAGCCAGCAAGGTTACCGATACAGGGTATAGAGCCTTAAATCAACAGTCGCTTTCATCCTTGATATCTTAACTCCCCCACAAATACATAGATCCTTTGTGTAGTATACAGACATGGAGGTGAACTAGTAAGATCCTACAGAGAACAATGATGAAAGGCTGGTTGTCACTGGCTGATATAATTATATACAGTAAGTACACTCCTTCAAGGTGGGAATGCATAAACCGCAAGGTCACAAGTTGGAAAACTTATCACGTTTTGCACGCATCATACCGGGTCGCATAAAATCATGTCCATATCATGCTTCTCTCTCTCTCTCTCTCTCTCTCTCTCTCTCTCTCTATATATATATATATACATATATATATTTCTCTTTGCATTACATTTATGCTTACGCTTCTGTCTATATGCATAGGAAGAAATGTAACTAGTATGACTAATATGAACTAGATCTTATTTTGAAGTGCAGGTCTACCATATATATATATACACACACACACACACACACACACACATATATATATATATATATATATATGTACATATGATACGTAATGGGCTAGGCGCCATTTCTGCACACTGTAAGTCCATCATCAGATAGAGCAAGGTAAAACCTTTCCAGTGATACCTCGCTTGTCACATGATAAGAATTACTCCTTGAAGTTATAAAACTCACTTTTCTTATTTTATTCTTTTTTGTTCTTTTTGTTGTTGCTCAATCGCACATATTTCAGCTTAACATGAATTAAGTCAACTTGTTTTTGCGATCAGACTTTTCATATTATAAGTGTATGATAGGCATACTATAGGCATAATGTTCATGCTTAAGCTTCCCTTTACATGCAGGGAAAGGTATACTGTTTATACAAGTATACGTCTCGTAGATTTATGTTGGTATATATAATCACATATATATTATATATGTATTATGAATATATACATGCATACAGCAGGCAACAAGAAGAAAGTAATGTTAGTGAGAAAAGGACTGTCCACCAATCACAAGATCATAATGCCAATCAGCACTTAACATGGAAAAAAATCCAGAATACCCACGTTTTAACTTCGTATCAGATCAGTAAAGCTACGGATGAAACTTAAAGCATCGCCATTTTCAAGGCGGGAACACAAGGAACATGTCCCTGGACAATGCTTTTCAAACGTGATGGTTTTCTTCCACGGACGATTGATGGAGGAGGATCATCCGCGTGGATAACGTTCGAACGTCAATGTGTACATCTTAATACGATCAACTGATACCAGTTGGATCCGATTTTAGTGTGTAAATCATCTTCGATTCACGGCTAACACTACAAGACACACCCATGTGGTAGATCAAGGGTCCGGCAGGAGTGTTCCACATCCAGCCCCCTGGTCCTGTGGGGTGTGGAAGAGGCCAAGGACGTTAATGAGCACGAACATGATAAGGGATCCGCCCAGCCCTCCTAGCTGTCCGATCACGCCCCCGCGGATGAGCGAAGTCAGACTGGTGTCGGTTACCCCGCAGCATCCACAGGATGGCCCACTCGGCAGTAATTTAGGAACAGTCCTTCCAATAGCCAAGCGATTGTCTATATAAAACAGACGTTATAACCAAAATAAAAATAAAAAAGGAGGAATAGGAATTAGAAGATGATGAAAAAGACGATGATGATGAAGAAGAAGAATAGAAGAAGGAGGAGGAGAGGAGGGAGGAGGAGATGACGACGAATAAGAAGAACAACAACGGTAACAAATAAAAAAATGACCAAACTTTTCAGTCACGATTAAACATGTTACATGAACCTGTGTTCGTGATGGCAAGTTTACGAATAAAGCAAGCTTTGAACTTATGACGCTACTGTAAAAAAAAAAATGTGAGTGCTAACTTTATGTACAAACAACACTACGACACTACACATGTGGATATTACAAGAGGTTAACAGCTTGTAATACATACGTCTGTAAAGTGAATAATCAAGATTGGGAATCCGTGATAATACAATGCTCAGTTGGGTCAAGTATCAATGCTCTCTATAAAGAACCCCTGGACCCACCCTTACGATGCAAAGAATCTTTGGGTGGAACTCTCGCTAATCAAATGTTTCTTGTCCTTTTCTTAAAATAATCTTTAAAGACCGTTTTCTTTAAGTGTGTGTGTGTGTGTGGGTGGGGGGGGGGGGGGGTAGGGGTGGGAATGCAGCCACATCAGCCCCCTCCAGTTCCGTGGTTACTGTAATGTACTTACAATGACTATTTTTCCAGCCAGAGTTCCACGCAGTGGTGGCACTGGACTCGACGCTACATACATGCAGTAGGCAGACGCCAAAATACCGAAGAAGAGACAGGTGTAAACGACCCTCAGGCTATTGCGTGGTCTCAAGAGGAAGAAGAGAATAGAGACCGCCGCTACCATGGCTCTCAGCGGTACGATCACCACGAACGTGCCGTGGCCGTAGGCGGCAGCTGAATAGCTCTCCACCGTGTCCATGACCCCGCAGGAGACGAATGAGATGAGAAACTGTGTCAGGTATAGGACCGTGACGTCAAAGGAAGGAGGTCCCGGCCTTAACTTCCCCGTTTCTTCTTCCTCGTCGAGTACTTCTGAGGGGTTCAGCAGTGCACGACGGGATTCGCGGCCGAGCGGGAGATCCAGCTGCCATCCGCGATCTTCTGGGCTTGATGACTCGTCTAGGACTACCCCAGTGCAGCCATGGTACCGCCTGTAATTTAGAGACGAATTATATTCGTGTTCCACACATGGCAGGGTGTTCAGAAATATGAAAGAAAGTTGCGACAACACGACGAACACGAGGAGCAAGGAGAAGTAGCAAGCTGGACTAAAGTTGAAAGAATAAACACAATCTTCGTTTGAGCACGTGATGTTGTCGATCTGCGTGGTCGTTTCCACAGTGTATGGCTGCATTGTGGTGCAGGAAATCCCGAATCCTTGAACGAGGACTAACAGGGCCGGGAGGAACGATCCGAGTCCCTGTCCGATCCAGAACCAGTTCAAGTAGCCGGGTTTGACCACGGACGCGAAGCGCAGGGAGGTTGATTCGGACGTGGTGCATACCGCCGCCATCACAAACAACAGACACAAGAACGCAGTGCTGTGCTGTTGTTCGATGGATCGCCATTCTGTGAAGCGATTCCAGAAGAATATCAAGAGGAGAGATGAGAGCGTGCCAAGGATACCTAGAAGGTGGTTCACTGGAATCTCAACCCGAAGAGATCCCGGAGATACGCGCTTACTGATGAGCAGGAGCGACAAGGGCACCACCACAGCCAGATTGGTGACGGTTACAACGTAGGAGTTGATTCTGTACTGCTCGGGGATTCCTGCAAGAATGAGGATGGGTAACTCGCACCAGATCCCGGCCACAGAGACCCAGGAACCAATGCCGAGGAAGACGATGAGTGAAATGGCGAAGATCGTTCGAAGCTTGCCCGACCGCGCCATCGTTGATAACACGGCAAAATTGCTACAATATATATATAGGGAGACAAAACAGAGAACAACAGGGGAATTTAGTATCTGATTTCATCTAAAAGGAGATTACAGGGCAATATCCAAAGAGTTGATCATCTTGAAAACAGAGAATAGATTAATCTGAGGGGGGAAGGTTGAGGTGAATTTTCTTCATTTTGTCTCCCTCTACAAATGAAATTTGCAAGATTAAAACTGCTGATCTGTTATCTAGAACGTACACATAAATTTGCAAAAATAGGCGGTTTTTGTAACAGCAAAATTTCATGCATACCTTTTAAACAAACATGAAAGGTTGTTCTTTACAACCTGAAAGCTTATCCGATGCTTGTCCGACATAAGCTGCGCTCAGACGGAGGCAGTTTTTGTCGGAGTAACTTCGGAGGAAGGGTCGGAGGAAGCTTGGTCGGAGGAAGGTCGGAGGAAAGGTCGGAGTATTGCCCGTCTGAACAAGGTCGTGGTAACTTCCTCCGGTCGGGGGAACTTGCCACGACCTCTTCCTCCGACCAAGATACTCCTGAGTTTTTTCAGGAGTATCTCACTACCACGACTAGCCGGTCAGAGTAAATTGCCCGTTCGGACAAGCCCTCGGAGTATCTATGACCTTACAAACCTTATACGACCTAGGTAAAACTTCCGGAGTCAAATGCGAGTATACGTTCGCTTGCAGTACAATTCTAACCTAGTCGATCGAGACGGAGAAGCTAGTGCTCAGAAATTCTCATGAACAAGAATGGAGAAGATAAATGCCACTGATAAAAAACAATCGTATGGTCGACGTGCGCGGCGCTACCACTTCCGGAAGATACACCGACGCTCCACGGTGATCCCCGCGAATGCCGTGGTAAATTGGTCGGAGTTTCTTCCCACGACCGTCGTGTGGACACTGGGTCGTGGTAAGATGAGTATAAATTTGAATTCCCTAACTGCTGCGCTATAAAATTTTACTCCGACTAGAAATATGTCTGAACATGGCTATTGCAGCAAGAATGATTATATGCAAACTAGGTTCCGGCAATTAAATTTCATTCAAGAAGAGCAGGTTAGTGGAATATAAAGCTCGTCGCTATATTCCCTGGAATAAAACATCCAGAAATTTGAATACATTACGAAAACGGTATAAAATTATTGCGAAGAGATTCTACTCCTTGATTTCTCCGACCATCTATACAACAGGCTGTACGAGAAAGCTGACCTTGGATTGACACCAGTAAACGGCCCGTGGTAAGTCTATTTTCTAGTTTTCTGCAGTCTCAAAGGCCTGCTCACAAAATGTCCTTGATTCATTGAATGTGTTTACTAGAAAGTGGTAGTTTCCATACGTTCCTCTTATGAAAGTTTGTGAAACCTTCAACGTATTTTATATGTATTTGATGACTGTTGTACAAGAAAGCTTTCTTTAAAAGTGATCAGGGTATACATTATCTCCTACTCTTAAGAGATGAAAACAGCGCGTCGTGAAAAACGCAGTAATTTCTCGTTTTCAGGCAGATTCCCGAATTTAGGCCTGAAAGTACTCACTACAGTACAGAGGGTATTGTATTTGCGATTTTCAGGGAATAATAGTATCAAATTTCATTCTGTTATCGAGTAGAGATAAAAAGCTTCGTCACCGCGAGAGAATATTCATATTAATGCACCTTCATGTTGCCGATAAAAGCCTTCTGATCAACAATGAGAATGGTGAAAATCTTGGAAGAAAAAAAAACGAAAGAAAAAAAAAGGTAAGATGGACATCAGTACTAAGGCAGTTAAAAGTAAAAATTGGACATAATTAATAACTAATGTATATGTACATGTTACTAAAGAGTTATAAAAACATTCCTACTTTTGATCCTTAATAGTTGGAAAACTGTATATCAGATAACACTGTCATTAATATGAGTCATAACTAATAGTGTACAATATACTTGGAGGTGATTTGAATATGAAAGCATGAATCAGTTTCTTTTAATCGTGATTTATTTTTAAAGTTAAGTTCCAGATTTTGGTGAAATTTGAACCCTCTGTGCAAAATTGAACTTTACACAGTAACCAATGATGTGTATGTGAGTGTAGGTAGGTAGGTATTTATTTCCGTTAAAAACATATACAAAATATATACAGTTTAAAACGGCTGGAAAGCCCATATTCAGGGGTGCCGCCATAGCACCACTGGTCTTCTATGGGGTCCAGTTACATAGAAATCAAACAAGGCTTTACAATATGCAAAAAGGCAGAATGATACATGGAGATAAAATCGGAAAGAGATTGAGAGAAAAAAATACTGGGCTTGAGGTAACAACTTACATAACATTACATAGTCAAACATTACATAACACAACAGAACAGAACGAAGAAAGCCGGTTATCCTGTCACAGTAAACAATACATTGCAACTGGGATTCATAAATTTGTATATATCCGTAAAAAACATCTAAATTTAAGGCTGATCAAGCAGCTGGTGGTAGGTTATAATACATAAATGCCGCTCGATATGTAAATGATCTTTTGAGAAATTCATTATAAGGCTTGGGTAATTTAAGTTTGTTTCCCAAACGCAAAGAATAAGGATGAGAGATAATCAAAAGATTCAGACAGATATTCTGGGGTCATACCCCAGAATGTGCTTACAATGACTCAGAACAATAGACATGAATACCACGAATACCACCTTTTAGAGCTTTGCTGACTATGCTTCTGGTCTCTCGCTCCAAGGCACATGAATGCTTTATCAATAATTCATGTGAATTGCCCTGGGCACTGATAGCCTAAATGCATGGGAAAGGGTAAAATGCACGCACATGAAAAAACGCATGTTTTCATGTGCTTGCATACACGACATTTTAGGATGAGTAAAGACTAGCTGTGACAGTGGGATTTCTCATGAATATGTAATAGAGCATTAAGACCCTGGCCATTGTTCAGGACCATTGTCAGGGTGTGAACCACACATTCCATTATGTACGCACCAATTGACCCCTGTGCAAAGCTAAAGTTTTGTACAGAGGGTTGAAAATAGAGCAAAATCCGAATCATAACCTAAGAATAAATCAAAAACTGATTTATGCTTTCATATATGAATTCCCGCCGACAAAACTGTACACTGTTCAGCTGTTGCTCATAATTATCAATGTCAGTGTTATCTGATATATAGCTTTTGAACTATTAAGGATCAAAAGTGGGAAATGTTTTTGTAACACCTAATATGATGAGATGTCTATACATATGATGTAACTTATGTATAAGCATATGCATATATATTGTTATAGTAATATATACTTTTCGTGTGTGTATGATTTTTCTTGATCCCTGCCTAGCAGCACACAGACAAGTGTTTTAGATCTTCTTTCACTGATGAAAATGCGTATTTCAGTGCATTTTGTAGCCAGGTAAATTGTACTTTCAGCTAGGTGTGCACGACGTGGCAAATAATGCATTATCAGTACTCTACAGTGCATGCGGCTCATATGATTACTATGCGGCACAACAACCTGTAAATCTGCACAAATACAATAACAATGCACCTCAAACAATACGGAATATCTCAAGCGCTTTTTTACACGGGTGACATGCCACTGAAACAGCAGCTACGGTCTCTACAACAACGTGCGTTTGATATATGCTTACCTACAACCTGTTGAAATACTCAATCAGCGTCCTTGCTAATACGAACGATGAATTCTTTATGAAATGCGGACCCTTCGCTGAGTACGAGCTGGCACTATGATACGGAAAACACTGGCATATGTGCTACAAGGAGATATCGGGGCGCCATGATCGACTTATCACACACGTTCGCTCCACCCACAGTGCCTTATGCTGATAACACAGTGCTTTCATCAGATTGCGCATTCGCCACGACAGGACAATATCCGCATCGACGACCTCGCTGCACGTACAAGCGATGGCCCCCAGAGCGAAGGCAGCTTCGAAATAACATCAAAATCCTTTGTCGAATGTGTTGTTTCCATGACTATGTACAAAGGGCTCGGACCCAACAGACCAATGAGCCGTTTTCTGAGCTTTATGTAAAATCGTTCAGAATTTAGGTCATCAGAATCTGACAATATTATCTAGTGATGTTATCACTATTCAGGCCTGAGGACATCCCGTCCCCCAATTTTCTCTCACTAAACAGAGTGAAATATTGAAGCTAGTAGGGTCCTTTATGATGTCTGATAACGACAATAATAACAACAACAACAACCTTTATCTGTTAATGCCAATAAACTTACAGCAATTATTCCACATGTCGGATCCCTTACTAACTTAGTGAAAGTGTAGATCTCAATGCAATAAATCTAATTGTAACCAATGATTCTGAAACCTTAGGAATAAAAATGAAATGAAATTAAATTGAATTAAACCTACTGCAGTGTTCAAAGAGGGCATTTGTGTGATAATTGAGTACTGAATTTATCGTATAGGGCAACAGTATTGTCCCCACTTTTTCATTGCATTTTTTTATTCTACAGGTGATTAAGTTGTTCTACAGATGATCTGGGAATGTGCCAATTTACAAATTTACTGACGCGTGTTCTTTCGTGACAAACGGAAAGCTTTTTCAAAGTTGCCGGACAAAGCAGCAATAAGCCATTTCGGAATTCTACTTTTACACATAAGCAGAATAAGGTCGATTGTACCAAACAGGCATGTGATTACGTTGGTTTTTCAAATTCACTGAGATAAGCATGTGTGATATAATGATTATTCACATAACCTAAATGGAGTTTGCCAGTACATCCCCCTGACAGCCAGCAAAGTTTGTTACAACATTCACGGCATAATAATGAAATGGATGCTTCTACGGAAATTCACTCTTTGTTTGAGCACAACCGATGAATTCGATAAATTATTGTTACTCCGGGCAAACTCATGCATTATGTCTCTTTGAAATCACGAAGTGCCTACAACCAACCGAGAGAATTTTGTAATACCCATGTGCACATGAGCTCCTAACTCTCAAACTAGATTCTCAACTCTGAAAAGATATCATATTCTGTATATAGGAGAAGGTGAAATGATTAATTACCTTGGTAATGGGGTCATCTAAAGGGCTAAAAACCCAGAAACTGAAAGGTATCAGCATATCTTCGACCAATCAAAGAAGCTGAATGGAAGATAACAATGTGCGCAGGTGAAATAAGAAAATAATATCAATACACATTGTACAAGTACATACTCGGTTAGTCGGTTGTATAAAACAACTCTTAGCTATTTCGGGTTTTATGTATTCCCGTTGTAATCGGTAATTAGTTGACTTGTCTTCCCTATCTCCCTCTCTCTCTTCTGTCTCTATCTATCTATCTGTCCATCCATCTTTCCATCTGTCTATCTATCTATTCACCTATCTATCTATCTATCTATCTATCTATCTATCTATTTGTATACAATCTATCTATTTACTGTATCCTTCTAATCCTTATATAGGCTTATATTTCTTTATCTCTATTCATCTTTCTATTTCTCTCTCTCTCTCTATCCGTCAATCCATCCATCCATCAATCCATCTATCTATCTATCTATCTATCTATCCATTTATCTATCTACATCTGTCTATCTATATCTTTCTATCTATCTGTCTATCTATCTATCTACATGTATCTATCTATCTATCTATCTATCTATCTATCTATCTATCTATTTATCTATCTATCTATCTATCCATTTCTTTCTATCTGTCTATGGTATCTCTGGTAATGGATGTCACCGTTTCTTCCATAGGGCATACTACAAGTACAAAGGCAGTCGCCGAATTGTGACCTGCGTAATTGAAATAGTCTGCCATTATTTTATCCTTTCCAAACGGAACGAAATAAACACGCCTTAGGTTGCAATTTGCTGCTTTGACGGAATATAATGACAATTCAAACAAAGAAAAAATGGGTCAGACCATTTCCACTTTTAAGGGCACTGAAACTCCTTTTTGACGTATGTTTGGTTCTGTGGTGTGTTTGTATACATATGTATGTGTAAGGCTATCCCTGCATGAATGCATTTTGTGCACTAAAGCAGCATTGATGAGTATGATCAAGTTGATCATGGTGAAGAGTATGGGGTGATAGACGACCCAAAATAACTGGGGGAAGGGAGGATGCGTTCTACTGCTTCTGGTTAGGGTCAAGGGGCAAGGCGTCATTTTCTAGTTTTAAAGGGATTGGTTAGTATTGGTAGATATGAGGATTGAGCTTTGACTTTTTGCAAGAAACAACTTATGAAATTCGTAGCGGAATTCGAAGTTAACTGGCCGAGATATCCAAACGCACAGTAAAGGTGGGTCCCTCTTTTTATTAGTATCGCTTTGTTTTGGATATCTCAGCCATTTCAAAACCATTTTTTGATAAATAAACGCTGAATTCCTCTCGGAATTACATGCTCTTTCATATTTCTTGAGAGGTTTTCATTTTCTCACGAAAAAGTTAGAAACCTGAAGCCAGGTCTCAACCAAAACTTTACCATCCCTTTAAATGTAATGGATAGAGATAGAACGAAAAATGTTCCCTTTGTGCAGAAGGGTTAAAGAAAGATCCATCCTTAGTAGAAAATGAGATCAATTAACTTCATTAAATTGTAAATGTGTTAACATTTTATATGCAAATGCCGCAAATCGTGATTACTTCATATAAGAGGAGGCAACCCAGTCAACTGTACCGCATGTGTGTTTCTCAGTTTATCTTTTAGTATCATGCTTTAACTATTTTGATGATAAAGGGGGGGGGGGGGTTGCAGCCTCAGCATCCCCCGGGTAAGCAGCCAATAGGCTGTTCTTGAGAAACTAGATTTTAGATTCTATTTACAGAAAACTATGTCAGTCTGAGACTTATGTCGTCAGTATGAAACAGTTATCGTGCGAAGTGAGGTAAGTATACAAACCTTTACGCCTGAAGTGACGCCAGTTGTTAAATTTGTGCACAACAAATTATTCCCGCCAATGTTTAATGAACCATGAAATAGGGAGGAGCCTGTGCAGAGAGAGTTATGACGTGTGCAGATTTCTTAATTTGTCTATTGACACACGCAATGTACATGACATTTCTCTGCGTTCTGATAGTTATTTTCTGATCTCATCATTGTACAGTGTCACCAAAAGTGAGATGAGATTTTACTCCATATAACTTTGACAACCTTTTTTTTGACCGTTGTCAATATCATATCGGGCCATCTACGGGATATTCCGTAGTTCGTCCAAACGCCGCAGGGGCCATTATACAGAATATCCCGTAGTGAAAGAAATGACATATAAACGACGCCATTCCAAAGTTCTTTCACCTTCTAACCTCTGACAACATATCCCAGAATGCTTTGCTACACTGTCTGCGATAATTCAAGAAGGGTGTGTCTGTCGAACCCCAACAATATCGTAAAAATCATCGAGTAAAATGAGTGTTTACATGGAATAACGCGAATAACCAAGCAGCATCAGTGGGTGCTATCTATATACAGCTGTACGGAATGCTCGATTTTGGATTTTCTGCCGTAGTTTTTGAGGAGGTTTGGACACTTGTCGGGCGATGATTCGACTGTGATAATAGTCCCACATGTACATCCACATGTATGTACAACAATTGTATAATTCTGTCGAAACTGACAAGCTGTAGAAGTGTATCTATTGTTACGAGTTTCGCTTCAACAAACTATAGGATGCACACATTGTACTATCGATTTCTCGTGCACTCACAATATGAAGGTGAATATACTGGGGCGATATTCGTCGACCTACGGAAAGCGTTTGACACTGTTGACCACAATGTAATGTTAGACAAGTTGTCGAGAATTGGTATAAATGGAGGTACACTTCAGTGGTTTAAGAGTTATCTGACGGGCAGGAGGATAGTGACTAAGGTCAATAACGCATTGTCTGATGAAATGTACTTAACTCATGGCGTGCCCCAGGGCTCTCTTCTTGGCCCTCTACTGTTTTGTGTTTTCATTAATGACCTGCCTCGCATTTTCCAGTCATGTCGTGTTCATCTTTATGCGGATGATACAGTCATTTACTACTCCAACAAAGATGTTAAAGTCTTGGAGTCCATGTTAAACAAAGAAATGCAAGTTTTGGATCAGTGGATGTCACAGAACAAGCTATTGATCAACTATTCAAAGACCGTCAGTATGCTTTTTGGTACGAGATTTATGCTCTCAACGTGTAATTCGCTAGATGTAAAAATAAAAAATACCCAGATTCGAAATGTTGAAACGGTAAAATATCTTGGAATTCATATCGACGCTGAGTTGAAATGGAATATTCATGTCGATAAAATGTGCCAGAAAATCAGTAGACTGATTGGTTTTCTTGGAAGATTAAGACATGTTGTAAATGAATCAAATTTGAATTTGATATATAAATCCGTGATTCTTCCACATTTTGATTACGCAAACGTTATCTGGTATTCCGCTCCACAAGGTTCTCTGTCAGCCCTTCAAAAGCTACAGAATAGAGCGGGTCGTATGATTATGAGAGTAAATCCATATTCTTTTGTTTCTACTCAACATATTCATGATATTTTGGGCTGGGAATCTCTAGAATACCGATATAAAAAGAATATGAGTATGATGATTTATAAGATATTGCAGAATTTACTCCCTAATTACATGTCTGATAATATTTCTAGAAGATTTCTTAGTTATTCACTTCGTTCAAATCAGAATTTGAATCTTCCAAAGCCAAATTCTAATAACTGTAAATGGACTTTTTTCTACAGGGGAATATCAATGTATAATCAATTGCCTAATGAAATTCGTAACGTATCAACTTTAAGATCCTGTCAAATGTTATTATCCGATTATCTAGATAGAGCATTATGGTAAAAAAAAAAAGGACTCAATGAAGTACCAAATGTAACAACCATTTTTTTTTTTTGGGGGGGGGGAGGGGGGTATATGAGTCTTGCCTTTTGTTTTGTAAGTTTGTTCTCCTCCTCTTTTTCTTTTCCTTGTTCGCCTTTTCTCTACCTATCTCTGACTATTATTGACTCTTACTGTATCAATTCGGTACATGATTTTCATTATTTTTCTTATGTTTTTGTATATACATTGTATTATTTTTGTATTGTATTGTAAATTCGGGACCCTGTGGAAGAACAGACATATTTTGAAAATATGACTGAACAGGCAATCCCCCGTTTCCTCTGTTCGTATATGTAATGTATATATGCAACTTGTAATATGTGAATTTTTATATGAAGACGGAAATAAAAACAAACACCAACAACAACAAACAATGGCTTCATCGTCATGAATATAAACATAAATCTGCGATTATTGTATCAATGGCCATGATATTTATATATCCAGAAAGCAGACGCTCTGATCATTTCATTTTCGGTACTGGACGTGTAAAATTACGACATTTACTATTTTTAATCCATGAATGAAAGCAAAGATACAAATTGATTTCGTAATTTTTGGATGACTGTACTTCACTTCTGCTGAGTACTATGACTGCACTGTAAATCAAATGGCAACATGTCATATACCATTTTAAAGGGAATCTTATCTTCTTTCAAATGACATATAACTTGACTAAATTTGTTCATTGCTTGCTAATGAAGAGCGATTGTTTGGAGAGTTGTCTGCCTGTCGGCGTGTGTGCCCAAACGGTGCTGGGCCACTGCGGTGTTTGTTTGCACAAGTGCGTTGGCCCGATATAAGCTAGCGCTAGGGGAATATTCAAAATCGAACAAAGAAAGCAGAAAGTGGTGTCATTTCAATCGTTATTTACGTCAAGAATAGTTCTACCCACTCAGTTGTAAAAACTAAATGACTCGATATAATTTTGGCAAAACAATATATATATATATATATATATATATATATATATATATATGTGTGTGTGTGTGTGTGTGTGTGTGTGTGTGTGTGTGTATTGAGTGACAGATCAAATGCAGATGTGTCCCTCTTGAGGTCAAAAACAAGTAATGAATTTGACATCGTTACTGGAATGGCATGCATGAATATCCGACAACTTCGTTCAACTTACATTTACTGCATATCAAAAAGTTTACAAACTTTGGTATGTTTGCACTATTTCAGTAAAGCTACATTCATAGGGTAAAAAAAAAATGTTTCTCTCGAAAGGGGTCGTATAATTTCATTTCAATGACTATTATTTAGCCTGAATAATGTATCATCTTGGGTTTTCTTCCAGAATTCCCGAGAACACACTCTGAAGAAATCTGCTTGAAAAATAGACGATTTTCGATGTCCATACACATAAAGTTAAACACCCCTTCCTCAGAGTATTAGAAGGCTGTTTAAAGGCCCCCTTAAATCCAAATGCATGTTGATTTGTATTGATTTGTGATACCCTCAACATCACTTTTGCGGTGAAACGAATATCTAGAAAAATTTCATATACTTTTAACGATTTTTCTTCTATTTTTCTTCAGATTATTTGGGAACGCCCACAAAAAAAATCCTTCCAAACTAGTATTCCTCACAGATGACCTCATCTGTCAATCATTGCTAAAGTACTGAAATGTTTAACAAAAGATATTGGAATGCACCTTCCCCTCGATTCGGCATAACTTGCATGTTTCTGTGATATTAGTGTGTCTAACAAAAGACATGGCGAAGGAACATGCAATGTGCATTCCAATGTCTTTTGTTATTCAAATTAGTACTGTAGCAGTGTTTATAAGGCGTTTTCACATCAGCCCGATGTTTCGAAAAAGCGCGCTATTTTCTGACTTGAGAAATTATCCCGATAGCGAAATAGCGCGCTATTTGATAATGTGAACACGAATTAGCGCGCTAATTGTATCGCTCTGATCGAGAAAATTTCTCGAGTCCAACTCGGGAAATTTCTGAAATAGCGGGATAGTAGCGCGCTATTTGATAATGTGAAAACGACTCCAGAAATTAGCGCGATGCATCCCATTATGCCTAGCGTGTGTGACCCGATCGATCGAGGCAAACTGCACACAAATCACGAGGAATTTTTGAGAGGGCACACACATTACTTATGCTGTTTGCACATACTCAGCTGTCGAATTAGCTCGACAAAAATCCGGGCTGATTCTCTTCGGGCTGATGTGAATAAGAAATGAAATAGCGCGCTAACTCGCAATCGCGAAAAATTTCTCGAGCTTGGATTTTTATCGGGCTGATGTGAAAACGCCTAATGACGAAGTCCTCGACAAAATCTTGGTTTTGAAGGATTTTTTTTCCCCGTAACCAAGGAGGTTCAAGAGAATGGAGTCACAACTGTCTTATTTCCTTTGAACCCATGTTCGAAGCCGCCGCTCAAGAATATTTGAAGCATGTGCCAAACAGGATCTGCCGCGCAGATACGAAGACAATTGACTCGTGTCTCTAGGCGTTTTCACATCAGCCCGATAAAAATCCAAGCTCGAGATATTTTCCTATTTCCCAAGTCAGAAAATAGCGCGCTATTTTCTGACTTGGGAAAATGAAAAATATCTCGAGCTTGGATTTTTATTGGGCTGATGTGAAAACGCATATTATCACCAGCCACTTTCAAAGGAAGATATATCTTTGTGATGGTAATTACTTTTCGCTATCCCTTCTTATAAAAGGTAGGTGGTACAGACACGAGGATGCGGGAATAGAAATTGAGCCAAAAAATGCTGAAATAAAGATGAAAAGTACTCGACTGGGCATACCCGGGCACTACTCTGATATATCTATCAATAAAGAATTATACTTGAAGATCATTCCACATTAGTTTCATTTGTGGAAATAAAGCGGAAAAGTAATAAAACCAGCTTTCGAGGATGGTACAGTTTGAAACATTTTTACATGATACAGCTCTGATTTACACTTTTGCACAAATTTCTGGACGAGATTGACTTTTGTTTTACATGCTTTATCATTAAGTGAAATTTCATTTTATTTAATAAATAAATAAGCAAAATATGGCCAACATTATGATAACGTTCGAAATGAATCTTCAGATTGCTCAGCAAGACGGCGGCTTCGAACATCGATCTTCAAAGGCACAAGTGCACCTGTGGAATTCTTTTGTACATTGATAGAAATCTGACATCTGTTAGAATAATTACAGCCAGTTGGAACTCCACGTATAAAACCTCCTTGCCGTAACTAAGTCATCTTTCAAAACTTATTATAAAACATGTGGCACAAATCAAGAAATTCTTTTAGCTACATAGGTGATGAAACATGTGGCACAAATCTAGATATTCTTTTAGCCACATAGGTGATGATCAGAGTTTCGTAAATCACCACAACTGTACAGCATGATCTTTATTGCACGGGTCCTTTAACAAAAGAGTTTGCTGCCCAAAAGTATGAAAACGCATCGATAGCCTCTGGAAAAGCAATTGAAGCTTGAAACAACAACAACAACAACAACAACAACAACAACAACAACTCCATCATCATCAGCAGCAGCAGCAACAGCAGCAGCAACAACAACGACAACACTAACAGCCAATGTACCTTTGACTGACTATTCGGAGAAGAGTATATCAAATTTCACATTTGTGAGAGAGATAATGGCATTGATGTCATTGGTAGGTTTTTTTGACAATTTCAATAACATCAATCTTGAAAACGTATGTAGGGCTACGTATTAGAGCTCCCTCCCCTCCCCATTAACGAAGACCAACGCCCATAAAACACACCTACAAAAAACAGATAAACAAAAAAGTAACAAAGAAACATGGAGATCACCTTGACTTTTCTATAATTTGTCGCCCACTCTCAATTTGACAAAACCTTTTCAAACTTGTGGTTGCTTGGTGCAGAGGCTGATATCATTGTATGTTTAGGGTGTGGTATGCTAAATATTGTGTGATCTTGTAATTGAGATGGTATGCCACGGTCTGTAAATCGCTACATTGCCGCGGTCAACAATTTGTAATGAATGTTTTTAGTCCATTGGTTATCCCATTCACCGCCCATCCGCTCTTTTCAGGATAGCATATAAAGCACATTTATACTCCATTGCACCATTACATTTACCAGCAACAACGTCTCAGCATGCACACATTTCAATCATCCCTGATGAAGAGGAAGGATCCTCGAAAATTCGGATTTTTCATTAAAATCAAGATTGGCATTCAATGCATTCCTCTGTTGTGACATTATTATTGCTAAACATATATATATATATATATATATATATATATATATATATATATATATATATATAGATATATATGGGTAATGGAAACGTTCCCTTCGGATAGCCACGCACGCAATCAAACTTTGGTAAACTCAAGCAATCCACGCGTCCTTCTTTTCACTTCGTGTTTTGTAATATAAAGGTCATAGTATGTAGCACAAAACCCATTTTGTGTGTTTGACAAAGGCACGCTAGCACGTGATATTAGGGCGTCTTTTATCTTCTTTTTTCTTTTGGTCGGCCGAACAGCGAGAGTTGCGCACTAACCGTCTTCATATCGCCCGCAGACATTATTGCCAGTGACAGATTTGTCAGTAAAAAATATGCAGTCTGTAGTTGCGACAAACGCTGAAGCTTATTTATCTTGAATTTGTTTTCCTTTTTTTCATACCTTTGTGATGCCATGCGCTCTACTTCGACAACAAAAGAAGAGAGAATAATACACCACAGAGATATGGGTCTTTTATGGAAGTGCAAATGAATATACGATTCTCTTTGCCATAGCCATCGATGAATACCGAGGGAGTGGTATGGAGGTGTTCTCAGGTGTAGGCCTATTTCGTTGTGCTCCACTGGACCGATTCCCAGGCACTCATGGGCCCAACCAGTGTGTTCTGACGGCGGAGAGTGGGCACCTGCTACAGTTCGACTTTGAACCAGGCGGGAACACCCCAAAACGTTCATTCAGATAAGATGATGACGTCATCTTCTAATACTGCTACGACGAGGACACAGAAAGTGGACGCACACACACACACACACACACACACACACACACACAAACACACACACACATATCAGATGTTGTTTATTTGTGTACTTGCATGTATGACCATGGAGCTACGTTTCACTTTATTTTCATTATATTTCATGTACATGTATTAAGATTCCTTACAAATTATACAGTGTTGTAATTGTAACATACATCAATTATGAGGATGAAAAGATACACATGTTTTGTAAATGCAGTATTATATATATATATATATATATATATATATATATATATATATATTATATTATATATATAAAGACTGTATTATACGACATGACACAAAATGAATTCACATCAGTCTTAAGTACTACTATAAGGTTCCTCAATTATTGTATAGTCTTTTCATTCTACAATGTTCTGTTTACCTCATTGTCTGTTATCGAAGGAAGTGAAATATATATGTTCTGTCGAAAAAGGAAACAAACTTTGAAACTGAAATTGAAAAACGTACGTTACATTCATCATATTTATAATAGATGATTAAGATTATGTGCGGGGAACCTATACATGGTATGGGCTTTTGAAAAAGCACCAACGCGCCTTTGTCTTTCAAGTTGTTTTCATTCTGTACCTGGATGGAACCCTGAAGTTGTTTGTGGATGTGACTTGGTAGATGTCTCATTCATTTCTATGAAGAGTACGCGGTCAAGGTCGGAATAGAGAAGATAACGACACAACAACTGTAGAATGCCCCATAGGATGAAACAATCGCGAATTGGTAGAGTGCACATAGAAAAAGTCTTGAACAATCCGTGTTACGGACATGCCTTTAGACTTGTGAGAGATTAGGGCTTACTTAGTCTGGGGGAAAAAATCTCATGCGTTTGGATGTCTTTTCCGCCGTATTTGAATCTGTACTACGCCATTTCAGACGGCGACTAGTGGACGGAGTAACGTTATAGGAAACCAAAGCCCAAATATACACATCAATGAAAGTTTGAGGAAAATCGATTGAGGTGACTACTACACTTCAAGTCGTCATTATACACAACAATACAAAGAAAATGTAAAGAAAATTCAACATATTTTTAATTTCCTAGCTACATGACAGAGTTTTTCACTTTCCTCTTTCAGAAATTAGATGGTAAATATTACCCTTGACATTATGTCAGTAACAAGTCGATGAATGTGTGCTTTTCACGAAAAATTTGAAATTTGTTCTTTTCATTACATCGTTGTCCGTAATGACGTCATGAAGTGTATAGCAGCAGTCTCCTTTATCGCGGCACCTGAACTTTGAAAATTAAACTTTTTGGACAGATTGTCAGAGTTTCATTAAATTGTCAAAGATGTGTTCTTTTAATATTGCTGCTTTTACTCACTCCACATTTATAATTGGGCTTTGGTTTCCTTTAAATTTGGGTAAACTCGACCCAGGATCTGCATGATAGTACCACTTTCCTGGTCACCCGTCGTTGCACAACGTGAATTCAATATTTGAGGGGCAGACAGATACTTCACCGACCATCAGACTATGGACGGATAGAGCTCTCTCATTCCAGAGCCATACGCAAATCAAGGCTACTGAAACTGTGAGACTATAACTGATTAGTTATTGTTACATCACAATGATATTAAAACAATGGGAAGCCACCGATTAGTGATTAGTACGTCACAATATGAATGGACTGCTGTCATATTGCCCTGTGATTTATGCTCAGAAGTCATAACAATATATTGTTGTTAGACTATACACTATCTACTTGATTATGGCAAGATTTCTTTTATTATAATTTTCACTATTCGTTTATTTAAAGGGAAAGTCCAGGCGATTTTCATAATTTCACATCATAATATTATGTGACTGTGCACCACAAAACCAACAAAAAGTCACGCCTACTGATTTTGTGTGAGGGATGAAAAATAGGTGAAATGGGTCAACCTTGTTCCTTGTGATTTTGCTATAAATTTTGAATCTCATTCCTTATCCCAAGTGCTATAAATTCTTAAACTCTATACCAGTATAACCAATTTATATACAAAGTAGTTGTTCAAATGTAAAAATCTTACAATTGCCCGGAGTTCTCCTTTAAAAGGACCATGCTATGCAAATGCATGCTGACCAGTATTGATCCATAATACCCTGATCATCACTTATGTCACCAGAAAATTATTTAAATACGAGCAATAAATATCATAACTGTTCTACTATAGGTTTTCCCATCCATTTTCGCACTTTTGTCATTCAATTTCAAAGATTTATTATTCAATTTCGTCCCGAGAAGCACGTGGAACGCAAATCCTAACTTCAATTTCGTCAATTGTCATTGTAATTCGTTTTTCGTCAAACATTTTCGAAGACATAGCATTCAGAATCGTCGATTGTCATTCAAATTCGTCCCTCCCGCTGGCGGATCACAGAATGTGAAGATCAAACTCGTCTTTGTTCACACAATTTCATGAATTTTTCATTCAAATTAGTCAGATGTTGTCGATTCTTTATTTTGATGGTGAACCAACCTTGAGCTGACATATTTTTACTTTCTCTCGTATATTGTATCCTTACACATTATTCCCTATGCATTTTCTTAGACAATACACACGAAAAACATGACTGCCAACCAATTTGATTGATGGATAAACGACAGTCGAAAGTCATATCCCAGGACAGTATGTCAGTGTCACACTTTGAACTTTAACTCGTAATGTTCAGGTTTTCACATCATAATGCATGAAGCAAACTTTGTACCCTGGAAAGCAGCAAACATAATTATGTTATCCATTCTTTGACACAGGTTACAATTCTACACTTAAATTTTGTCTTCAAATCATGTTTGCCTAGAAATCGTTTGTCAGTGTTTTCGTTTGCGAGACAGTTCGTCTGTTTGTATCAGTGTGTACTCGGATTGCCTTGTGTGTGTGTCCCCCCCCCCCCCCACACACAGAACCACAGATACAGACACACACACAAGCAATCCGAGTACACACTGATACAAACAGACGAACTGTCTCGCAAACGAAAACACTGACAAACGATTTCTAGGCAAACATGATTTGAAGACAAAATTTAAGTGTAGAATTGTAACCTGTGTCAAAGAATGGATAACATAATTATGTTTGCTGCTTTCCAGGGTACAAAGTTTGCTTCATGCATTATGATGTGAAAACCTGAACATTACGAGTTAAATTTCAAAGTGTGACACTGACATACTGTCCTGGGATATGACTTTCGACTGTCGTTTATCCATCAATCAAATTGGTTGGCAGTCATGTTTTTCGTGTGTATTGTCTAAGAAAATGCATAGGGAATAATGTGTAAGGATACAATATACGAGAGAAAGTAAAAATATGTCGGCTTCAAGTTGGTTCACCATCAAAATAAAGAATCGACAACATCTGACTAATTTGAATGAAAAATTCATGAAATTGTGTGAACAAAAACGAATTTGATCTTCACATTCTGCGATCCGTTAGCGGGAGGGATGAATGTGAATGACAATGGACGATTCTGAATGCTATGTCTTCGAAAATATTTGACGAAAAACGAATTAGAATGACAATTGACGAAATTGAAGTCAATAAAGTCAATAAATAAAGTCCATTCAATTGAGTCATTTGGCACACATTTTCGTCATTTACAGTTCAAATTCGTCAGTCTCACTCGCAGCACTCAAAATAGCAGGATCGATTTCGTCTTTTGTCAATCATTTTTTTTAGCTTTTCATTCATATTCGTCTCATATCTCTATCCGGTGTGATTTTCCAGTCATTTATGTATTTTTTTTTCTGTAACCGTTCACATTTTACATTCAGGAGTTAACATACACACAAGTGCCCCCCCCCCCACACACACACAGAACCACAGATACAGACACACACACAAGCAATCCGAGTACACACTGATACAAACAGACGAACTGTCTCGCAAACGAAAACACTGACAAACGATTTCTAGGCAAACATGATTTGAAGACAAAATTTAAGTGTAGAATTGTAACCTGTGTCAAAGAATGGATAACATAATTATGTTTGCTGCTTTCCAGGGTACAAAGTTTGCTTCATGCATTATGATGTGAAAACCTGAACATTACGAGTTAAATTTCAAAGTGTGACACTGACATACTGTCCTGGGATATGACTTTCGACTGTCGTTTATCCATCAATCAATTTTGGTTGGCAGTCATGTTTTTCGTGTGTATTGTCTAGGAAAATGCATAGGGAATAATGTGTAAGGATACAATATACGAGAGAAAGTAAAAATATGTCAGCTCAAAGTTGGTTCACCATCAAAATAAAGAATCGACAACATCTGACTAATTTGAATGAAAAATTCATGAAATTGTGTGAACAAAGACGAATTTGATCTTCACATTCTGCGATCCGCCAGCGGGAGGGACGAATTTGAATGACAATCGACGATTCTGAATGCTATGTCTTCGAAAATGTTTGACGACATGACGCAAATCTCTCGTTTGAAGAGGCTACACCCCAGTAAATAATGCCAGTGCATATCTTGGCAATCAATGACTTAAAGTCAAAGATATATAACACCTGTTTCTTGACCCTGGCCTAATCTAAGCGTCAGTCATCACCACAGCGCCACAGGAGGGTGGGGGGGGGGGGGCACCGCGAGAGGAGGAGATTGTTTTGGTTTTGGCATGGGCCATGTAGCTCCATGGTGCGTGTGTGTGTGTACGTGTGTGTGTGTGAGTGTAGACATTCAGCGTATGCAGACAGAGCATGCCTGTACTGTAGTGACCGGAACTATTGTGCTCTCCCCTTCTCCCTCCCCCATCTCTCCCCTAGTTTGCAGGCATAAACCCTTGTTGGTCGTAAAGGAGTCTGCGTCAAGACTACTATATGCACCACTTCGGCACTGTCCCATAGGCCCTGTGTTGTAGCTTCTTAGTTTAGTGGTGCGTGTATTAGTCTTGGCGCATGCAGACTCCTATACGACCAACAAGGGTTTGTGCCTGCAAACTATCTCTCCCCCCTCTCCCTCCCTCTCTCCCCCTCGCTCTCCCTCTCTCTCTCTCTCTCTCTCTCTCCCTCTCTCTCTCTTTCTCAATGATCCAGTCAGCAGGCTGATTGTAACCAGGGAGGTTAGGTAGTCTCACCTCCCCGTTGTAACTCACTGCCAAATAGCACATTGTCAGCACCGGCAAACTGGCAATGCTCTCCTTCTTATTCCTGTATTTTCGTTATTTACGGGTCAATTTTTTTCGTTCGAAATGTAAAATGGATGACCATAGAATTTCTCAACAGAATATAAAATTGAAAACTTTAGAAAGGATAGAGAAAATTGAGTTCACTTTGAATGGTCTGCCACAGGCAGATATCCTTATCATGCTCTTACGTAATACGACAGCTGCTTTCTCAACGATCCAGTCAGCAGGCTGATTGTAACCAGGGAGGTAGTCTCACCTCCCCGTTGTAACTCACTGCCAAATAGCACATTGCCAGCACCGGCAAACTGGCAATGCTCTCCTTCTTATTCCTGTATTTTCGTTATTTACGGGTCAATTTTTTTCGTTCGAAATGT
The DNA here is from genome assembly GCF_040938485.1 of Diadema antillarum. NCBI lineage: Eukaryota > Metazoa > Echinodermata > Echinoidea > Diadematoida > Diadematidae > Diadema > Diadema antillarum. The sequence goes on from NW_027271327.1 coordinate 357,424, forward strand.
AAAATGGATGACCATAGAATTTCTCAATAGAATATAAAATTGAAAACTTTAGAAAGGAGAGAGAAAATTGAGTTCACTTTGAATGGTCTGCCACAGGCAGATATCCTTATCATGCTCTTACGTAATACGACAGCTGCTTTCTCAACGATCCAGTCAGAACCAGGGAGTAGTCTCACCTCCCCGTTGTAACTCACTGCCAAATAGCACCGGCAAACTGGCAATGCTCTCCTTCTTATTCCTGTATTTTCGTTATTTACGGGTCAATTTTTTTCATTCGAAATGTAAAATGGATGACCATAGAATTTCTCAATAGAATATAAAATTGAAAACTTTAAAAAGGATAGAGAAAATTGAGTTCACTTTGAATGGTCTGCTACAGGCAGATATCCTTATCATGCTCTTACGTAATACGACAGCTGCTGGAGTCATCAAACCCTGGCTTGGCCTCCAGGTTTGTCACGCCTGAGCAGAAAGTTTATCTGCAATGGACAAGTACTTTGACTCCCAACTCCCAAACGACAAATATACGCACCCCACTTTGGGTAACACCAGTATGGGGACTCGCCTCAAACGAGAGATTGACGGCATGGAAAAACGAATTACAATGACAATTGACGAAATTGAAGTTAGGATTTGCGTTCCACGTGCTTTTCGGGACGAAATTGAATAATAAATCTTTGAAATCGAATGACAAAAGTGCGAAAATGGATGGGTAAACCTATACTTCACCACAGTGATCGCTATACGATGTCATCAATAACATCGTAATTTGGAAGACTTTTTTTCTCGAGCGCACACAATTAATGTGAAGAAAAATAACAGAATATTGATATAACGTATGTGACACGTGTTTAGGTATTCATTTGGCCACATAAGTGATGAAGTGAAGATACCATGAATCAAAACAAATCAACATATAATTGCATTGCATAGTTCCCTTAAATTGGGTATAAACCTTGTCAGAGGTATATGCTGTGTCGCTGAAACAACAAACTATACTACTGCTACTATACTTTTTACTTGTCTTTGAAATAGCATTATCCAACTAGCCAGTAGAAGGTATTTATTTCACAAGCATATATTATACTGATAATGAGCACTCTGATAAGGCGGTATATCTATATTATCATTTGACAGTAATGAGCTTTCTTCTTGCCCATCAGGTCGCCTGCAGCAGATTGCGAATATATTCCGTCAATTCTCTCATTGTATCTGTCGTTAAACTACATTGTAGTTTGAAGACATTTTACTCTATGAGATATACAGGGTGGCCCAGAAAGAACGGAACACCAAAGATCTTTAATTTTAGCAATTCTGTTGCACATATGTCATTATTTTGCATACTATTGGAAAGGCCATTCTTTTTCCAATAGAATGACACCAAATTCTTTAATTTTGATTAATGCGTTATGATTTTAGGATCATTTTTGTCAACCCTTGCAAATTTCAAAATGTGATCATTTTGCACTCTCAGAGATACCGAAACCAGCGAGAATTCGGCTTGCCATAGAACCAGTAGCGTTCACAATGTGTGGAATGTGGGGCGGAAGGTGTAATTGTTATTATCCGTTATCATTGTGAATAATGTGAATGTCATTGTGAATATCATTGTGAATGCTACTAGTTCTATGGCAAGCCGAATTCTCGCTGGTTTCGGTATCTCTGAGAGTGCAAAATGATCACATTTTGAAAATTGCAAGGGTTGACAAAATGGTCCTTAAATCACAACACATTAACCCAAATTAAAGAACTTGGTGTCATTCTATTGGAAAAAGAATGGCCTTTTCAACAGTGTGCAAACTAACGACATATTTGCAACAATATTGCTGAAATTAAAGATCTTAGGTGTTCCGTTGTTTTTGGGCCACCCTGTATAGTCAGTCTACAAAACATACTTCTACACATAAACACCTACACATATATACACCCGCACACACACACACACACACACACACACGCACACACAATCACATACACTTTCACATTGCTTTGGAAACATGCAAGAACAATGCATTCCATTGGGTGTAATCCGAAAAAAAAGATCTTTCATGGTTCTTCTAAACACAGTATGATTTCACATTATCAGTAGATTGATGATAAGAACACACACGGGAAAACACTAAACGACAGGACATAAACCCTATAACATCAAAATAAAACAAGCAGAGAAATAAACGAATTTCACAAGAGGTTGCTTTTTGATATATTTGAGGTTAAGTTCATTCGTGTATAGAAAGTGAAAAAAACATCATTTTGAAATTCCTACGGCTAAATTGCATCCACGTTGGTGCTCTCAGAGACATCCTAATAAACAATAATTAAAGCACCGTGCGCAGTTTACAAACTCTTAACATTTTAGGTTTAATTCTCAGCATCCTATAGGGCATTTAATTCATTATCAAGATCAAGTTTGTAATTGTCAAACCATTATCTAACTCATGCAGTCTTTGACTCTCTTACTGTCTCTCTGCCCCCCCCCCCCTCTCTCCCTCTCTCTCTTTTTCAATTATGCAGCGGTATATTATGTTGTACACATGTATTATATCCATTTATTTCTCACATAAATTTCTATTCCGGGTTGATTGTCAGCATGACAAACCCCAAAGGGGTGAAAAATGAATGGAGTCATTCATGCAAAGAGTTAAAGTAGTGTGGGTTTATTTTTCTCTGTTTCGCTCCATATGTACTGCTTCGGCAACCGTGGTAGGTCACTGCCGTTTCTTTATGTGGTGAAATTGCTGGATATTTCGCTAATAACAGTTCGCATTTTGTCGCTCTAAACGTGACTAGCGCTTTATGCGCCCTCCCCGGATTCTACGTCTGGTTTTGTAAGAGCGCGGAAATTTCCTGAATACTGGAAGACACCAAGGATATAGCAGAATGGACTACAGGAGGGACCCGAGATCCGTAAGGGATAACATTTCAAGTTTGTTTCTCCTCATATGTATAAGTTTGTAAATTGTATCATTATTTTTTGTGCAAACAATGCGCAGAAGCTCACGGTAGTTAACCTGCTTTTCAAATGTGTTATAGAGCTGTTCACCTATAATGTCACTATACCTTCGATGCCTTGTCCAAGTAAGATCAATGAGTGTTCAACATGGATGGTAATGACATGGGCCTAATTTGTTGTGCCTAGAATAGTGAACGCTGATGTTCGGAATCAGTATGAAGACTGATTTATCCCATTCCTTTCACTGCGGTATGCATGGGTGTGGCGCACAGATGGGGTGCTTACCTGTTATACACACTGTACAATAGCGCTGACAAAAGCCGTGTTGCTATGTCATGTAAGATATATACAAGTACTTGCGGTTTTCTTTTTGGAGGCTGGTGGCGTACGGGGTTTAGGGTTTATAATGGGATTAATCTGAGGGTCAATGTAATAAGGGCCTTAGATGCTGTAATTTTTATCAATTTATATCACAAGATACAGTTAAGCCCGCCGTACACTACACGATTTTGCCCCGATTCACCGGTCTTAAGACCTTAAGACTAGAAGTGTGACGTCACAGTTTTGCCATTTTCTAGTCGTACGACTGGGTCTTAGCGCCAGTCGTAGGGATTTGACATGTTGAATTTCTACGACTGGTCGTAGGCTTTCACCCATTCACAACGCAGTAAAATGCAAGCGCACACAGTGCGCACTGCGCGCGTTTTACAGTCGGGTCGTATAGTGTGCGGTGTCCGGTCGTACGACTGGTCTTAAGACCCAGCTTGGCTTAAGACTTTAAGACCAGTCTGATCGTGTAGTGTGCGGTGGCCTTTACATAGATAGTTCTCCCTTCATAGACAGGGCAGAGCCAGGCAAAAACTGCCTTTTTTTCCAGTCAAGGTTTTCTCACTTGATTCTGGTACTTTAGACCATACTTAACAAAATAAGCTTCTGCGCCATCTTGAAATCTGTCCCAAATCCAAGATGGCCGCCAAATATCCAAAATGGCCGCCAGAGGACCTAAAAAGTGCCTTCTGTGGTTAAGATTTGTCTGGGGTTGTTTTTTTTTTTTACTCTATTTGATGATAAATGGTAAGAGGAATAAGATTCAGTGAATTAAAATTAAAATCAGTTTCTTTTTTATTGCGAAAATCCAACATGGCCGCCAGACGCAGCTCCCAAAATTAATAAATGTCATAATAACCGGAGGGCCAAACCCTAAAAACTTGCTTACTTCCACTCTCTCTCCAAACTAAGTAGACCATGCTTATTTTCAAATTTTTATTGTACAAACAACATACCACTGGTCTACCTCAAAAACTTTGTTGCGAAAGCCTCCAAATCCAAAATGGCGTCCAAGATGGCCGCCATATTCACTGAATTTGCTATTTGAAAGATAGAATTAGATAGAAACATCAGATTTCAACAAATGTGATGTCATATGAAAGAGAATAAAATTTCCTACAAGTTGATATCATTTTAGTGGGAGATTGTGATAACTGAATTGAGATATAAAGGAAAAACACTCATTTTTTGATATTTTTCTGAAAAAAGGAAAATCATGAAAATGCTTGATTCAGCATAAATCAGAAAAAGACTGAAGGATTATCTTGAAACGTTTTTAAGAATTTTGTTTAACATATAGTTAATATTTGGAGAAAATTAGGGGTCAGTACCATATGCGGTTCAGGAGTTATAATGTCTCAAACGTGAAAACTCACTATGTAAAAATTTCCACTTAAGGTGTGACAAGACCTTGTTGGTCGTAAAGAGAGTCTGCACGTGCCAAGACTACTACACGCACCACTGGCACTGACGCTTGCAGCAGTGCCAGTGGTGCGTGTAGTAGTCTTGGTGCGCGCTGACTTTTTTGACAAACAAGAGTTTGTGCCTGCAAACTAACTTTTCATACCAAGTGGTAGGTCAGGTGACGTTGATCGTTATTATTTCAAAGTACTGAGGAGATTGTTCTGATATGTTTTTATGCCTCCGCCAACGAAGTGGCCGGAGGCATTATGTTTTCGGGTCGTCCGTCCGTCCGTCCGTCCGTACGTACGTTCGGACGTCCGTCCCGTTTTGTTTTTGTCGATATCTCAAGAACCGTGTGGTGGTTTTACATCAAACTTGGTATGAGGGTATATCCTGGGGGATAATACTTTGTTTGGATTTTAGGGTCATGGGGTCAAAGGTCACAGGTTATTTTGTGGAAAAAAAGGTTGAAATTTCATGTTTTTCTCCATATCTCGCAAATGGTTAAAGGTATCTTCATGGAACTTAGTATATATATGCTTGTACCGAGGGGCAGTGATTATCTAGGAAAGCTGGGGGTCATGGGTCAAAGGTCAGGGGGGTCAAAGGTCAAGGTCAACTCCTCAAAATATCACTACTTATATTTTTGCAATGCCTGAAGGTTTGTTTTTTTAACTTGATGCATGCATGTATTACCAAATATATATTCTGTGGGAAGTTTTTGCCAAAAGGTCAAGAGTCAAAAGGTCAAAGGTCAAGTGAAAGTGCTTAATTGCACTTTTTCCTCCATATCTCGAAAGTAACTCAAGGTATCATCATGAAACTTACATATTTATGCATGTTCTACCTGACAGTGATTCTCTTTGGAACTGTGAGGTCAAAGGTCAAAGGCCAGGTTTAGATAATGCTATTTTACCATTTGATACTGAAATTATACTTTTTCTCAATACTTGAAAATTACTCAATGCATAAACTTATAAAAGGGTCAAAAGTCAAGTAAAAATCATCAGTTCCCCAAATACCTGCACTCTGACGTTTTAATCATTCATCCAATTGAACCTAGCTCTAGGAAATTGAACATTCAGCACATTGTGGCAAACCTGTCATTTTAATATTTTGCCAATTGTGTGAAACTGTCATCACACATTGTCAAGACATTGATTTGTCGCAAACCTGTCATTTTGATATTTTGCCAATTGTGTGAAACTGTCATCACACATTGTCAAGACATTGTACTATAGTCTATTAGGAGAACCATGCATTATGGCGGAGGCATACCAGTCGCCGTAGCGACATTTCTAGTTTTTTATACTAAGCTGTCAACAGTTATCAATGTTATGGTTTCTTGAAAAGAAATGGTGATATCTCCGTATGTTTTAGGCTTCATTATATAATATATATACAATGTTATATATATATATATATATATATATATATATATATACATGTATATATATATATATACATATATATATATGTATATATATATATATTTTTTTTTTACATGGTAGAATGTTTAGTGATACAACTAACCTGCACATATAAATCGAATGTGATATCTCTTTCAATGGTAAACGATACCTTTAGCGTGTTGCGTCAGAGTCAAATCTTGATTAATAATTTGATATATATTTTAGAATTTCTTGTATTGTTGTCTATCATATATATTGTCCTTGTTTAAACCATATTGAGGGTTTATTTTATTGTATTTTTTTGGGGGGGGGGTGGAGCTCATTTTAGTGTTTGGGTAAGGCCCGATCTTTGATTTTAAAAAGAAATGCTTCTGTATCAAAGATATGCTTTTGTACTTGTATGTTACTCTGCTGTTGTAGAAACGTGAATGATGATGGCATATGTGTAATAATATCTGATCCGTACATGTCCTTGAAAGCCCTTCTGATCCGAGCACCCCCCCCCCGAAAAATCCGACATGGCGGCAATTTCTCAAAGTTGCTTTTAAATGTGTTTTTACGAAATTACTTTTCAGTATATTGTTCAAATAACACTGTCCAAAATGATTATTCATGCTGTATATTCAAATTTCTGAGGGGCCCACATTCTACAAGACTTGTCTTTTTAGTGGGTCCCTCTATTTTTCGAATTATCCACAATGTTTACTTACTTCAAATCACTCGAGTTTTATGATAATCTGTAATGATTGTAAGGTGCTACAATTATTGTATTCTTTTCATCCTACATAGTTTTGAGCACCTGATTTTCTGTTACCAAAAAATAAGAAGTGATGTTTATATGTTCTTGTCGAAAAATGAAATCAAACATTGAATTGGATTGAATTGAATTGAATTGAATTGAATTTACAAATAAGCATGCTGAAAGTGTATTCACTGTGACTAGATTTTTCCTACATCGTTTTAGGCTGATTTCATGTGGGTTATAATGTCAAAATTGAATTGAACTACAATGCCATTGGTAGATGCTTTCACATTTTAGATATCAGGATCACTCGAGAGTGGAAAGGTTCATTTTCATTCCTTTTAGAGTGATCTCAGGGATCACTCAAAGAGTGACGAGTCATATCTAAGGTCACTCTAAAATGAGTGAAAATGAAAATTTTCACTCAAAATTCACTCCAATTTTACTTTAAATTTACTGATTTCCGTTATTAACTCCTTCAAAAATGAAACTTCCACTCGATTTTTTTTTCTTTTTCGGAGTAGAATATCACTGGTTTTAAATGTATCTCCATAAAAACCCATGACGGTTTGAAATAGCACTACAATGTTCAAAATATATAAAAACCATAAATAGATAGCACAACAGACAAAATTGTACCAAAATTAAAATAATACATTTAATTTGGCGCAATAAACTATGTCAGCTTTGATGGCCTGCAATCTTGGAAGTTTTTGAGTGATTGATCCAAATTTTGTTGTAAACTTTCTATAGCATGGTTCAATTCAATTCAATTCAATTTTTATTTCCATTTCCATTGAATAAACAGAAAAAAATATATACAATACATTTACAGAACAAATTTATAACAATTTCAAAGAAAACGTACAAGTGGTCACGAGTAACAACAGAATTTCGTTTCTAAGGTATATACCTAATACAAAGATTAGAATGGAAATGGAGGGTCCCACTTAAAAAGCAAAGCTTGTAGGGTATAGGACCCTCAAAAAATACGTACACAAAGTCAAAGAAACCAATGTCAACTGACATGAAATTAACTTAGGAAGGGGAAAAAAAGAAGAAGAAAAAAAAAAGAAAAAAAAGGGGGAATGAGACTATGGTACAACACGCGCCATCGTGGACACAAGCATACTGTACTTCATGATTAAAATGCAATAACAAAACAATACAACGCTCCCTGGTTTGAAATTGCGATTGATTGGGTGCATATGCCGGTATGAATGCATAGGAACGGATATAAGAAAAAAAGAGAAAGAGAATAGACTCACTGTTACTGGTACAATAAAATAAATATCTGAGGTAAACTTATGTTAGACAGATTGTTTTCCTTAAAAGATGATTTCTGTGTGATATCTTAATACTTGTAAAAACAAACAAACAAACAAACACACGACTTGATTGAGAGAATGAAACCGAAACTAATTTGGCTGTATATCATAAGATTTCAACAGAAAGAATTTTAATTTGTTCTTAAAAGAATTCAAAGTTTGTGCTGTTATTATGTCGTTGGGAAGTGAGTTCCAATACTTAGGCCCCTCGTAGATGAAGGTTTGCTGAGCCAGCAAAGTCCTGAAAAATGGTAAATGAAATTCGTTGGATTGCCTTGTAGGATAATTATGAACAGATTGATTTTTTGAAAACATTGATTCAAATATATATGGAAGATTGTTTTTATTGTAATTATACATAAATTGTCCTAAATTAAACAAATACAAATCTTTAATTCTAAATATTTTATTTTCAAAAAATAACGGATCAGTATGAGACAAATATGCAGTGTGACATATAATACGCAGTGACTTCTTTTGTAGCAGAAGTAATTTATCCAAAAGAGTTTGATATGTATTTCCCCATACAAGAATACCGTAATTTAAATAAGGCAATATGAGGGATGAATATAATGTAAGCAGGGACGACAAAGGAAGACAAAATTTAATCTTGTTGATTATACCGATGTTTCGAGAAATAATCTTACATATACTATCAATATGAAATTTCCATGAAAGCTTATTATCAACTGTTATTCCCAGAAATTTGATATAAGAAACATTTTCCAGTGGTGTGCCATCAAAAATAATATCAGCAGGTAGTGCCTCAATGGATAGTGCCTCAATGGTTGTTTCAAGCTTCTACTTCTATTTGAAAGACATTTTTTCCTTCATCTCATCTGCTCCAGGACAATCTACTTTGAAATGATAGCGATCGGCGTCACTTGAGCTACCACTTGGTATGAAAAGTTAGTTGGCAGGCACAAACTCTTGTTTGTCAAAAAAGTCTGCGCGCACCAAGACTACTACACGCACCACTGGCACAAGCGTCAGTGCCAGTGGTGCGTGTAGTAGTCTTGGCACGTGCAGACTCTCTTTACGACCAACAAGGTCTTGTCACAGCTAAAGTGGAAATTTTTACATAGTGAGTTTTCAAGTTTGAGACATTATAACTCCTGAACCGCATATGGTACTGACCCCTAATTTTCACCAAATATTAATTATATGTCAAACAAAATTCTTAAAAACGTTTCAAGATAAACCTTCAGTCTTTTTCTGATTTATGCTGAATCAAGCATTTTCATGATTTTCCTTTTTTCAGAAAAATATCAAAAAATGAGTATTTTTCCTTAAAATCTCAATCCAGTTATCACAATCTCCCACAAAAATGATATCAACTTGTAGGAAATTTTATTCTCTTTCATATGACATCACATTTGTTGAAATCTGATGTTTCTATCAAATTCTATCTTTCAAATAGCAAATTCAGTAAATATGGCGGCCATCTTGGACGCCATTTTGGATTTGGAGGCTTTCGCAACAAATTTTTTGAGGTAGACCAGTGGTATGTTGTTTGTTACAATAGAAATTTGAAAATAAGCATGGTCTACTTATTTTGTAGAGAGAGTGGAACTCACTCGTTAAGTAAGCGAGTTTTTAGGGTTTGGCCCTCCGGTTATTATGACATTTATCAATTCAGGAGCTGCGTCTGGCGGCCATGTTGGATTTTCGCAATAAAAAAGAAACGGATTCTAATTTTAATCCACTGGATCTTATTTCTCTTACCATTTATCATCAAATAGAGTTTAAAAAAACCCATCCCCAGACAAATCTTAACCACAGAAGGCACTTTTTAGGTCCTCTGGCGGCCATTTTGGATTTTTGGCGGCCATCTTGGATTCGGGACAGATTTCAAGATGGCGCAGAAGCTTATTTTGTTAAGTATGGTCTAAAGTACCAGAATCAAGTGAGAAAACCTTGACTGGAAAAAAAGGCAGTTTTTGCCTGGCTCTGCCCTGTCTATCATGGTGAGACAGCTGTATGGAACGAGAGCGTCGTGTGCAGAGTTTGACTGCAAAGAAAATACCTCAGTTCTAAATCGACCATATTGGTGGCATCTTGCCAGATACTGTTAATGGACGTCCAAGGGAGAATAAAAATGTTAAGTTCGTTCGTCCCCGTTCATATGCCTGTCATGCTTGTCTTGGCCTTTTCTCGTTCCGCAACTCCGTTCCTCGCAAGGTAACATTCTTTCACTGTATACGAAAAGTCAAGTGCCTGCACAAATCTTTGAAGGACCAAATCGAACAAAATGCGTCCTTTGGTTGTGCGGTGATTGCGCTGAATAGGCACTGTGCGTGCATTTTGTGAAGAACTCGTCCCACTCCTGGTCCTGTAATTTTTAGTGACATATCCGTTGATGTCATGTAGATTTGATTCTGGGCTGGAACACTCCCTCACATTTTGCTTCAAGACAAAATGAACAAATCCTTCGACGTGCGCCTCCATTCTCCGATAAAGAGCATATGAGTATGAAATCAAAAATCTTCATCAACGGAATGGAATTAATTCAAATTAGGGCATTTTCATGTTTTACCTTTATTTTTTTCCTGGAAATGATGACACCGTATTAGTGTGTGGGTCCAGACCAAAGCATTCTACCGCAACAGCTCTACTCAATGTCCCAGAAGACTGGTCTAGTCTAGACAAAGGCCAGTATGTAGGAGTTGTCACCCTTGACCTACAAAAGGCTTTCGATACAGTTGACAACCAAATCCTTTCAAATAAGCTGCGCCCCATTGGGTTCGATGAACTATCAATCAAATGGTTCACTAGCTACGTTACTAATCGTATGCAATATACATGTGTAAATGGAGTTGAATCTTCTCAACAAAAGATAATGTGGAATACCACAGGTTCAATCTTAGGCCCTTCACTTTTCGCTATATACATTGATGATTTATCATTGTGTTTGCGCCAGTGCAAAATTTCGTTATATGCTGACGATATTTGTCTTTATTATACTAGTAGTGATCTTAAGTCAGTAACCGAGACGCTGAATGCAGACTTGTTGATGATCGATGAATGGTCAAAAAGGAATAGATTAGCTCTTAATGTTAACAAATGTGAATTTCTTTTGATCGGAACTAAAAAACGACTCAAGTCTGTCAAAGTTCCAGATGTATATATTCACAATATTCCAATTTCCCGGTTCACCCACTGTAAGTACCTCGGAGTTTTCATAGATGAATATTTAGATTGGGATAAACATATTGAGTATTTGGCGAAAAAGATAGCCAAATATATCTATTTGTTAAAGAGAATAAGATATTGTGTCACTCAACAAGCTGCATTTACATTTTACAAATCTATCATACAGAGTAGATTTGACTATTGTAGTATTATTTGGGGAAATGCTGGGAAAGGAAGACTCGATAGATTACAGAAATTGCAAAATAGAGCTCTCATGATTATATTGAAGAAGGAATGGAGTTTTCCCAGTCAGGATTTGTTTGATGTGAAAATTGATAATCTTTCTGATTGAAGAAATAAGCAAATTCTGTATATGATGTATAAGATTGCATATAACATGATACCGGGAGAATTTTTAAAACATTTTGTTTTTACAGAGTATTATCATGGTTTAAGAAATGTGTATAAATGCTTTGAGTTATTCAAACCACGAACTAATATCAAGAAACCGTGTTTTTCATTTCGAGGAATTAAAGAATGGAATCGATTGCCTAGGAATCTGAAAGAAATGTCCTTCACTAGATTTAAATTGAATATATAATTCTTTTTTTATTAACGAGACTGTTTCAGTTAAGGAGTCATGCGTTTTGTGTATGTTTGTTTGTTTATTCTTATGTAAAAGTACAAACATGTATAGATTTTGCGTCGGAGGGGGGGGGAGTTAGGAATACAGAATGTGATATGTAGCCTGTAAGCTCAAGTGCGTGTGTGTTTTATTTCTTCTTCTTCTTCCTCTTCTTCAGTATGATTTTGTGTATCATGATGTTTTTGCATGACGTGGTGTTTTTTATCAAGATGCACGGACTTGTTGAAAAACAGCCTGTGGCTGAAACAAGTGGCCGTGTGGAAATAAAATAAATGAAAGAAAATAAATGAATGAATGTCCTCGTGAAAGGTCCTGTTTACCTTTGGGAGCAGTGATTTTAAAAATGTTCAAGATATCTCATTTGATGCATTATGTGTAGGTGAGTTGTATCACAAAACATCCCACCATACAAAATTTTCGCAATAAATCCTAAAATATAAGGGGATATCAGTATTTTTCTCAATAAACCATAACTGTAAATGGTTTAGTCTGGAAACATGTTTATCATACCTATTGTTCACATTTTGTGTACTAAAACAATACTTAACATTAATCATACTGATTCAGATTTTTACAGTGGTTGTTTCTATCCCTAACTCACGTTTTAGAACTATTTTAAAGCATATCATGGTCATCAAATAACGAGTTAAGATTGGTCATATAAAGAACTTATATTATGGAAAAAGTAGACGTAAGAATGCATCATATTTTCGTCTAAATAAGACGTTGTTAGGACCTAATTGTTTGAATAATTGACATAAAACCTATACGTCATATTATAATCATGTGTATAACGAGGAAACACTGGTTTTATAAAGATCATATTGACGTCATAACGTTGTCATCGACCTGACGTATGACGAGCTGACCAGTTTATGACAATCTTATGATGTCTGTTAGACGTCAGTCTGCTATCAGGGTAAACATATTATTTACACGATAAAATAATATTTTACCAGTGACAACTACAGTGTTAAGAATTGCGTCTCGCCTATGATGGACTTCTCCACAAGCGGAAGGATATTTGGGACACCTTTACCGCAAACCTAGTTTGTTTTTATTTTCCATTTGACAAGATGGCTAGATAGCCCATATTCAACTGCACTAGCTGGTCTTCCATGAAGTCCAATTGTATGAACTTAGGGCGTCAAAGGCTTACCACATGACTGGGTTACAAAAAAAAAAAAAAAACCAGCAACAACAACAACAACAACAAAAAAAAACCTCACTAGGATTCGAACCCGAGCCCGAACCCGGACCCGAACCCGAAACCGAACCCAAGCCATGAGATTGCAAGGCAGATATGCTATACCAACAGAGCCAATTTGCCTCCCCTTTGTTATTTGACACTACGATGACTCCGAACTAGAACTGACATGGCCGCTCTCTTTGTCGTGTGGATTTAGCTTGATGGAGCGGGGAGTGCAAAAAATCAGCGTATCCCCTGCGTTTGTGTCTCTGAGAAGAATTTCATTCCTACTCGTACTCAACAAATCAAAGTGCAATAAAATACTTCACGTTCAGTTTGGCTATGAGAGATAGGGTGCACTGTAAAAGCAAACAAAGTAAATACATTCCGAACTCTCCTATCCGGCCTCCATTTATCCGGATCTCTCTATTATCCGGATGCGATCTCAGCGTGTTTGTTTTTTTTTCAATGTAATAATTACGGGGAAATGGGGATTCCACATTCAAACAAAATTTCTACACAAACTCACATGAATTGCACATTATTCCCAACATAATTATCATACATTCAAATCTAATTTTCATCTACATAACCTGCATTCTATCACTACCCAAACATCACCGCAAGAACATGAACAGAAAACTTTTCATTAATACTAAATATCAGGGCACGGTTCAGGCGATCGTTCATTGAGCAAATTATCAGAGAATTCTGAATGCCGACCAGCTTACGACGACGTGACACGTTCATGCAGAATTGATACATGTGCCGGTACATCTCAACTAACATTGGGTTGCCAAATCCCTTATCCGGATGAGCGCCGGTCCCGACATGTCCGGATAGGAGAGGATGGACTGTAGTACCTTCAAAAAAGAAGAAAAAAAAAAACCAATCACGAAGCTTTACATACTTTCTAAGAAGTTTGGAATCGAACAGTTGTACACATGTTCGCGAAATAGTGAAATTAAGAACAATCAAAGTTTGGATAATATAAGGTAATGACATTACACCCAGATTAGTCTCTTATGGCTTTGTTGACATAGAATTAAAAAATAAATAGAATCATTCGCCTAAATCTGAGTTACGTTGTGGTAAACTAACAATAGGGACTTGCAAGAAGAAAGTGTTGTTTTAGTGCTAAATTATTGACCCAAATAGCTTATATTTCAATTTAGAAGAGTTGTGAGTTAATTATATCTTTACATAGCTAATTTGCATATGTGGTTGCGACCAACACCTCTTCACTGCGAAAACGTCTATATTTCCATCGATATTTGATGAAATTTGTACCATTTTGCTCGTGTTGGTGTGTGTATGTGTGAGTTTTTTAGTTATTACACTTCCTGTAGAAGCATAAGGTCATAGAGGCTTGCAATAAGCCAGTTTACAGTTTCAATCTGAGCATGTGCAGATAAAGGTCATTGCAGACCTTCTCTTGAAATGGATTTGCAACTGAAGTATTAAAAAAATAGATAGGGCTTCATGACAACTGTGTTATAAATGAACCAGTTGCAGATTGGTATTTGCAGATGAATGTGCATTCTTTCCAGCAACATTAACAAAAGCCATTCATGCAGCACTGACATGTAAATTACCACTTCCCGCATGGTTGTTTTAACTGCTCTTCTTGAAGACTATTCCATGATTTGCAAAGTCTGTGGTTGGAGAGGTCATTGCAGACAAGTGCTAACTGTGAACTGGCTTATACAGATTGTTTGGGGGTCAGCCTAGGTCCGTGAAGTGTTGCGCTTAAAGGGAGGCAGTCCTGAGAATTTTCACTGTATGATAGTGAAGAAGAATAAAAAATATAACCTTTCACCAATGTACACACGTGGAAAGCACACACTGTCTCTGTACGCGATTTTTAGAAAATAATTCCTGCGAGCGATCGTGTAAGAGCCTGCAAAAAGGTGCAACGTCGTTGATACCCAACTCACTATTAAAGTTGACCGCCGTGCCTCAGAGAACCAATTTAAGTGTTCAAAATGATCACATCTGATTTTGTCATAAAATATGATAATATGTGGTTTTATTTTTTCAAACAAAATATTTCAAGCTTATTTATATATAATATAAAAATAAATAGTAAACATGAATTCATGAATAACAAGGGAGCTTACGCATGAGGAGCAGAACACAGCTGGGAAGAGTTGTGCCTCGGTGACGTCTGACTCTCCAGCAAGACTTGCTCGTTAGCATATTCACCATGCAGATTCACACTTTTTCAATCAAAATTAACGAGCATATTTGAGGATTTGAAAGTTTGTTTTTGGTGAAAGTAGTTCAATGGAGGTAGCAGCAATAACATTTTTTTTTTTGAAATTCGTGAGGTTTGCCTCACTCTAAGGTCGCACTGCAAATGTAGCACAATGGCGTTATTTGCTGAAAACAACTGCCAACCCACGATTCTATACGCTATCTGGTTAGCACCATTGTAATGTCTCTTTAGCTGAATAGTTGTGGAACGCCCTTCACAAATACATACGGAGATTCACCAAAGGCTTTTGAAATTGAATAAAGACAATAAGCTACCACAACAATGCAACATGATTATGTAAACAGCCTGCTCCTGATTACTGTACTGTTAATACAGCATAAACAATAAAAGCGAATTATTCTTTAAAGATGTTGACATACCGGACTTCCGTGTGACAAAAATCCAGTGGTGTTCACCATAGGTTACCTGAGGAGCAAAAACTGTCGGTGCAGGAATTTTTCTTTCTTGACGTGATGTTATGGATCTATACAATCTGATGAATATGCATCGAAATCATCCAAGAAGGTCACACACTAAAATGTGAATTTTGCAATACACTAAATTCCTGTTACGACAGTTAGTATTGGCACTATTAAGTCTGCTTACTTTGAATCTCATAATGTCACGATCAAGAGATAGATCGATTTGCATGCCGTATGTTTCCACGGGGAGAAACTTCCATATGCTGCGTTGACTGTAGCATAAGGTTTGCAAAATCTGTATAATATCAATTTGAGAATGTTTGAACCAAATATTGCGCAATGAATAGTTTGTTTTTATAGATATCTGGTGACAATTAGGGAACAGTTAGTCGTCGACAACTTTCCATGACTAGTTAATACCCCTTTTTTCAACTTTATCGTGAATGAGATGTATCTGCCCTCTTAAATTGCGGAAATGCATGCCCACATTATTCTTCTTGATATACCATATACCTGTTTAAGAAATTAATGATTGTATATGTTATGTCGAGCGCATAGAGAATTACTGATAATTGTTATGCGTTTTAAAACTTTGAATTATTATTATTATCACTATTACTCCGAAACATGGCTGTGAAAGGATGTGATTCAGAGTATTAACATTCAATGTTAAAAGATTTTGGGCTTCAAATTAATCGATGTTTATGCACAACACAATAAAAAAAAAATATGTTTTCATCCTCTTGTAATCGCTTTACTTTGGAAACAAATTTAAGTTCCCTCTTTCTTAAAAACCTTTGTTCACACTTACTCTGATTCATCCAAAGAATGAAAGTATTATCCAGCAATTTACTTAGAATGATGAGAGTTGTGTCTTCCCTTTGAATAGATCACGCAATGTGCTGAATGAAGGTTACAGTTCGCTCGAAAATAAAAAGGGTTCGTTCATCCGGACTTTTCTGGCTTTTTTTCCAAAGGCTCGCCTTTTCGAAGGTTTGTTGATCAGAAAATTAAACAAGTATCGTAAATCCGAACATTTGTGGTGTTATTGCAAAGGTTCGTTATTTGGAAAGTTCGTCATTCCGACAATAAAGCAAGGTCCGTTATTCCCAAGGATCGTTAATCCGAAAAAGAGATAAAGCTTGTTCATTCAGAAGGTTCGTTAATCCGATAACGAAATGAGGTTCGAATTCCGGACAGTAATGATATGCCGGAGATTCATTTTTTACGCAACGTTTTTACATCATTCTTCAGATCAACGAACCTTATGTCAACGAACCTTCTGTCAACGAAATTTTGGAAAAACCGAACATCATATTATCATTTTCGAATCAACGAAACTTCGGAACAGCGTACCTTATGTCATTTTCGGATCAACGAATCTGATTTCGTTTTCGGAATTACGAACCTGCAAAATAACGAACCTTCGGAATAATGCCTCAAGTGTTCGGACTACAGAACTTTTTTTTTTTCATTTTCGGATTAACAATTTTCCAGGTATGAGTAATTTCTGTGTTTTGAGATAACTAACCGTGGGAATAAAGAATCTTATTTCCTGATAAGCAAACCTTTGGAAAAACGAACATCACCCGTGTATGTCGCATATGTCCCAAACGGCTAGACGTTTACAATTAAAATGCGTACGACTTTGCTTATTGAGACCTTTTAACTTCAGAATAGTTTGTGGCGTTACACGTCATGTCTGTTAAAAAGAAACCATAACAAATGTTTCCTAAATTGATAGTGTATGTGAACGTTTAAGATGTGTCTGAAATGTTGACAGGTTGCTCGAGATCTGTACAATGGATTCAGCTATCACGAATCGCGGAGGAACGGCTCCACCCCACGTCAACCTCTGACGAAACGACCTCCAAGCGCGCGGCAGGATATGTTCTTCGGCGTGGTGCACGATGGTTTCCACAGCGACCAAAACGGCGACGATCGACTGTTCCGGAGGGGCCACAATGGCAGCTTCGATGGATATGACCGCCGAGGACACCACATGTACGGCCCGGACAGGCGCATGGATGGATTACGCAAGACGCGGATGCTGTGTTTCGTTGCGTCTATCATTGCCTTACTCCTCCTCATCCTCATGGTCGTCGCAGCCGTGCTTCTGGCCATATACAGTAAGTTGTTAACATCCCACGAGCTGGACACCCACGAGACATACAGTAGCTGCCCAGGAGTCATACAGCCCATGAGCTAGACACCAAATAAAACAGGTTCACAAGCTTTACACTTAAAGTTGAGCACGCCTTTTGGGGACCTATACGCAGGGCGTTTTATCCTCAGTGCTTAGTCCTTTGGAATGAACTTAAACACGAAATCCACCCTGAAAATAAATAAACTCCAAAAGAAGAGAAAAATGCCTTACAGAAGGTTCCAAAAATTGGATAAGAGATAAGGAAAGTATGACATTTTGAAATGCCATTTTTTTTTTCGGAAAACATTTCTCGACCAGTCTTTATGAATGCTCAATTGAGCGAGTTGATGATGTCATGCCTTCACAATTTTTCACGTACAATACAAATGAAGTTTGGAAAAAAATACATATCAGCTAATAAGGGTCCTACAGGAAAAACGTATTTCCGTACCTAATACATCACAGGTAATACTCATTCTTTTTTACTTTGGGTGTTTTTTTAAGGCATGTTTACACTCATGAAGCTGATTTAAGAGATTTTTTTCATTTCTATATATGAAATAAATAAGAAATTGTGGGAGCATAACATAATCGACTTGCTAATTTGAATATTCATAACGACAGGTCAAAAATATTGTTTTACAATAAAAAAATTATAAATCACAGAATGTCATCACTTCCTTTCTTCTTGTCCGATTTTGATTATTTTACACTGTTATGCGGGGATTTTTCCCGTTTCATAGGAAATTGATGACATTTTTGAGCGGATTTTTTTTTTCTTTATAAAAGTAACAGGCCTGTATAGTTTCCTGTTTTCATTACTGTCATTGCTTGCACAGTTCAGGTATATTATTCCTTGTGGCTTTCGGCTCTCACAAGGAGAGTCTGATTTGTCAATCCTGCCCAATACAATAAGTTCTTCTATTCTCGGAAGTTAAAGTGGCTACCTAGCAGTTAGTAGGGGTAATAATTGTAGATTGGCAATAGGGGAGAAAAATGCTTAGAATGAAGAGCCTCACGTTGGTATCGAAGACTGCAATGATTATAATGACATTTACTACTATTTTCTCTATCAGGTTTTATTATCCCTCACGATCATATTGTGAAGCAGCTGGGATGCTGCCGTCAAGTGCATATTTATGATTTGCTCAGTCATTATGCACTGTTAGTGCAGTGAGATATCTGCCTAAGTCATGCATGATAATCTGGATAATTTTGGTGTGATTCAGTTATTGTACTTACGTCTCACTATTAACAATATTCAAATTCTCTATCTAGGAGACCCTTTGATTCACTTTAGCATTCTACACAATCTTTAAATAATCAAAGTGAATGTAAATTTTAATTTGTGTGAAAAAACTAGATGATGATATAACTTTTGTCAAACAACCTTTTAAAAAAAGGTACATTGTTAATTCGGAAACTTTGCTACAGCTTTGAGAGATATAAAGATATAATTCATCTGCATTGTTCTAACACCTCTCTCTCTCTCTCTCTTCCATTTACAGTTCCAAGACAGAATTCAAGCAGTGACTCAAGTGAGTAATTCTTCTACCTGAATACCTTTGGTATTACAGGGGTATTGCAGACGATTTTCATAATTTCACATCATGCAGTACATAAATCGACAGCTCCATGTGTAGATTTGTGGAATTTATCGGGTCCTTGAGCAGGGAAACCAATACTTCGAAAATCTTAAACAAGTTACATTGAACAACGCTGGTGACACAGGAGGCTCACATATTTTAGAAATGTAGCAATGCAATTCTATTAAATTACCGCCTACTTAACACGTTCACCGGAGTACAATTTCTTCTTTTGTTCTGCTTTTTTTTGAGCCCCAGCTCATGGATACTTCTGGCGAGGCTGATACGTCATCATCCGTGTTGACTGCAATTTGTTATAAATTTTGAAAACATTCTTATTCCTCATCCCAATCTCTATAAATTAATTCTAGAAACTCTGTACTCAGTATAACTAATTTATAGTTGTTCAAATATAAAAGTCTGAAAATCATCCGGAGGTCTCCTTTAAACACATTAGTAATTATTCCGATCTGAAACAAGAGGTCATATCTCAAAGACATTACCCTCTTCCCATTATGTCATCTGGATAAAAATCCTCTGTAAATATTTTCCTGTTTTCAAGGTTTCATCGTCTTTGCATAATAAGATCAGATTGTAACCAATAAAACACTCATTTCTTTTTACATTTTCCGGTTCATAATTACTTGTCACTCATATATTTCGCTCTTCACTTGGAAAAACACTTAGAGTGACTTTTTAATAATAAATGATATGACATAACTTGGTCATTCTAATTAGCCTGCCTGCAGTTGACATTATCACGTATATCAAGAAATGCTTTGGAGATGTCTCCATTTCAAAAGTCGCTTCATGTTTCAAGTTTGTTCACTTTTGACAGAGTTTCCATCTTAAGTAAATTATTTGATAAACAACAGGATTATTTTTAAATATTAGTTTCTCAGGATACCCGATAAATATGACGATTTTACTCAACTTCCTAACTGAAATTTTAGGAAACAACCGAAACTTTTATCTCTAAGCCTACATTTGAACAATTTCAGCATTGTTTTTTTTTTTTTTGGTAATTGTTGTTAAAAAACTGTCATATTCGCCATCTGCATAATTACGCAAAGTAGGGGGTTGTTTTTGATTTTTTTGCAGTCATTGACAGTTGAATCAATACGGAAGTCTCATTACAATTATTCAATCCTTGTGGCATTACCCTTAATTTTCTATATTTCCCCCAGAAACTGTCATGACAGACTGCAATCTAGACTAAAAAAATCTGAAATAACGTGTTGTTATCATGACCCCTATATCGAGTAGAATCTTGCATACTTAGATTACTAGAGAACGATTTTGTTCACGGACAAAACGACGTCTTTCATCGTTACATTTCGTTGCATCAAGTACAAATCAAAAGAAAAAAAAAACTGTGTCATGTCTTTTAAAATGTATCAGTTCAGAGAATACCCGTCTAGTTGAAATGTATATGTGGGTGAATTGTGTAGCATGATGACGTCATTGTATTAAGCATCCGATTTACTTTCACAGATTTCTGCGAAGTAACCAACTGTCTGAACGGCGCCACGTGTGAAAATAACGCCTGTCAGTGTGCCCTTGGCTTCACGGGAGATACCTGCGATACACGTAGGTCGCCTTGAGTGCAAAAAACGACTTTATCGGCATTTCTTGTTATCATTTTGGCCAATCGTTGGTGCTACTCGACTGAAAATAAAACGTTCAAACAGTCAAATTGGCACTCGCGCCATTCAAATTCAAACATTTATCCAGTGATCAGATAATAGACAATTATTCGAGTAATGACCGTTATGTGTTGTCGCTTTTTATCATAAAGTCTCAGCTTTAATCGTTACCTTGTAATTAAGGCCTTAGGCCTTCATCAAAGCTTCTAATGTTGTATCACTCTCTACAAACAACATCAAGTTTATGGCGTCTACTCACTGAGTATTTTTTTTTTGCACCTTACACATTGCTCGCTTCGATGACTTATTACAATGTTATGTTACGACAATATTTCGCTGGTGTTGTAGTTGCTAATTCAACAATGTGTCGTCTATATCATTCATTTGTTCAAATAAAGAGAGCCAAATGCTTATTATGTTTTGTTAAATAACGAAAATTACACTTGAATTGATTTGAATTGTATAGATCTGTAAACAACACGAGGACGGACTGTCAAAGCCAGCACAGCTATCTGTTCAAGAAGAAAAAAAAAAATCAGTTGAATATGAAAACCGGTTTCAGTGATTATAATTCAAGAGATTTTTTTTCTTTGCTCATTAGAAATTAAAAGAGAATAAGAGATTAAGAGGAAATTATCCCCAACATTGATATCTTTGAACAGCGAACACTGTCACCGTTAATGCTGTCATACGCCTGAATGGGGAGACTTTCACCCAAGACTTGATGGATCCCTCGAGTGCAGCTTACCAGAACCTCGCTTCAGAAATCCAGCGCGAGGTAAAATTTTCAAGTCAACCCTGATTCGCTTTAATAACAAAGAGATGACCCTTGACCTCTATCGACTTAAGATTTTGAATTTCAGACATGAAGCGGACCCGTTTACAACCAACGTCTTCAAGAGGAAAAATCCCCAGGTTACATTCGTTTTTATTCTGTCGTTTAAATGTTAATATCCGGGATGCAGGAAATTTTCATCGTACTCCACTCTACAGCAGAAATGATATATAAACAGTGTGTCTTTAAGGGAATACTGTGTTGACAGAAACTGAAATAAAACAACTTAATACTCTGTATTAGGCAAGAATAAAATAAAAAAAGTAGTCTGGATCTGGATCTGGATGAGTACGCTGAAAAACTCTGGATAGAGTATCACTCGGCACTGTGGTGTGATGTGCAGCTAATCACAACGGAGGTGACGCTGGAGCGCTTCTTTGAATGTGTCAAATTTATGAATCTGCTTTATATTACTAGGCAGATTATTCCAATCCTTCGCTGTTCTATGGAAGAAGGAGTTGACGAGAGCAGTTGAAGAACCGTATGAAGTAGAATAATTATCAGGATGATAACTTCGGGTAGTCATACCTCTCGGTGCTTGAGCGGGGCTGATATAATTCTTAAATTATGCAAATAATATTATGAAGTATAATTGGAATTCTATTAATAATAACGAAGTACAAGTAGACGAGGGTTAGCATATTCCACGTGTTCAGGCAGTGCATCACACAAAGGAAATTCAAAGTACAATGTAGTTAAGATTCCAGTGTGTGGAGTGTGAGGTGTTCACGGCTATAAAGGAGTGTGTTTGTAAGGAGTGTTCATCTTTCAAAGATAAGTGTAAATGTACCAGTAGACTGCACGATTACTGACTTATTCTTCCTAGGCAGATATAAGGTACTCCTTAAATTAAAGAAGATGCTCAAAGCATGAATATCTTTCTTTAAAGACAGACAAGATGTTTGTGGATTTTGAGATTTGAATATGGCAGTAATCGTGTTGAATATTAAGAGGGCTGTATACAGATTCATTCCTGCACATGCGGATGCATCCACCACAAGCAGTACAATAGACACAGCACAATCAGTCATTGATACCAGGCACACAAGGCACGTCAACTTCTGTGAAACACGCGGGTGGGTAAAGGAGTTGAAAACGGGTGGGACCCTCGTCTACTTGTACTTCGTTATTATTAATAGAATTCCAATTATACTTCATAATATTATTTGCATAATTTAAGAATTCTATTACATAACACTCGTACAAGTATTCCGAGGGTTAGCATGTTCGAAGCAATTGACCGAAGTTGATGTGCATGGATAAGACGTAATAACACAGGCGCAAGACACACCAGCTGTCTGATTCGTATACCTGACTTTATTACCGAGATGCAGGACATTTTGTCCCTTGTAGTCTTTTGACTCAACATTATCCCAAACGATAATACAAAGGCAGTTGTCATTCAGATTATCTAGAATACATGCAAAGGAGTACTTTCTCTTTAAGATCATATACTGGCGGTTCTAAAAAAAAATTGACCTTTCGCCGCCAGAAAAACCACGACTGCCATCCTTCTACTACCTTCTCCTCTTAACAGTCGGACCGCTAGAGACGGTCGTCATCACCGAGAATTACGCAGTAGAATTAAGGACAGCCGAATGATAAGAACCGTCAACAATTGGTTTATGATAAAAATCTCTGAATGTAGTCACGCGAGACCAATTAGCGATTGACATTGTATCCTTTAGGGTCGCCCCGTGAGCATAGGCGGATGAGGCTGATGCGCTTCGAAAACTATGCGCTTGAAATACTGAAGTATCTATTCCTGACAATTATTTTAGGATATCTTTCATCCAACGTGCCAAAGTACAGGTGGTCACTCGAGTGTGTGGCCTCCTGCTGGAAACAAAAAGCCTAGTCTCATTGTTATGTTCACGGAGAGGGGCGGTACGTTTAATGTACTCATTGAGGGTTCTTATCACACACATTTTATTGTTCGGAGTGTATGACTTAAACTTGACCGATTGACTTTTCAGAGTATTCTTAACCGAAGTAGTTTTTAACAAATCTGTCATGAAAAAGGTAGCGTGATCTTCAGAAATGGTACATGAAGAAATATCGAGATTAGACAAAGTTTGTGACCTCTGGGCGAAAACGAGCGCCATCAAAGACACTAATTTCTTACTCAATTGTAACAGGGACAAATCTTTATCATCTGGTAAACCAGCGATATAGTTTAGAACAATAGAAACGTCCCATGTGCTACAGTATTTCGGTTTGGGTGGATTTTGATTGAAAATGCCTCTCATTAATCGAACGACATCAGGATGTTGGCCTATTGGCTGACCATTAATTCGTGGAATCGCAGATGATAAGGCAGATCTGTAAGAATTAATTGTAGAGTAAGACTTGCCTTGGGAATGTTCGAAGGCAAGGAAATTAACAATGTCAGCTAAAGTAGGCGTGAGTGGATTGGTCTTTTGTTTATGACACCAATCAGTCCACTGTTTCCAGGCTGAATCGTATTGCTTACTAGTCCCGCTGCGCCAGGAGAGAGCGAGGAGATGGGAAGCTTCTCTCGAAAAACCTGCTGCATTCCAGCGTCTGCTGAGATAGTCCATGCGGCTAGCCTCATTTTTGGTATCGGATGAACAACGGGGCGTAGGCAGTCCATCGGTAGAAGAAGGGGCGGGGCAACTGTCATGCGAAGAATGGCGGGGAACCAAGGTTGGGTTTTCCATATCGGGGCTATGATGAGTGCTATTCGTGTGTTGTCCGTTTGTAGCTTGTTGAGGACTCTAGAAACGAGGCAAAACGGGGGGAAAATGTACGGAGTTAGACATTTCCATGAGATTGAAAAAGCATCGATAACTTTCGCATTTGGATCATATTTCCACGACGCATACGATGGCAGTTGCTTATTATTACCCGACGCAAACAAATCGATGTCTGGGTCAAAGGTAGAGGCAACCACGCGAGAGAAGACATTTGGACGCAAACTTAATTCTTTATTCATGTCCCTTCTGGACAAAACATCCGCTTCTTTGTTTGCTTCACCGGCAACATGAGATGCCGAAATCCAAATTCTTCTTTCTATACACCAAGACCAAATGCGGAATGCGATCTCATTAATTTTCTGTACATTACCGCCCATCTTATTAACGTAGGCCACTGACGTGGTATTGTCTGTTTGAATATGGATGTGTTTATTGCGGAACTCGCTACAGAGGGTAAGCAATGCTTGCTCTATTGCTAGAAGCTCAAGGGCATTAATATGCATGTACCTTAGCTCTGGGCGCCAGACGCCTTGAGAGAAAGAATTGTCATTATGACAGACGGCTCCCCAACCTGTGTTACTAGCATCTGTTGACACTGTGATTGAGACCGGGGGTTCATGAATTGGGGTTGTAAAATTCTCCGGTGCTTGACTAAGCCACCATCCAATTTCCTCACGTAACATTGCATTAAGAGAAACAGAAGAACTATAGTCGTCATTTGAATCGTAAAGAGCTTTTGTCTTTGCCCATTCGAGGGGTCTGAAGTGCATTTTCCCGCAGGGAAACGCTAAAAACGAAGAAATAATTGAACCAATGAAGCTGGCAAGGTCGCGAATTGGAACTCGATCGGATTTTAGTAATTCGTCACCCTTGGATTGAATTTTTTTGGACTTTTTCTGTTGGCAACTTAAAAGACATTTTGCGGGTATCGATTTGGAACCCGAGAAAGAGCGCCGAATTCGTCGGCGTCATGACCGACTTTTCACGGTTTACAATAAAACCTAAATTAGACAAAAGATGAAACACATAGTTTGTGTGCTCCATGCTTTCTCGAAGTGAGTGAGCAAGAATCAAAATATCGTCCAGGTAAATGATGATTCTAATTCCTCTGCTGCGAATAGCAGCAATCACAGGTTTCATTATTTTGGTAAAAACACGGGGCGCCGAACTGAGACCAAATGGAAGACATTGGAAGGAATAAAATGTTCCTTCCCAGAAAAAGGATAGATATCCCCAGTGCTCAGGATGAATTGGGACCGAAAAATATGCGTCCTTTAAATCGAGAGAAGTTAGGAAATCATTATGCTGAACCAAATCTTTAACAAACGTAATATTTTCATTTTAAAATGGTCATATTTTACAAAAACGTTCAAGTTTTTGAGATTGATAACTGGTCTCAAATCTCCCGTTTTCTTCCGAATTGTGAAGATAGTGGAAACAAATTTGCAGTCTTCTCTACGACTTTCTACTATTGCATTTTTTTTCCAGAAGTGTATTAATCTCTGCTGAAACGGCTTTCTTTTCGTCTGCACAAAGAGGTATATTATGTGGCCTGGAAAATTGACAGGGCGTTCTTACAAAGTCAATTTTGTAACCTGAAATAGCATTTAAAATCCATGTATCGGATGTTATGTGAGACCAATTATCCACAAAAAACTTGAGTCTCCCGGCTTGGGGAATTAACTCACTCTTAGTTTTTTGCGTCCGGCTTGGCTGGGGTGTACGAGGCCCTATAGGGACGGGTGAATGGTCGACCGTAGGCTGGGGCCTGGGGACCAGCTGGTGGCGGCCGGGAAGCGGTCGCTGGAGGCCTGGGTCGTCGAAAAACATCCCTTCGCCACGCGGCTTCACGTTGATAGGGGCCGCCGTCTCTGCGACGGCGTTGACGGTCGCGATAGGAAATCGGCTTGCCGGGCGCTACCTTGCGACCCACGTTGAAAGCTTCCGAGACGTTTTTTAACGTCGTAGGCAGATTGCTCCCAAACAGGGAGTCCGTAATTGGCACAGACTTTGCACACAGGCCCTGGTAACGGGGATTGAGGTGTTGTTTGATGTCCTCCCGACGTTTCATACTCGTCTGGTAGCTGGCATAGCCGTCTAGCGTAAGGCCATCGACGGCCAGCCGCTGTAGCTTCTCGATGTCCACGGTCTTTTTGCCTTTCCCGACTTCTTTGAGATATGCTAACATTTCCACAAATGGAAGCAGAGCTTTCACGATATTGAGTTGTAACTTTTGCGACTGGGCATCTGTGGCCCTTGCCCTTGGGGGAAGGGAGTTCCAGATCTCGTGGTCCACGCGCGGCACACAGGCTGCCGCGGCGTTGGCCGGAGGCTTGTATTTTTCTTGTATCTTCTGTATAGCGTCTTTCTGAGGGGGTAGAGTTACCGCCTTGGTGACTCGATCCGCTAAACCGTCATATACAGGCGGAGAGACCTTGTTGGCCTCCTCATAAATTGTATCCACGTCCGCCTCCCAAACATCAACCCCTCCTCCGGGGTTGGAGGCTAAAGTGGCTAGTGGGTCATACATCTGACCCGCGGGCGCCTCCGACTGGGGGATAAAATCACTCCCTGCGATGATACTCAAGAGATCGTCGTCAGCCTCGTGGTCCGGGCCGGGAGAAGATATTGGATACCGTGTGTTCGGTTCGTGGCCATGCTGCTGGCCCTGGACAGAGCCGGACTCTGCTAGGCGAGAAACTATCTCCGAGAGCCGCCTAATCTCCGCGGCCTGAGATGTTAGTTGGGTCTCTACGCCTTCCTTACTGGGTTGCTGCTCGTCGCTCGACATTCCTGTTACACTGCCGGTCACACATGAAAAAGATGAACACTCCTTACAAACACACTCCTTTATAGCCGTGAACACCTCACACTCCACACACTGGAATCTTAACTACTTTGAATTTCCTTTGTGTGATGCACTGCCTGAACACGTGGAATATGCTAACCCTCGGAATACTTGTACGAGTGTTATGTAATAGAATCCTCAAGCTTTAAATCAATATTACCGTGCTTTATTTTATGAAATGTTGATAGCCTTAAAAGCTTGCGTCGTTCTGGGAGTGGATGAAGTTTGAGTTCCTTTATCATTCCGGAGACAGAAGATTGCCACTTATAATCATTACAGATGAATCTGGCTGCTCTATTTTGTACTGGTTGAATCTTAGAGATGTTACGTTGAGTGAAGGGGTCCCATACTGTACAGCAATACTCCAAGTGGGGACGCACTAGGCTCTTAAATGCTTGTAATTCAACATTTCTCGGTGCATTATGTAGATTACGACGAAGAAAGCCAATCATGCTGCTTGCTCTGGATGTAGTTATATCAATACTTAAGTGGTCTGATAAGACAACTCCTAGGTATTTGTGACTGGACACTGTTTCTAACTGGTGACCGGATAAGGTGGACGTGTGATAAATGGGTCGAGACTTCCTTGTGAAGCGCATAACGTTGCATTTGTCCGGCATTCATTTTGCATTCATATTATCATAATATTGACGGCATCATTATGCAATGCATTCAAACTTAGAATTTACGACTCAACTGACTCCTTGCTTATTTATGATATAGACTAAATCGCGATAAAGTTTGTATTATGAAATATTTCAAAATATCTCCTTCAAAAACTGAACAAACTAGAAAACACCCATTAATTCATTTGAAGTAACAATGACGCAGGCGAGGGCACTTTTAACTGAAATCATTGTATTTGTAATTTTTGTAAAACTTTTCCTTTGATTTGAACGGGATATCAGCGGTGTTTTAAATGGCAGCATACAGTGATAATTACTGAACATTATTTGTTCTATTTCAGCTGAATTCTGGGCTCTCGAGTACCGCAGACTACAGTGGAGTTCAAGTGACGGGTTTCGAGTAAGTGTGAAATAACGTGTCCATCCTCATGGCTTTTGAAGCCACCCTCATTTGAAAGGCCTATCATCATTTTAATCTAACAATATTCAAATTAGCCACGAGCCATTGCTCATTACTCCACACAAGAGGGCAGGGGTGGAGGAACGTGTTTTTTCCCGTTTCTGTTCCGTTCCTGTTGCTCTTCTAATCACCACCCAGTTCATATGGGGGTCATCCCACGAGCTAGACACCCACGAGTCATACGGCCCGCGAGATAGAGACACCAACCAACAAAGCAGGCCCACGAACTGGGCATTTGGCAAATAAGGCCCACGAACTTGAGCTAAAACTGGTTGACTGTATGACTCGTGGGCAGTATACAGAACTCGTGGGCTGCATGACTCATATGGGCTGTATGACTCGTTGGCAGTTTATAGGACTCGTGCACTCATGGACTGTATAACTCATGGGCTGTAATACTATGACTCGTGGGTTTCGAGCTCCTGATGTGCACCCCTGATATCTACCTCCTTATGATTTGCTTTGCAGGTCCGGCAGTGTGATAGTCTATTTCATCGTCCACTTCTTCAATTTCATTTCCAAAGTGACGGGGGAGACACGATTGAGGGTTTCCCTGCCGCCTATCCTCCAAAACAGCCAGGTTCTGTCGAACAGAGGTGTGGATTTAAACTTCGTCGCCATCGAAAACACCGCGTCCGGTAAGTTTCTGCAGTGTGCATATGACTCATGATGTGCACGCCACTCTCTGTATTCGTTTTTGTAGACAATGTACTGAGTAGCAATTTCGTATGTTATATAGCCTAGAGGAAGAGACCGTGGAATAAAGCCACAGAGCACACGTCATTTCTGGGACAGGACACTAATAAGCCAGTTCGGAGTTCCACTTTGTGCATGAGCAGAAACAAGGTCATTCGGACCAACAGGCCTGTTGGTTTTTTAATTTAATGGGATAAGCATCTGTCATGTAATGATTATTCATGTAATCCTTATAAATGCCGGCACATCCACCTGACAGCAAAAGTGGTATTTGGCAATATCAATAGAAAGAGATTGCCAATACATCCAATGCAAAATAATGAAATGGATGCTTTCTCAAGTGTGAATTGACAGATCATTCTGCTCATCTGGTCTACGCAAGTTTATTCTTTGTTTGAACGGGATTGATGAATCCATAAATTGTTACGTAAAGCTTATGCATTATGTCGCTCTGAAAGCGAGTGAAGTGCCCCTAACCAACTGAGAAAAAAGAAAGGTCATTCGTACCAATGTGCCCATGAGCTACGTAAGGAGATGTGGAGACGAACTGGCTTAATTTCTCGCTGGCCATGTGTGCGATCTCTCAATCCATCAACGCAGGTTTCCTCCAACAAACTCATTAACAAACACAGATCCTCTTTTTTTTCTCTCTTAAGACTTTAAAGGTAAAAGATATTCATATTTTGCAAAACGCGCTCTTCATGTTCCGTTTCAATACTAATTCATTACCGCGTTCATTTGAAAATATGTTCCATTTAAATGCAGAAGTTCATTCGTATCCAACAAGGCAAGCAACAGACGTGCACTTATGTAACCCCAAAACACTCTTAGCCCATAAATCCGTAAGACACACTGGCCCTGATATTTGGAATAAATTACCCCCTGAATTACGTAACATCAAGTCCATATAATCATTCAAAAAGGCAGTTAAGAACATGTTGATCACACAGTACCAGCACGATCAGTGATGTTCTTTGCAGAAACCCTACCCTATTCATTCTTTATCCCTGGCTTTTATAGTTTGCTCTTGAGACTCTGCACATACGGGATGCACCTGCCTGTACCCATTCCGCACTCCTCCCATGGTCTTTGTCTCTGATATCTTTCATTGTTGTTATGTCGGGCAAGTTACCCTCTTCTATACGCCCTGGTAGCGCGCTGAACTGTGTATACTTCGTAGTTATTTTTATTGCTCTTGTATTCTTAATTCAATGTAACTTTTATTTGACAATAGCAACAATGTATCATGTCTATGTGTGCGTGAAATGTGAATACATCACTGTAATCTATAATCATAATACACCTGTACGTATTTACTGTGAGTTTGATCTGGCAAGCCTGGTATCGGAACGTTTCTATCACCCTCTTTTTCCTGCTCTTTCTGTCTCTCCTATTATGCCCCTAACCCGCGAGCATCATGTTGGACCCCTTTCTTTTATTGCATTAACGTATTGTATTATCGGTTGCCAAAGGGTCAAGCTTATAGCTTATTATTGGCGACCGTTCTGGATGGTAATTCGTAACACGTGTATTGTAATGTTGTCTTAAATGCATTTGTAATCAAAATTTTTGAAATTGTTGGAACTAGCTATAATGAGTTTCATATTTGTATATCATTATGTTTGATTATGTTGGAAAAAAATGTAAATGTTGCCATACGGAGAATGAATAAATCAAATCAAATCAAATCAAATCAATTAATAGGCCCGACATTGATTTGCATATTTGCATATTCAAACACGGCTATGCGACTTGGGAAAGTTGCTAAAAGCAAGTATGTTTCATTGATTGCATTTCCAACCGATATGGCAAGCCAAATGTCCCATAAAGGCGATAAACTTCACTTTATCGGTCGATAAACTAAGTTTTCGGTGATAAAGTAGGTCTGTCAAGATACACTTTTGGGGGGGTGGGGGAGGCTTGATAAACAGATTTTAATGATAAAGTATTAAACCCTGTTTCTCACTTGAGAAATCTATTTTTTTCACTCAATAAACAGACTTTACCTAGTTTTTCCTCAATATACAAAGTTTCTCTTTAAACTAAGTTTATCGACCAATAAACTGAATTTGACGTCTTTATGGGACATTTAGCTTGCCATAACCGTACAATCGTTTGAGGATTTTCGACCGGTTACTACAAAATCCAAAACAATAATAATAATGAATAATAATAATGATAATGACCGCAGGCAGGACGGTCCTCATCGTGAAGGACAAATCCAAAGGTAATGTTGCCTCAAATTACAGACCCATAACTTGCTTAAACATGATATGGAAGTTAATGACTGGCATCATAGCGAATGAGATGTATAGCTTCATTGAAAGGAAGGACATATTCCCTGTCGAACAAAAAGGTGGGCGGCGAGGGTGCAGAGGAACTAAAGACCAACTACTAATTGACAAAATGGTGATGAGAAATTCCAAGAGAAGGAGGACCAACCTGTGTGTAGCCTGGATCGATTATAAGAAGGTTATGATATGGTGCCTCATTCGTGGATCGATGAATGCTTGCAAATGTTCGGACTTGCAGATAACATCCGAGCTTTACTGATAAATTCTATGAAGGCATGGTGCACAACCCTCACATCGAATGGCAAAGATCTTGGTCAGGTGAGAATACAACGAGGAATATTTCAAGGGGACTCACTGTCACCCCTTCTCTTCGTTATATCACTCATCCTACTTACAAGCGTTCTGCGAAATGTATCGGCCGGTTATGAGCTCAGAGGAAATAATGGCTCTCTCAATCATCTGCTGTTCATGAACGACCTTAAGCTCTTTTGCAAAGACGAGAAGCAGTGCGACAAGCTCGTTCAAACGGTTCGTCTGGTCAGCAAAGACATCGGCATGGACTTCGGCATCAACAGTGTGCTACCCTGGTTATGAAGAGAGGGAGACGAGTGAAGAGTGCAGGAATATCACTCCCTGATGGAAGAATACTACAGAGTTTGGAGGAAGGAGAGAATTACAAATACCTCGGAGTGTTGGAATCTGATGATGTCTCGAACAATGCTATCAAAGTGTCTGTGACGAAGGAGTACTTCTCACGTGTGAAAAGTGCACTAGAATCACAATTAAATGGCGGACACGTGATCGCAGCTCTAAACACCTGGGCGGTAGCAGTTTTGAGATACACAGGAGGAGTGGTCGAATGGACGAAGGCGGAACTGGCTGCTTTGGATCTGCAAAACCCACCAAATGAGCGCTGATGTCGACAGGTTGTACTTGCCAAGGAGATAAGGAGGCCGAGGGCTTGTGAGTGCATCAGAATGCGTCGAAATGGAGCAAATCATCCTCAACAATGACATAAACAGCAGTGAGGAAAAACTCCTTCGAGCTGTTCTGGTTGAAAGTGGAAATAATGTAAACGTCATTGATCCACTTACTTTCAAAATCCAGAAACGAACAGACAGATCCGCAAAGTGGAGAGAAAAGCAGCTGCACGGGCAGTTTTGCAGAGAGACGGAGAACATCAGCAGTAATGACACATGGTTATGGCTGAAGAAAGGAGAACTGAAGAAGGAGACAGAAGGATTGATCATCGCTGCCCAAGAGCAAGCACTGTCAACAAATGCTCCGAAAGCCAAGATACAGAAGAGAGATGTGGATGCCGCATGCAGGATATGCCGAGAAAGAGACGAGACAGTGCAACATATCGTATGTGGCTGTAGTAAACTGGCGCAAAAAGAGTACAAAAGACGACATGACAAACTGACACAAGACGTTCACTGGGAGCTTTGCAGAAAACATGAAATACTATGTGAGAGCAAATGGTATATGCACGAACCACAGAAAGTTTCTGAAAATGATCAAGTTAAAATCCTGTGGGATTTCGATGTTCAAACTGACAATGTCATTCAGCACAGGCGTCCGGATATCATCGTCGTAGAAAGGGCTCGACAGATGTGCACAATCGTCGATGTCGCGGTACCGGGAGACAGCAGAGTAGCCGAAAAGGAGAAGGAAAAGATAGAGATGTACCAAGACCTTGCCAGAGAGCTTCGCCGCCTGTGGAATATGAGAACGAAGGTGATCCCTATTGTCGTTGGAGCACTCGGAACAACGCCAAAGCAGCTGCGACGGCACTTGGACGACGTTGGTGTGCCCGATCGAGTGCAAGCGCTCCAAAAAGGAGCATTGCTGGGGACGGCACGAATCCTGAGAAAAGTGCTTGAAGTCTAAGGTTCCAGGATGGTCCTCGACGTGATATTAACCTCCAAGAGATATCTTGTGAAGATGGAGATAACAATAATGATAATGATAAAGCGAGAAAACTGATTTTATAAGAAAAGGAATAACTAAAATATGACTGTACTCTTTGACGACTCAGTCACAAAATGTTGGCACTGTCAAAATGTGTGACTTTCAATTTAATTCATTTTCAATGTTTAAAGAGATATAAGTGGCAATCATTAAAAAACAAAGTCAATTTTTTTTTTGGCTCTAGGATGTCCCCATTTTTAGCAGTTTGACACTTGTGCAAAGCATCCCTCAAATGAATTTAAAGGCCTCCCTGCACATACAAATTTTAATTAATCCGATGCTTTGCTGATCAGTTATCCAGTTAGTATAACTTTGTGTAAACCTTTATGAAAGCAACATACTTCTCCTTTCCCTTTTCCTTTTTATTTATTGCAATCCTATTTCTACGCATGTTTCTCCTCCCTTCTATTTATTTCTATCTATATATTATGTGCAAGGAGTGCGTTGGTTGTAGGCAAATTAAGCTACATGTAGCCCTTCTGTATTATTCACCGTATCTCTGATATCAATATTTTGCTGTACACACTGTAAAACCAGTGGATACAAGAAGTGTTTTTGTAAATAAATTTGTGTAAATAATATATATATATATATATATATGACACCAACAATGTGTGTACACATGTACACGTATGATGTGCATGTACGACGATAACGCAGGAACAAATAAATCAAATTAAATGAATTCAAATAATGTGTCCATGATTAAGGCACTGTTTAATTGTATGTTCATAAAATGTTTTTCAATAATGTCAATTTTTCACTTTTGTATTATCTGCACACATTATTACTTCTCCACCCTTCAAAATAATAGCTTGCTGGGAGCAGAAAAGAAGAAAAATAAAATCTTTAAAAAAATTGCGTTGCACATTTTGGTATAAAAACTCTGTAAATTTGTTATCTGTATAGACATGTAACACGTGAACATGTAAGGGATGTCACGTCATGGGACCCTAACGAGCACTACAAAACATCGAAAGTGACAGCATTTATTTCTTTTTGTTTGCCTTTTTTTACCCTAACAGGTTCGCCCTGCACCAGCTCGTCTTGCAACAATCGTGGCACTTGTCTGGATTTGGCGGACAATGCGAACGGAGTTACCTGCCAGTGTCAGAGTCTCTATACTGGTGATCAGTGTGAAGACGGTGAGAACTTTCTGTGACATCCTCTGCCTAAATCCTCCTGTTAAATCCATGCGCCCGGAGTGGGATGGCGGGACGGGGGGGGGGGGGGGGGGGATGGTGGAGTGACGGACACCGGAGAATGTCGGGGGTAGACTTTTTAAAAGATGTTTTCCTCTCCTCCTTTATTAAGTCAAAATCTAGTGTGTGCGTGACTTTGGGATAGAGGTCTGTAACCCTTTAATAAAGGTCAATAACAAAATATTATTTCAGAGTGCACGTGGGGGCGTACAAGGCCATTATATAATCACCAGTCGGTGACTGCTGATGTGCATACTTTTTAATGGGTAGAACAAATGAGGAGAAGTCATTTCACTCCCTAGGCAGTAGAAGTTGCATCATGATATTTCTGTCTGATTGTAGTTTTTACTTATCGTCGGTCCAGTTAAATAGATGGCTTGAGTTAGTGTTCTACAGAATAAATTTACCCAAATATTCTTTTCCCTGAAACTGTATATCAATATAGAATATTATCATACATAATGATATTCAACATGAAAGAAGAGTTGATCAAGAAGCGGGTAAAAGTGCTATTTCTAAACATCTTAAAGAAGTTCATCAACAGGTAGAAACCTTTCCAATGATATATTGTATCATATTGTATCGCTATATTGTATCATAAGGAGTATTCTTCAACTTATAGGGATCGTATAGTTTTGGTGAGATCTAATTTCAGGTTTCTAACATTTTTTTGGTAAGATAATGAGAAAACTCTTATGAAATATGAGAGAGCATGTAATTCTATAATGAATTCAACGTTTATTTGATGAAAATCTGTTTTGAAATGGCTGATATCCAAAAAAAGAGCTATTCTAATAAAGTGTGGGATCCACACATTATTACGATCGCTTTGTTTTTGGATGTTTCAATTATTCCAAACCCGATTTTCATCAAATACACTTTGAATTCCTCTTAAAATGGTATACTCTGTATTATATTAAAGTGTTTTCTTGGTATCTCGCAAAAAGTTAAAAGCCCAATTCTCATCTCCAATACTGTACCATCCCTTTATGATAAGAAATATATTTGATATTTTCTGAATATTTTCTTTGTTTTTATTCAGGTTCAATCACAGATATTTCAAAGTTACAGAACAGAATTAGCTTGTTTATATAATATTCATACATTTTTATAAAATCGCATACTATATCTTGAAACAAGAAATGCACATTTGATAATTGAAGCTATGGTGGCATACACTTTGAGATTAACGTGACATGGTAAAGAACATGAGCTCATCTCCATGTCTGCGTCAATTAAGGATGTTATGCTTTTCTTTCTGGAGAAGAAATCAACCAGTGTACAGACAGCACGTGCCAGAACGGTGGTACTTGCCAGCAAAGGGTGGGGTCTTACACGTGCGAATGTGTAACGGCCTTTGCCGGAGTCAACTGCGAAACAAGTAAGTTTGTACTCTCTCTACTTTCTGTTAGTTTTCATTTCAATCTTGTCCTTTCTTTTCTTGTTCAGAAGTGCTATATTTCGTAGTGTCTTAATTTTTTTTTTCTCGAAGGACGAACAGTTTCACAAGCATCACTTATCAGTAAGTCCAATATATTTTCGCAGAACATTGTAATTCTTATGAAAAAGAAAATAACAAAAGTAACAACGTGCATATGATATCATTATTCAATTTAATTCATCTATTTAATTTTTCGTTTTTCCGCAGAACATATACGAAAATTATAAATGGTCTGGAATACACTGTAGTTGACTGTGATAGGATAATAATTAGCGGTTTAACGAATTAAACGCATATCATAGACATAGTTTCCAACAAATTACTGTGCAGTGTTTAGCATAAAAGTGACAATATTCAATCAATACCACAATAAGATTTACATCTGATAAGATATAACACCTTCTAATCAAAATCAAAGAGATCTCACAAGCGAAGACAGCTTTAAAAAAAACAAGCAAACCGGAATTGGCACCATTTTACAAAGCAGACCGATTTTCTCTTGACAGACGTTGATGACTGCAGTAATGATCCGTGTCAGAATGGCGGTACATGCGTGGATCTAGTTAACGCCTACGAATGCAACTGCCCAGCTGGCGTACAGGGGACGAACTGTGAAACGGGTTCGATTATTTTCATCATTTTGCTTAAAACTTTCGGCGCCATACCGATACCGGTGCACAGTGGAGGAAACTCTTTCATCGAATCAAAACACTAGACACCAGATTCTCTCTTTTTTTTTTGTTCACTTGCAAAAAACTTTAAACAGAATAAAGAAAGGACTGCAGAACATTTTAAAGCATGCGCACATGTGCATGTATGTATGTATGTATGTATGAAGGTGTGTGTGTGTGTGTGTTTCTACGGGTCTATAGTCTTCTTTTATTTCCGATAATTCATAGTCTTATCAATGTTTGACAGATAGTTGTTGGTTTCCGTTTACCCGATAGTATTTGAACAATCGGAAAATTTACGAAGTGAAATGGAATTGTTCTATGATCATGATGATGTTACCTTTTACAAAAAGTAGCTCTTTACCTATTCCAAAACGCGCTAGAGATTCCATTGTGTTTCAGTGTTTAGTGAAGAGTTAAACCCATAGTGTTATCGAGTTAACATTCATTTGTATAACATTGTTCATTTGTTTTCTAGAAATTATGTAATGTTGTGCATATTCTGCGTGTATAATATTTGGGTCTGTGCGTGTATTATATGGGATAGTGTGCGTGTGAGTGTCAATGTTGTCCGTAAGCATGTGGTAATGTTGGTTTCCCATTTCTTTTCTCTACATTCAGATATAGACGAATGTCAAAGTTCTCCGTGTTTGTTCGGCGCTACTTGTACAACAGATCCAAACATCAGGGACGCTTACATGTGCACCTGTGCTGCTGGTTTCAGTGGTGACAACTGTGGAACAAGTATCTAAAGAGAGATACCTTTTAAAAACTTTTCTAAAGAACCACGCAAACTGAAAGGAAAAGAGTAGATCAATCACCTGGCAATAATGTTAGGAATATAAAGCGTCATTGTCCATTTTCTACTTTGTTGCCATGGCAATTAAGGTTGTTGAGTTGTCAGTGGGTTAAATCTCAGTCAAAATACATTTTCTTTTATCCGTTTCCTTATTATCCTATTTTTCTCCTCCTCCCCTCCTCCTCCTCCTCCTCCCCGTCCCCTCTAGTATTAGATATAGGCCTAAGGTAAAACTCAACTGATTCTACTCATCGGAAATAAACTCAAAAATTCTCACGCTGATTTTATTTTTTTTTTTGCTTTTTCTTCCGTGTACCCCATCATCGACGACTCTGATCACCTAATATCAAAACTCTTTTATTTCTTATTATTATTATTTTATTTGGCAGAAAACATGCAATACATGATTACAAAACTCAAAACAATCAATCAATACAATAACACAAAAATTCACAAACACTGAATGCACCTGACAGGGCTGCCAGGCATTGGGCAAGTTAACTAAATAACTGTAGTCCGCGGACCGCCCTAACCTATATCCCTTCCAGACGCATTCAACGTTACAGATTTATGTGCCACTGATTATCATAATAAAATATTCATAACTTTACTTTTTAAAATTTCTTGAATGAAAATACAAACTATATTTCACAATATCAAGTCACAATTTACAAACTCATAATCACAGTGACACAGTTACAAAACAGATCCCTTTACTCTCCAAACCCTCCACTCAGACACTCCCAAAATGAAGAATCCTATCAACCCCCCCCCCTTCGTACAACCATTAACACACACAAAAAAAAAAACAAAAAACAAAAAAAAAAAAACATTCTGCAAACATTAATGACAATTCGAAGCGGGTGATGACCAGGCCAACAAAACTGTACAAGGAAGCCAGTGGCGTACCACAATCCCTAGCCAATCCCAATTTCTAAATTAAACCCATTTTCCCCACAAAACCCTCAAAAAAACAATAAAAAGTAGTCAATATACATATACAGAACATAATACAAACATACATTTCTAATTATCATTATTATCAAATTGCTGAATTGAGAAAATGACAAGAAACAAAAAAAAATGCAGCTGTTTCAGAAAAAAAAAGTTTAAACTATGACAAACAGGTAACAATCATTAAAAAATTGCACAGATACTAAACAGAAAACAGCCTTCTGGGCTGGAAAAATTGCCATTTCTCAGACAGAAATTAAAAGGGACGGTTGAAAAAAACGAGAAAAAAACAACAAACAAATTGACTATCCACCCCCCCCCAAAAAAAAAATTATTGATACTTTTATTGAAAGCAATGTTACCAAAAAGAAACCCCCAAAAACTCATAACTGACAAATCTTAAACATAAATACAATTCTGTATTATCTAATCTTTTGCAGATTAATACTATGAGGTATGCATACTTTGATTGATGTACACATATTCATTCACTCATAAATACATTATTTCAACATCATTTAAATACCTCAACTTAAAAGAAAAATAATGTCCACAATACTGGATATAAAAAAAAAACATACACAGAAATACAATTCAGCACTTCCTTCAATCTTTGACCTTTTGACCTTTGGCCTTTTTGGCAAAATTGGGTTATACATGCATACAACAAATTAAAAACAAAACAAAAAAAAGTCATCCTGCAGGCAGTGCACAAATATGAGGGAACAGCAAACCTTTGAAGTGTTGCCCCCGACCCTTGACCCCGACCCCCAACCCCATGAACCAAAAATTTTTCGTTCCTGAAAAAGTTTTCTAATCTGCTGCTTGAATTTTTCACAAAGAACCCAACCTGCGGTCATTTTCTTATGCAAACCGGGAATGCAGGCAACTAGGCAGCAGACTATTAAAATCAATTGACTTCATGAGTATAACAACTCACTGACTAAGCTAGTTACGATGTCTATATCAAATTCACAGCTACCAAATGCTACCCTTAAAGCTCGTGTTTCCCTCTTGCATCCCTGACAATTAGATTTCTTTAATCAAGTGGTAAATTGTACAGGTAGGTAATTCAGACCTTTACCATGTTTACTCAGAATACTGAAACTGGCGCCTTCGTTGTCTGGTCGTGATGTCTTGGGAATAAATACTTTAGATTTCCAGTAAATTATATTTCAACCTCGAAAAAATCCCACCGTTATTATTGGTACGTAAGTATTGCGTGTTCTCGCGTGTCACAGGGCAGGTTTCATTTCGTTTGCAAAAACTCTGATTTTTATTACCGTAAGGTTTTATTCACAATGTTACGAGACATTATTCCTAAGCCATGCAAAATTTCATGATGTTTGCGAAATGGATATTCGACCTGTAAGTTTGTTAACTAGCGTTAAAGTGAACAACAACACACAGTCATTCAGATAGCACGGGAGTGTGAGTTTGTTATTAGTGTATTAAAAGGTAGACGTACATTATACGAGTTACAATTGAATGGACGGAGACATAGTCGCTTGTTGTCAATATTGGCAGATTTGAACTGCAGCGCTTTCCAGGCCTGTTTAAAAGGGAAAGCATTTTTCCAAATCCATGTGCCATTTTATAGCATTTAAAGAGAACCCAGACTTCCATGAACCCTGAGAGGTGTTACTGATGTTTTTATCTTGCCTTGATGTACAAAAAACGACAATTTTTGCCTGTGTATAAACGTCTAACAGAGGAACATATTCATATTAGCACGAGGAACCCAGAACCCTATTAGACAAAACAAAACGTAGAATGTATCCTATTCTATTTACCTCGCAGATACTGACGAGTGCGCTAACAATCCGTGTCTGAATGGTGGCACGTGTAGCGACGGCGTCGATTCATTCACATGCACTTGCGCGTCTGGCTATGACGGAGCAACGTGCAATGAAGGTAATGTTTTGAGTTATTTTCAGGTCAGGGTATCATGAATTAATGAAGCCGGCGGGAATGGTCAATTTCGTGTAGTCACAATTTTTGGTAAAACGGCACATGAATGTAAATTGTTATGAAATATTCTATCGTATATTCATATCCCCCTCATGGCTAACAGCGTAAAGCTAAGGACAATTCCGTTACGTATAATACAAGGGATAGAACGTTATTCGCAATCTCGCTGTTTTTATCAAACAAAGAAAAGGTGCCATGGCAATCATGCTCATGGAGAATGAATATTTTGTTTCATTTATTTTCATGCTTCCAGATATAACATTTATAAGGTAAATAAATACAAACAAACATTTACTGCACAGAAGAACAAAAACAGCTACAGCAATGATCGAT
Organism: Diadema antillarum; assembly: GCF_040938485.1. Taxonomy (NCBI): domain Eukaryota; kingdom Metazoa; phylum Echinodermata; class Echinoidea; order Diadematoida; family Diadematidae; genus Diadema; species Diadema antillarum. Next base: position 398,432 of record NW_027271327.1, read on the forward strand.
CGAAAAAAATAATATTGGGATCGGAAAGAACAAAACATTCAATGGGGATATATGAAAAGAAGCTTGTTCAACTGTTGGAGATTTCAGGTATGGACGTAGAAGTAATAGATAAAAAAACAAATAACAAAGAAAGTTGAAAATACACATGAAACCTGAAGATGGACAGTGCTGTTGAAATCATGTAAAACAGTCTTAGTTTCATTTTTATACAAGGTACACAAGTTTACGTATTATCAAAGAAAACTCATGTTAACAAATGTGCAAAGCAAATGTATTGTAGTACGCAGATTCTACTTTCTGAATGGTATTTGGATGTCACCCTGCATAAATCTTAACTTTATTCAGAGTCACGAAGGACACCGCAAAACAACAGCAACAAAAGAACTCAGAAGAGCGTTGGGTTACCTGTTGATCAGTATTTCAGTGAAACTAGTTTTTATCTAAACGAGTCACTCTTTAAAACTGCTTTCTCCCATGCCGTCGGAAGATATCAACGAGTGTGCGTCGAACCCCTGTGTTAGTGGAGGAACCTGTACTGATGAAGTCGACGGCTACAGATGCACGTGTATAGACGGACTGACTGGAGACCGTTGCATTGATAGTAAATGCCAGCCCTCATACCTTTTACTTGGAACGATGAAGGATCAATTTACATCAGTGCTGGTTTTGTTTTTGTTTTGATTATAGCACACAAACTGTAACAAATTTTGAAACCATTAAAGAAGCACTTGTATGTCACCAAGGACTACTAGCCCCTGTTTTGTGGTGCATGTTACCATTCAATGCGGTTTATTCGGAATCTTTATATTCTTCAGAGGGCAAATAAAAGTCAAGTAATCTGCAGCAAAAATGGTAAGAAACAATGATGGCACATACTAAGATATATTTTTGGCTTCACAAGGAGTGATCAGATTATATAAGTCACCATGCCTTTACATTGCACATTTGTATTGGAAAGATCCTTGATTTCGAAACGAAACTTCTTCGTTAGGTTGGGACACAAATTAATCGGGGATTTTGTGACACTACGGATGGTCTGAGGAGAAAAATGAAAGTCGGTCCTTCAGATAAATTCAGGACTGAATCACTATCTTGTCATGTTAATTGAAAATCATCCAGTGCCTTCATGTCTTTTAATTCGCTAGATATCAATGAGTGTGCCAACCAGCCATGCCAAAACGGAGGAATATGTACAGACGGGTTGAATGATTTCTCTTGTTCCTGTTTTGGAGACTACACCGGACCCACTTGCGCTATGAGTAAGATCTTAATTTTCTTATATTTTGTATGTTATCGAAGTACAACTCTTATAACTCTGTCGATGTCATTAACAGGGCTAGAAATGTTCCTGCTAGAAATGTAACACGCATATGATAACAGGTACAGAATCTTTTTTTTTTCCTTGGAAGAATATTTTACCTTTCAGTTTCCTGTCTTGCTTTAACACTTCAGGTTTGTTAATAATGTAACTGTAGAGGGGAGTTCTTAAAGAACGTAGTAAGGCCTCGTATTAGACAAGTCTGCTCGTATGATACAGGGCCGCGGATTTTATTTTCTTTTTCCACCTTTTTTTTAGTTTGCGTGTTTTTTTTTTTGTGGGATGGGGTCAGTGGTCATCCCATGATATCTTCACCCCTAATCCCAACGATGGAGAGAATATCAGGGCAGAACCGAGGACACGTTTTCTTTTTGTTCTTTTCCAGCATCTTATTTGCATAGAGGCCTAAATTGTTTGATGTCTATTACCGTGCCCATGCCAACGGATAGCGTCTGGCAAGAGCTCTGCATGTGTTGCGGACCCTTTCTTCCTTTCCAATAGTCTTTCCTTCCTTCTTTCCTACCTTCCTTCCGTCTCCAACGTCCCGTACGTTCCCTTTGACTGTTGGGGTTTGACCTGTCTCTCTCTTTGTTTTTCCCTAGTGGCTCTGTGCCTGTTTGTGCATGTGCTTCCCTTCCTTTACTCATTTTCGTTATTGTAAGCTCAATTTAACGAGAGGCCGAAACTTTCACAATCTTGTCTTTTGCGTCGGCTTGTCTTTTCCAATAGCACAATGATTTTGAACGAATACTTTTTATGTTTATATATTGTTGTAATATACTGTTCTGTTCCTTTCCTCGAAAATGTGTGGAAAACAAAAATGTGATATTGAATTGAAGTCACGAGTTTTTCATCCTTTCATTTTTGTTGTGCTAAGTTTAGTGTGTTTTTGCTTTTAAATTGGCCCAGTAATATTTTACTTCATGAAAAATAATGAAGAAAGTCAAGTCTGACTTCATGCATTTCATTACAGACATCGACCAATGCGAACAGAACCCGTGCATGAACGGGGCTACGTGTAACGATGGCAACGGGGTCTACACGTGTACTTGTGCAAGTGGGTTCAGTGGAACGAACTGCGAGGAAGGTAATTGTAGAAGCCTCATACTATTATCTTGTGCCTTGCATATGGCATGATATTTGCTGACACTATAAATATGCACCGCTGGCGCCACGTTTTCAAAAGGGGGGAAAAGTGGGAAAAGGCTATCATCGCAACTTAATTCTGGTGCCACTTCCGGGGTTTCTTCAGCTGACAAGGAAAAAAAAAAAGCTCTTCATTGCAAAAAAGCCTTACCGCGCTCACACTTCAAGGTTTCTTTCTATTTCTTTCTAGTGTCACTTACCCACTTAGGCTGTTAGGGGGCCAAAAAAAAAAAAAAAAAATGGGGGCCCTAAGTGGTGACACCTACGTATTCCTTTCTATGGTGAAAAAAAAAGTAGGGGGGGGGGGGGGGGGGAGAGCCCCCACCCCCACCCGGTTCCGCCGGCCATGATATGTACCCAATGGTATAACTCAAATAAGTTCTCATATCACACTCTAAGAGATATCGAAAATATTGAGTTGGTAACATGAAAAGAAAATATCGACGTCGTTATCTGTTGTATAAATGCAGTGTATGGTCATATTGTTTTCTCCTGACATTTTCAATAGAACACTACTTTACATCAGTTTGATTGTTCAATGAATAATGCCGTATATACATTTGCCCTGTATGATTGGTGTACGGAGCACGTTCCTTACCAGTATCACACATCCATCTTCAGCTTTCTACATCATCTTGCTGGTTGGCGTCAATTAGCTCTTCCGCCGTTTTCATTGAAACATTCTTGTACTATTAGAGAGAGGGAAATCTGGTGGCCCAACAACATGTCACACATTCTGACAATTAATTTATATTAATGACATTGTATCTTCTTCTAATATAGTTAAGTTTTTATTATTTGCCGATGACACAACAATTCTCGTATCCCATAAAAATCTGAATGATCTTATAACAATAGTTAACGCAGAACTGGTTAATTCATATGAGTGGTTTAATTGTATTAAACAAATTATTTTTGAATCTTGATAAGACCAAATATGTTTTGTTAAGAACAAGAAACAGAAAAATACCATGTAACCACCCAAATGTATGTATAGGAGGTCACGCTATGTCAATGGTGGATAATATAAGATTTCTTGGTGTTGTATTAAACGAATATCTTTCCTGGAGGCATCACATCAGTGCCATTTCACTCAAGATATCAAAAAGCCTTGGTGTTCTTAGAAGATTGAAGCACACTTTACCCCAAACTGTACTTAAGATATTGTATAATAGTATCATAATGCCACATTTGAATTATTGTAATATTATCTGGGGTCATACAAAAGTCAACTTCGAAAAATAGAAATACTCCAAAAAAAAAAAAAAGACAGTCAGAGGTATAACTAATTCTTGTATTTATGCCCACACGAGCAAACTGTTTTCTCAGCTTCGTGTATTACCTATTAATAATTCGATATTATTTAATTCTTTAGTCTTTATGTTTAAGCTTCACGCTGGATTATTACCAAATGTGTTTAATGACTTATTCGTATTAAATAGTTCTGTTCATTTGTATGATACCCGTCAGAGAAACTCACTGCGATAACCAAAGGTACGCACAACATTAGCCCTGAACTCATTCCAAGTAAAATTCCCAAAACTATGGAATGCTCTTCCAGAAGATATATAGCATAGTTCTTCTTTATCACGATTTAAGAGATTGTCCTTTAATCTGCTCCTTCCGAGGGAAAATTGAAAAAAAAAATTATTGTCATCCTAGTCACACTTGTACTCACATGAATGAAAATCATTTGCTTGCGAGCACTACGTCTATAGTCCATCTATCGCTTATATACTCCCACCTTTCCGATCATACTCACCTTGTTTTCTACTCTTCTTTCATCTCTCCTGGATTTTCGCTGTTGTTTTCCATGGTACAACATGTATCTGTGCATGTATATGTATTTATATGTGCATGCTGTTTTTCCCCCTTCCCATTCCCACCAAACCAAATGTTCAACCTTGAAATGCATATTAATTCTTTTGCTTGTTTGTTTTACATGTATATTAATATTTAAGCATTACTGGGGCCCCTATTTATAAGCACTGCTTCTTCTGGGGTTCCCACCATCAAGTTTAATTGTTTTCTGCTTTGTTTTTGTTTGCTTTGTATATAGTTATGTATCTTTGTGTATGTTTTTTATTGTATACTCCTAAATTGATGGTGAATAAAACTGAACTGAACTGAACTGAACAAAACAAAACCCGGAGATTTATCAATTAGCACTTTTAGTTTAAAGTCAACTTATGATACATTGAGAAAAAAAATCCGATTAAAGGTCAGAACAACGGGGTCATTCTACAAGTCAGACACCCGTGAGTCTTACAGCATACTATAGTCTTACAACTCACACACAAAAAAAAGAAAATCCATAAGTCATACATTCCAAGAGCAAGACGCCACGTAAGACTGGCCTACGAGCTAGACACGATGCATATAAAACCCACGAGCTCGACACTGGGTAAATTAAACCCACGAGTTAATGTCGAGGTCATGGCCGGTTTTTGCCTAGTGTCTAGAATATAGCTCTTTTTGGACCGTACAGCTTGATGGCTCATTTTAATTGCTAGTCGATCTCATGGGCCTTGTTTACCTAGTTGATACGGTAGCCAGACCATCAGATAGCCACTGGCTACCTCATGGGCTGTGTGACTCGTGAGCTGTATAAGTCATGGGTTGCAGGCCTATAACTCGCGAGCAGTATAACTCGTGGACTGTATAACTCGATTGTCTTTGCCTCTTGAAGTGCACCCACAAAACCGTGGGATAGCGAGGATCAATGAAATGTAACCTTTTAAAATACTATTTTGTATTCATTACCTCCACCAAGGAAGGAGGCTCATCGGTGTTGGTTTGTTTGTTTGTTTGTTTGTTTTTTGTTTGTGTGCAAAATAACTCAAAGAGTTGAGGACGGATGTGGATGAAACTAGCAGGACGAGTTGATAATGACACATGAAACACATTATTAACTTCAAGTATCTATCCGGAATTTTTTTTTATGGACGGTGATGACGTAAACAAAAGGCCTCTATATTGGGAAATTGGACGGTTTTCAGTATGTGTGTATTGGCAGTGATGGGTGGAAATGAGCCACTTGACGGAGGTCTGCGCTCTCAGAGTGCTTTACTAGTTCTAGTTTTGATGGTATCAGCGAATCTGACAATAGGGAGCTTTTGATTTTCGGGACGGGGACGTTCAGAGGAAAAAAAAAACATGTTCTGAGCATGCGCAGAAGCGCGCGTCAAGTCGATCTATTTTTAGCTTGCGTCGCCTGAGTTTTTCCCTACGCGTACTGGGCTATTTTTAAGTTTGCAACGTAGAGAACTACTTCATGCACCGATCGTATGGGGGCGCCAGCGTAATCTAAAGCTACTTTTCAGCACGACGCAGGGAAGAGGAGAATGTCCAGCGCAAGCATCGTCCCAAACGTCCGTATGGCAAGCCTTTTTTACATTTAAAGTTAATTTCTGATATCACAAATTCCATTTTGTGATATCAAAAAATCAAATTTTTGATATCAAGAATTCAATTTGTGATATCAAGAATTGACTTTGTGATATCACAAATTCCCGGAAGTGTAGCACATGAACTTAATTTGTGATATCAAGAAATCGAATTTGTGATATCACAAAATCCATTCTTGATATCACAAATTCAATTTGTGATATCAGAAATTCGAATTTGTGATATCTAAAATTCAATTTGAGATATCACTAAATGAATTTGTGATATCAGAAATTCGAATTCTTGATATAAAAAATAGGTTTCACGTGAAAAACCAATGGTAATTCGTGATATCACAAAATGATTTTTTGATATCACAAATTCGAATTTGTGATATCACGAAATAAATTTGTGATATCACTAATTTGAATTTGTGATATCAAGAATTCTTATTTGTGATATCACAAATGCGAATTTCTGATATGACAAATTCTATTTTGTGATATCACGAATTGAATTATTGATATCACAAAATCGAATTTGTGATATCAGTAATTCACAGGGAATTTGAGCGTTAGTTTTGCGCTGAAATTCAACTGTGAATTCGAGCGTTAGTTGAGCGCAGAAATACACGGGGAATTCGAGCGTTAGTTCAGTGCAGTAAATCCCTGTGAATTCGAGCGTTAGTTGAGCGCAGAAATACAAAGTGAATTCGAGTGTTAGTTTTGCGCTGAAATTCAACTGTGAATTCGAGCGTTAGTTGAGCGCAGAAATACTCAGGGATTTCGAGCGTTAGTTCAATGCAGTAAATCCCGGTGAATTCGAGCGTTAGTTGAGCGCAGAAATACAAAGTGAATTCAAGCGTTAGTTTTGCGCTGAAATTCAACTGTGAATTCGAGCGTTAATTGAGCGCAGAAATACACAGGGAATTCAACCGTTAGTTCAGTGCAGTAAATCCCTGTGAATTCGAGCGTTAGTTGAGCGCAGAAATACAAAGTGAATTCGAGCGTTGGTTTTGCGCTGAAATTCAACTGTGAATTCGAGCGTTAGTTGAGCGCAGAAATACACAGAGATTTCGAGCGTTAGTTCAGTGCAGAAAATCGCTGTGAATTCGAGCATTAGTTTAGCGCAGAAATACAAAGTGAATTCGAGCGTTAGTTTTGCGCTGAAATTCAACTGTGAATTCGAGCGTTAGTTGAGCGCTGAAATACACAGGGAGTTCGAGCGTCAGTTCAGTGCAGAAAATCGCTGTGAATTTGAGCATTAGTTTAGCACAGAAATACAAAGGGAATTCGAGTGTTAGTTTTATGCTGGAATTCAACTGTGAATTCGAGCGGTCTTTTTTGGCGCAGAAATACACAGGGAATTGGAACATTACTTTTGAGCTGATATTCAGATGGAATGTATACTACTACTAACTTTTTTTAGAACAATGTTCAACATACAAATAACCATATATGAGAGATTTACACATCCATCATTCCCTAAATGATCATCAAGGTATATTCGATGAATTATTGATACAAATCAATTGTTTTGCAACATGTTATCATGAATTCATTGATACTTTGTACACTTAGGGCCTACATTTAATTCATCGTTTCGTCCTTAAACTGTCATCTATTACTACATTATTGTTAATTATAATTCATTTTTCATGTGGTAGTCCCCTTTACAGTAAGACTCTTCCATCAAATCGATGATAATTATGTGTGGTTGTATGTGTATGTGTGTTATAAAAGCATACCATGTGTTTGTATTGCGGAGGACCGACCAAGGGCAATCACCCCTCTGGTCTGTGTATGTCAGCAGCAGAGAATAAGATAGAGAGACTGTGAGTCATGCAGGGTGCGAGAGGGAGTCGTAAACTTGCCAAATGTCCACCACTGGTGTCGGCTGGTGGTCACATAAAGCAACGTGTTTCTCCTATTCGTAAAGACATTAATTATTCTCACTCCTCAAAATCAGTCCTCCAGAACAAAGGGGTGTATCCATTAAGACCAATAGTGTAAGGTGTACAGTTTGCCTGCCCCAATATGTTCATGATTTTGTAAAATAATTTAAAGTGTAATTTATTATAGGAAAGTTTATTCAAGAACCAAAACCGGGGAGAACAAAACTGGAATGCACAAGCCCAAAAGTCTTCAGACCAGAGCAAGAAGAGTGAAGATAGGGCCTATCCAGATCTTATGAGGAGTTTATGCAGCAGTATGCATGGCAAAGAAACAGTTAGAATTTGTAGTAAGAAAAAAGCAGTGGTACGAAGGACTTCAATTTTGTTAATCTGTGCAATGAGAAATTTCTCTTATTAACTCGGAGGAGTAACAGGGGGAGGTCGGGAGAGAGTATCTTTCACGTGACAGAGTAAAGAGAAACGCAAACAAAAGTTGTAAGTCAACCAGTCTCTGCCAAATCAGTGGCGAGAAATGGAAAAAAATAAGAATATAATCCTTGTGACTTTGAAGTAATTGACAACATATCAATAATGGCATTTTAGATAATTTTATGATGCCAAACGATTTATTTTTATCGATTATTTTACAACCAATTCCTAATCACTTTAAATGAAGACGAGTTGCCAAAACTCTTCATTTAGAGTTTTTTTTTTGTAACTATCGTTATATACTATGTAAAGATAACACCTGAAATTCCACAGGAATATCTGCGCTAAACTATTGCTCGAATTCACGGTGTATTTCTGCGCTCAACTAACGCTCGAATTCACAGTTGAATTTCAGCGCAAAACTAATGCTCGAATTCCCTGTGTATTTCTGCGCTCAACTAACGCTCGAATTCAGTTGAATTTCAACGCAAAACTAATGCTCAAATTCCTTGTGTATTTCTGCGCTCAACTAACGCTCGAATTCACAGTTGAATTTCAGCGCAAAACTAATGCTCGAATTCCCTGTGTATTTCTGCGCTCAACTAACGCTCGAATTCATAGTTGAATTTCAGCGCAAAACTAATGCTCAAATTCCCTGTGTATTTCTGCGCTCAACTAACGCTCGAATTCACAGCTGAATTTCAGCGCAAAACTAATGCTCGAATTCCCTGTGTATTTCTGCGCTCAATTAACGCTCGAATTCACAGTTGAATTTCAGCGCAAAACTAATGCTCGAATTCCCTGTGTATTTCTGCGCTCAACTAACGCTCAAATTCCCGTTGGTTTTCTGCACTGAACTAAAGCTCGAATTCCCTGTGTATTTCTGCCCTCAACTAACGCTAGAATTTACGGTTGAATTTCAGCGCAAAACTAATGCTCGAAATCAAATGATTTCTTTGCGAATGATATGTGCTGAAATTCCATGTAAATTAATGATATCACAAATTTGAATTAGTGATATCACAAAATGTATTTCTTGATATCAAGAATGTGAATTCTTGATATCAAGAATGTGAATTCGTGATATCTCGAATTGAATTCGTGATATCACGAATTGAATTTGTGATATCACTAAATCGATTTCGTGATATCAACAATTGGTTTTACGTGATAAACCAATGGGTATTTGTGATATCAAAAATTAAATTTGTGATATCAGAAATTCGAATTTTTGATATCACGAAAGGGAATTCGTGATATCAGAAAATCTTTTTAAAAAGTAATATGGCTTGCCATACGTCTGCGCGTCAAAATGTAAGCCTTCCGAATAGTGTGGTTAGGAATTCAAAAGAAAAGGTGATACATTTATTGATCAAAAACATAATGCTGTGATGATCTGCAGACACACATGTATACGCATAAATGATATGTAAGCATTATCTATATTTTACGGCAATGTCAAATGAAATATCGTCGAGAATAGCATATCATTATTCTAAGAGTGTTTGTGTTTGTGAATCTTGGAGGGGTAGGACCTTGTTTTACTTAAAGTTTGATATTATGGAGGAGATAATCTAATATTTTTATTTTCCCCTTGCAGCTACCACGGAATCCACCCCTGAAGAGACAACTACTGTGACTACTACAGATGTTGTCACTACAACAACCGCTGAAGGTAGGATCTTGTCTTTATTAAGAATACTGCTATGTCTAAAGCAACGTTAAGAGAACGCTAAATGCAGGAATAAATTGCTATTCTTTTAAATAATGCTATAGCCTTCGACTATCATGACTATGGATGGCATAAATCAAGAGTTCTCCCTTTCGCATGCAGATGCGACCCAGTCTGCCACTGAAGAAACAAGTACTGTGATTACTACAGATGCTGTCACTACGACATCCGCTGAAGGTAGGATCTTGTCTTCATTATAAGCTACTGTAATGTCTAAATCTGATACCCCGGAATACCTAAGTAAATTATAACCTTTTATAGAACAATTTAAATTTATCTTCGATTATATTTAATTGACATTCGCTCGCTTGTTCGTTCGTTAGAATCCTCTCTACCCTTTCGCTCGAATATTCTTCACAATGTTTAAAAGTCCAAAACCATGAAATGCGTAGTTGAATCTTAGTGTCTGGATTTCAGTTTTGCTATCAAAGTGAACGTTTGAAAGGGTATTAAGCTTCCTTGTATCTGACTATTCAGACATATTTGTCTACTGAAATCACGAAGTACATGTATTTTTATCTTTCATTATCATTATTGTTATAATTATTATGATGATTATTGTTATAATTACTATTATTATTATCATTATTATCATCATCATGTGTGTGTGTCCCTCTCTCTCGCTCTCTCTCCCCCCCCCCCCTCTCTCTCTCTCTCTCGGTGAATCTTAGAGTAGAATTACTTGGTGTACTGATATATGTTTTGATGAACGGATGAGATAAATCCAGCGTTCTCTTTTTTTTTTCTATGTAGCTACGACAGAATCCACCAGTGAAAAGATGAGTACTTTGATTGTTACTGATGTTGTCACTACGGGAACTACTCAAGGTAGGAACTTGACTTCATTCAGCCTTTCTGTCCAAATGAGTTAAATATGCACAAATTTCATATATTTGCAACCTTGTAATATAATCATGTGGTTATAAGAATAATCATCTGGTTATGAAATAATGAATTTGAATTGTTTATTAATATTGTTCCAATATGAAAGAATTAAAAAAGCATTGCCACAGGTGTGGTTTGATTATCTGTGTAAAAGGCAATGTACCCGATATATTTTGCTCAATCAAGAATTGTTCCAGAAAAATACCGGGGATAAAATTATATTGATATCTTTAAAAACAAAATAGTTTTTAACACAAAATTCTTTACTGCTTGATGAAAGGAAATCTGGGATAAGTGTGATATATTCTTGGACAAAAATATCACATATACCTGCAGAATTTGATTGGAAGGTGTTGTTTGATTTCAGGTTTGGGTTGTGATAAGATAAAGCAATATACTTTTAAGTTATTACATAGAATCTTACCTTTTAAAGAAAATTTAGTAAAATGGAAAATTACGTCTGACATGATTTGTAAGAAATGCAGCGAAGCTGAATCAATTTGGCATGTTATGGTATATTGCTCAGATACGAAGTTATATTGGGAAAAAATAACAAATTTTATATGCACCTATTTTCATATTGATATTACTGTGGATGAGCGAATGATATTAAGAGGATTGAATGTAAGAGATAATTCTTTGGTGTTGTTGAATTTGATGTTAGTTTTTGCCCAATATAGATTTTTCGTTTGTATATATACACTCAGCAAAAAAAAAAAGAAAGTAAACGCTTTTTCAAGTTTATATTTCTCATAGAACTTTTGGCTAAATATTAATGTATCAAATACCAAATGAAAGATAATTTAATTGGCTCTCCACTTGGTAAGTTAAGTAAAAGGGAACCTTTACGCATGAGTGAGCATTTTTAACTTTCTCTTCTAAAGGCACAAAAGTAAAAATTGCAAAAATGAACAAGTTGTCCTTCGTGCGTAAATGCTCTTCCATGTAACAATAAGAGCAAAAGACAAATTAAACACAATAAAAAACGTAAATTCAGTGGCAAAAATATACCTACGATCTCTAGGATATGTTTGAAGCTCAAAAGATCAATATAGGCTAAAAGTAATGGAGGAAAATGAAGAATTTCCTATCACATCCAAATTCAAATGAAATGAGAGAAGCAATATTAACAAAAAGGTAGGATTTTGAAATGATTTCTCAAATAAGGAAAATTGCAAATTATATTTGGTTCTTGAATTTGCCTCATAAATTTCTAAAGTGACTGAATGGAATAAAGATATTTTGTTCATTTAATCATATTTGTGCTCTTACTCCCTATATCATTGGAAGTTTGAGTTGACAGAAAATTCCTATTTTTCCCCTTAAGTTTTCCACTTTGATTTTGTCTGAGGTTGGAAAGAAATAAAGAGAACGAAAACTTATATTTGCTATTCATTCATGTCTCTCATTGTGTTAAGCTGGTATTTTGTTATCATTGTTAACTTAAAGCGGATTTGCAAATAAGAGACAATACAGCGTGTATGTCAATTTTTACCATTTTTACTATTGTTCTTTGGAGGACAAAAACTAATGTGTATGTGTTCACTCATATGTAAAGTTTCTCATTATATTGACCTACTAGGTTGATAGCCAATTAAATTACCTGTTATGTGGTATATAATAATACATTATTTTCATCAGAATCTTCCATGAAAATTCTGAACTCGAAAAAGTGTTTATTTCTTTCTTTGCTGAGTGTACTTAGCAATTATACAACAAAAGCAACGATTGTATACACATTATTGACAGATTCTAGACAAAGCTCATAGATTTGAAATTTTTGGTTTAAATTTTTTTTTTTTCATTTCACGAAAAGATAATTTTATGAATTAGAGCAGAAGTTGAATCATAAGAATTATATTTGATTACTGTGGATGCAGAAATCAATATGTTGAGGTGATCATGAAGTATCTAGAAAACACTCATGAAGCATCTAGGATGTATTTAAAGTATACTTTCACCAGCGGAGTCGAAATTCATGTGATGGTCGGGTTTTGACAAATAATTGTTCGTACCCTTATTTTCTATGTTCTAACATGTTTCTCTCTGTATGTTTTTTGTGATTTTTTTAAAAATATTTGAAATGAAATAGAGTCCCTCGAAGGAGGATAAAGAAAAAAAAGATCATCTGGTTTTGCTTTCAAAGTGAACGTTTGTAAGGATTAGCTTCCTTGTATCTGACTATTCAGACATATGTGTCTACTGAAATCACGAAATACATGTATTCTTATCTATATCATTGTTATCATTATTATCATTATTGCTATCATGTGTGTATGTGTGTGTGTCTCGCTCTTTCTCTCTCTCCCTCTCTCTCTCCCTCTTCTCTCTCGGTGAATCTTAGAGTAGAATTACTTGGTGTACTAATATATGTTTTGATGAACGGATGAGATAAATCAAGCGTTCTCTTTTTTTTTTTCTTCTGTAGCTACGACGGAATCCACCAGTAAAGAGACGAGTACTTTGATTGTTACTGATGTTGACACTACGGGAACCACTCAAGGTATGATCTTGACTTCATTAAGCCTTTCTGTCCAAATGAGTTAAATATGCACAAATTTCATATAAGTAACCTTGTAGTATAATCATCTGGTTATAAGAATAATCATCTGGTTATGAAATAATGAATTTGAATTCTTTATTAATATTATTTCAATATGAAAGAATAAAAAAGCATTGTCACAGGTGTGGTTTGATTATTGTGTAAAAGGCAATGTACCCGAGATGATTTGCTCAATCAAGAATTGTTTCAGAAAAATACTGGGGATAAAGTTGTATTGATATCTTGAAAACCAAAACAATTTTATTCGTTACTGCTCGAGGAAAAGAAATCTGAGTTAAGTGTGATATATTCTTGGACAAAAATATCACATATGCCTCCAGAATTTGATTGGAAGGTGTTGTTTGATTTCAGGTTTAAAAAAATTATTTGATGATGAAATAAAGCAATATAGTTTTATGTTATTACATAGAATCTTACCTTTTAAAGACAATTTAGTAAAATGGAAAATTACGTGTGACATGATTTGTAAGAAATGCAGCGGAGCTGAATCAATTTGGCATGTTATGGTATATTGCTCAGATACGAAGTTATATTGGGGAAAAATAGCAAATTTTATATGCACCTATTTTCATATTGACATTACTGTGGATGAGCGAATGATATTAAGAGGATTGAATGTAAGAGATAATTCTTTGGTGTTGTTGAATTTGATGTTAGTTTTTGCCCAATATATGATTTTTCGTTTGTATATACTTAGCCATGGCTCGACACTAATTTTTTTTTTTTGTTTGGTGGCCCGATGGGGCCACCAAAATCCTAAATTTCATATTTTTGGTGGCCCGAGAGAAAAATTTGGTGTCCCGAAAAAAACCCCATAAAAAAACATTAAAAGTCCTTTTTTTTAATGTGTCATATATTTCAGATTTATGATAGTAAGAATTAGAAGTTGGACATATCTACTCACAAATAAACTTCAACACTCACTCTCAGGCATTCAATCAGTCCTTTTCATCTATCCTTTGAACAAATATAACTGCTAATTTCCGGCTCAAAAAGTTACATATATATTCACATGCTTTTCAAAAAATTTTGGTGGCCCGAGGCGGGCCACCAAATTTACCCTTTTTTAAAATTTGGTGGCCCGACTTTCATTTTTGGTGGCCCCGGGCCACCAGGCCACCGTTAGTGTCGAGCCCTGACTTAGCAATTATACAACAAAAAACAACGAATGTATACATATTATTGACAGATTTTAGACAAGAGCTCATTGTAAATATGAAATTTTTGGTTTAAAATAAAGTTACTTGATTTCACGAAAAGACAACTTTATGAATTAGAGCAGAAGTTGAATCATAAGAATTATATTTGATTACTGTGGATGCAGAAATTAATATGTTGAGGTGATCATGAAGTATCTAGAAAACACTCATGAAGCATCTAGGATGTATTTAAAGTATACTTTCACCAGCGGAGTCGAAATTCATGTGATGGTCGGGTTTTGACAAATAATTGTTCGTACCCTTATTTTCTATGTTCTTACATGTTTCTCTCTGTATGTTGTTTGTGATTTTGTATTTATCTGAAATGAAATAGAGTCCCTGGAAGGAGGATAAAGAAAAAAATAATCATTTGGTTTTGCTTTCAAAGTGAACGTTTGTAAGGATTGGCTTCCTTGCATCTGACTATTCAGACATATGTGTTTACTGAAATCACGAAGTACATGTATTTTTTTATCTATATCATTATTATCATTATTGCTATCATGTGTGTGTGTGTGTGTGTGCCTCGCTCTTTCTCTCTCTCCCTCTCTCTCTCTCTCCCTTTCTCTCTCGGTGAATCTTAGAGTAGAATTACTTTGTGTACTAATATATGTTTTAATGTATGGATGAGATAAATCCAGCGTTCTCTTTTTTTTCTCTCTCTGTAGCTACGACAGAATCCACCAGTGAAAAGATGAGTACTTTGATTGTTACTGATGTTGTCACTACGGGAACCACTCAAGGTAGGATCTTGACTTCATTAAGCCTTTCTGTCCAAATGAGTTAAATATGCACCAATTTCATATGATCACCTGGTAGTACAATCATCTGGTTATAAGTATAATCATCTGGTTATGAAGTAATGAATTTGAATTCTTTATTAACATTGTTTCAATATGAAAGATTTAAAAAAGCATTGTCTCAGGTGTGGTTTGATTATTTTTGTAAAAAGCATATGTACCCGAGATGTTTTGCTCAATCAAGAATTGTTTCAGAAAAATACTGGGGATACAATTGAATTGATATCTTGAAAAACAAAACAGTTTTATTCGTTACTGCTTGTTGAAAAGAAATCTGAGTTAAGTGTTATATATTCTTGGACAAAAATATCTCATATGCCTCCATTAATTTGATTAGAAGGTGTTGTTTGATTTCAGGTTTTAACAATTAGTTGATAATAAAATAAAGCAATATAGTTTTGAGTTAATACATAGAATCTTACCGGTTAAAGAAAATTTAGTAAAAGGGAAAATTACGTGTGACATGATTTGTAAGAAATGCAGCGAAGCTGAATCAATTTGGCATGTTATGGTATATTGCTCAGATACGAAGTTATATTGGGAAAAAATAACACATTTTACATGCACCTATTTTCATATTGATATTACTGTGGATGAGCGAATGATATTAAGAGGATGGGATGTAAGAGATAATTCTTTGGTATTGTTGAATTTGATGTTAGTTTTTGCCCAATAATACATATACGAGTTTTCATTTGTATATACTTAGCAATTATACAACAAAAAAACAATGAATGTATACATATTATCGACAGATTTTAGACAAGAGCTCATTATAAATATGAAAGTTTTGGTTTAGAATAAAGTTACTTGATTTCACGAAAAGAGAACTTTATCAATTAGAGCAGAAGTTTAATCATAAGAATTACGTTTGATTACTGTGGATGCAGAAATTAATATGTTGAGGTGATCATGAAATATCTACAAAACATTCATGAAGTATCTAGAAAATATTTAAAGTATAATTTCGCCAGAGTAGTAGAAATTTATGTGATGATATGATTTTGACAGATGTTCGTTCTCTTATTTTCTATGTTCTAACATGTTTCTCTCTGTATGTTGTTTGTGATTTTGTATTTATCGGAAATGAAATAGAGTCCCTCGAAGGAGGATAAAGAAAAAAATAATCATCTGGTTTTGCTTTCAAAGTGAACGTTTGTAAGGATTAGCTTCCTTGTATCTGACCATTAAGATATATGTGTCTACTGAAATCACGAAGTACATGAATTTTTATCTGTTATCATTACTATTATTATTATCATTATTACTATCGTGTGTGTGTGTCTGTGCGTGTGTCACTCTTTCTGTCTATCCCTCCGTCTCTCTCTCTCTCTCTCGGTGAATCTTAGAGTAGAATTACTTGGTGTACTGAGATATGTTTTGATGAAGGGATGAGATAAATCCAGTGTTCTCTGTTTTCTCTGTAGCTACGACGAAATCCACCACTGAAGAGACAAATACGTTGATTGTTACTGATGTTGTCAGTATGGAAACCACTCAAGGTATGATCATGATTTCATTACGCCCTTCTGTCCAAATGAGTTAAATATGCACAAATTTCATATGATCACCTGGTAGTATAATGATCTGGTTATAAGAATAGTCATTTGGTTGTGAAATACTGGATTTGAATTCTTTATTAATATTGTTTCAATATGAAAGAATTAAAAAAAATCATTGTCACAGGTGTGGTTTGTTTATTTGTGTTAAAGGCGATGTACCCAAAATGTTTTGCTCAATCAAGAATTGTTTCAGATGGATACTTGGGATACAATTAAATTGATATCTTTAAAAAACAAAACAGTTTTATTCGTTACTGCTTGATGAAAAGAAATCTGAGTTAAGTGTGATATATTCTTGGACAAAAATATTACATATACCTCAAGAATTTGATTGGAAGGTGCTGTTTGATTTCAGTTTTGGAAAATTATTAAATAATAACATAAAGCAATATAGTTTTAAGTTATTACATAGAATCTTACATGTACCTTTTAAAGAAAATTTAGTAAAATGGAAAATTACGTCTGACATGATTTGTAAGAAATGGTACATTGCTAAGATACGAAGTTTTATTGGGAAAAATAACAAATGCTATATGCACCAGCCTATTTTCATATTGATATTACTGTGGATGAGCAAATGATATTAACAGGATTTCAATTCATTTATTCTATTCTTCTCCTTTTCCCGACAGAACACAACACAGTATAAATTAGTAATTATATCACAAATGTATACAAACAACTTTGCAAAGGATATAAAATGATACAAATAAAGTTTTATATATATATATATATATATGCATGCATACTTGCAAAAATAATACAAAGTTATGTTTCAGTTGAGAAAAAAAAAGAATTGAGAAGTCCACTAAAAAGTAAGCTTGTAGATTGTTGACCACTCAAAGGAAAATCTAATGAAATTCTTATTTGCATATACTTAGCATAAATATAATTTAAGACAAGACGGAACAAAACAGGAGACACAGAGCAACATGACACGACTAGACAGAATGGATGGAAAAATGGAAGGAAGGAAGGAAGGAGGAAAGAGAATGCCTACACGCTGATCAAGGGAACGAAAGAGGGAATTGAAGAGGTGCTTCAAACAGCTGGTGGCTGCACACAGCCGTGCAAAGATTATGATGGTTATTTCCAGAGCTACCAAGTCTCACGCATTCTGCGTGAGACTCAAGCATTTAGGGTCTGTCTCACGATCTCACGCATGGCACCCATTTTTCTCACGCATCTGGTGAAGTCTGCTATTTGGGCCAAAAATAAGGAGCATAGCTCAAAGGATTAAAGTGATATTTGCAATTCAAGGTATATTTCCCTTTTGCCTTTCAAAATTAGTAAAAAATAGTCACGTAAGTATGCACCAGATCGCATCATTAAGAGCTAATAATTTAAAAAAGCTCCCTACAATGGGAGGGGGACACCCTCCTCGTTCGCGTGCGCATGCGCGCGAACGCCGAGACGCCGAGTCATAAAAATCTCACTCATAAAAGTTTTTTGAACTTGGCATCTCTGTATTTCATTATAATGATTTCAGAGATTGATAGTTGGATTGATGGTTGGATGATGAACCCTGTGGTTGTGGAGACATAGCTGATGAAAACGAAACATCAGAGAGGGTTTAACAGAGAGGATTTCAACTTTCGCTAGAAGAATACAAAGATGGAGATTTTTTTTTTTATTTCGCAGCTTAATGAATTCCAGAATCTAGGGCCTATGTATATAAATGTATTCTGAGCCAACAAAATTCTCAGGAGGGTAAATGAAACCCATTCGATTGTCTAGTGGGATAATTATGAACAAAGCATTGAATTGAATATAAAGGGAAGTTCATTTTCATTGAAATTAAACATAAACTTACCAAGTTGAAAAAAATACAAATCTTCAATTTTTAAAGTCGTATATTTAGTAAATAATGGATCTGTATGTGAACGTGGCGGGACGCCACAAATAACACGAAGTGCCATCTTTATAACCGTAATGTAATAACCGTAGTCTATCTAATAAAATTTGATGGGCGCTACCCCATGCTCAAAGTCCATAATCAAGATAAGGTAAAATCAGAGAAAAATACAACGTCAGCAAAGAAGACAATGGAATATGAAACTAAAATTACTTGAGTCTATCAATAATACCAATATTACGTGAAAGTATGGTACTGATGTTAATGATATGTGGCCTCCATGAAAGTTTATCGTCCACTGTAGTCCCGAGGAATTTTATATGAGATACATGTTCTAATTGAGTGTCACCAAAAATAATATGTTTGCGTAAAGCTTCTATGGAATTGTTAAGTAACATATACTTAGTTTTCAAAAAAAAGATAAGCGATAATTCATTTGCTCTTATACACTGGGTCAATTTTTTTCAATTCGGAATTTACAATGTGCACGAGAGTATCTGGATTTTGATGTGAAAAGAAAATATTTGAATCATCAGCAAAAAGCATAAATGACAACACCTTCGATAATCTGCAAAAGTCATTGATATAAATGATAAGCTACCGTGTGGGACGCCACATTAGTAATGAATTCGAGACTTGAAACGCTCTCCTTCAGAGATGCGTATTGTTTTCAGTTTTGCAGGTAGCTCCTGATGCACTCCAAGGCCTTCCCCCGTATTCCATAATGAGACAATTTGTAAAGTAAAATTTCATGATTGATTGTAGCAAAGGCCTTGGAGAAGTCCAGGAATTTACAAATAAGATAAGGATGATTATCAATAGTATGCGCGGGGTGGTTGATAAACTTCAAAAGGGCATGAATGGTACTGCGTTTCTGACGAAATCTCTGACGAATTTTCCAAAATTTTAGATGAAGATGAAAGCAAAGAAATGGGCCTGTAAATGCTCATATCAGAACCATCTCCTTTTTTAAGTAAAGAAAAAACTTTAGCTGTTTTCATAAAATCGGATAAATCAATATCATAAACACTTGACAAATCAGCCCTCTCTAGGATAGCTCCAAGGCTAGCCAAATTTTCTAGTGTAACATTACGTCTGGTTGGAAAAAAAGCCCAAATCTTATTAACCGAATACCTGAGATCAAAACATTCTATAATATTCAAATGATCAGTCATATGAGATAAGATTATAGAAGAGTTTAACATTTTCAAAACATTCGTAAAATTATCATCAAGAAGGATGGCGGAATTATTTGTAAGTACCGGATTTGTGCAGTAATCGGTTCTTCAAGATCACTGACTACAATGTTTGTTTGTTTATCCTAAAACATCAGCCATCAATCATATTCTTTTCCCCGAAATTCGAATATAAGATATTTCCTTTTTTTCATACACAAGCGCATTTATACTTATAATTACGTTAGGCATGATTCACGTTTCATTTAATCATTGTACAAAGAGACTCGCTGTCAATTTTTCTCCGTATTCTAAATGTATTCTCAAAGGTATTCTGGTGTTCAGTAAAACTGGGTAAATAAGCTCTAGAAATGTTCGTCCTCAATTATAATACCTGTATCACATGATAATAATCACAGTACGCCCTCGTAAAGATGCATTTTTTCCATTCTTCATTTTCTTTTCAAAAAGTAGTATTCTTACTCGTACGAACATCATTCTGGTCCCTGTTATTGACGATTGTACCTACTTACCTGGGCAAAGCAGTAGGCTCTTTAGTCTGTGATTATGAGCCCTCCCACATAGTTTTTGTCTGCCGAGGTTCCTCGTGACACTGCAATAACCATGTTCAGACGTATTTCTAGTCGGAGTAAAAATTTTATGGCGCAGCAATTAAAATTCAAATGGGAAGAAAATCCCGACCAATTTACAACAGTCTTCGCGGGGATCACCGTGGAGGGTCGGTGTAACTTCCGGAAGTGGTAGCGTCGCGCACGTCGACCATACGATTGTTTTTTACCCACGGCATTTGTGACCCTGCACCTCAAAACAAACAAAAAGTCGCCAGACATGAATTGTTAGTTAAGACCATATTCTGAAAGAGCAGACTTTAAGCTTTGAAATGATGTATAACTCAAATCAAATGGACTCTCCTAACCTATCTAAATATTGGAAAGAAAGCACAAACTCAGGAAAAGAGTGAACTGAGAAAAGAGGCTCTGAAGTGCAGTGTCTATGCAATCTTTACCAAACCGTGCTGGCTGTGGGATGACTGGGACAAAAAACAGGAAGTAAACCACCAGAGTAACAACAATGAAGGGATTATCAAATTACACTGAAATTAGGCATGCCTCATTAACACATTCTGACCATAATTAATGCCAACTTTCAAAGCAGTAGCACTATCCTTTCAAAAGTTATTAGAGTTGAAAGTGAAGAGCGTGGACAAGGTTTTTCAGAAATGAAAAAGGGATTCTAAAGACACACCTAATCACACTATTCTACCAAAAATGTTCGAGAAAAACTGCCAAAAAAAAACACACTCTCCTGCCCGTTTTATGATAACAAATTTTAGCATAATGCAAAAGAAGACCCGCTCTTTTAGAAAATATGAAAAAGTCAAGTTCGGCTAGGTTGACCCATTTCACTTATTTTCAGTCCTCACGCAAAATCAGTGTGTGCGACTTTATGTTCGTTTTGAGGTGCACGGTCACATTTGTCTTCTCAATTCTCGTTGATGGAAATCTCTGAGCGCTAGCTTCTTCGTCGCCATCGACTAGGTTAGAATTGTACTACACGCGCACTTGTACTTGCAAAATGTTTACATTGCAATTTGACCCCGGAAGTTTTACCTAGGTCGTAAGGTATGTAAACTTCATAGATACTCCGAGGGCTTGTCCGCACGGGCAATTTACTCCGACCGGCTAGTCGTGGTAGCGAGATACTCCTGAGAAAACTCAGGAGTATCTTGTTCGGAGGAAGAGGTCGTGGTAAGTTTCTCCGACCGGAGGAGGTTACCATGACCTTGTTCAGACGGGAACTACTCCGACCTCTCCTCCGAAGTTACTCCGACCAAGCTTCCTCCGACCCTTCCTCCGAAGTTACTCCGACCAAAACTGCCCCCGTCTGAACACAGCTAATGACGAGGTCCCTCTGATCTGTATTGTCATGCGGTTCTTTTGTTTGTTGGAATTTCGTTTGGGAGTGCGGGTATGCTGACTGTACCTCGTGAATGAGCTTCGATTTTGAAAATTCTTGTTTCGTGCAAGCCTCTACTTATAAACAACCTGGTATTTGAAGGGCGATATATATGAACCCATAAATTATCACATGATCGGATGTTTTTCATTACTATTATCATTATTAATTTGCATCACAATGTCAACCTGCCACAAGCTGTGTTCAGATGGAGGAAACTCATGCATTATGTCTCTTTGAAATCAAGTGAAGTGTGCACATGAGCTCCTAACTCGCAAAACGAGATTCTCAACTCTGAAATAATATCATATTCTGTATAGAGAAGAAGGTGGAATGATTAATTACGTTGGTACTGGGGTCATCTTCAGGGCTTAGCGCCTAGGAACTGGAAGGTATCTATATATCTTCGCCCAATCCAAGAGGCTGATTGTAAGATAACGATGAACGCAGGTGATATAAGAAAATAATGTCAATACACATTGTGTCAGTACATGTATATCAAAGCAACTCGGTTGTATAAAACAACTCTTAGCTGTTTCGGGCTTTATGTTCTCCCGTTGTAATTGGTAATGGTTAGTCTACATGTCTTCTCTATCTCCCTCACTCTCTCTTCTGTCTCTTTTTATCTATATTTCTATCATCTGTTTATCTATTTTTCTTCTATTCCTTTTATATATTTCTTTATATTTATCTATATTTATCTATCTATCTTTCTATTTCTATATATCTCTATATCTATCCATGCGTCCATCTATCTATCTACATGTATCTATCTGTCTATCTATCATCTATCTGTCTATCTATCTATCCATTGTCTGTCTTTATGTCGTTCTATCTCTGGTAATGGATGTCACTTTTTCTTTCATAGGGGCATACCCCAAGTACAAAGGCAATCGCCGAATTGTGACCTGCGTAATTGCAAATTAAATCATCTAAATTTTTAGGTCTTAAAGGGTGTGTACAGTTCTGGTTGAGGTGAGGATTTAGCTTTTAACATTTTGCGAGATATTCAGAAACCACTCTATGAAATGTCAAAGAGCATGCAATTCCAAGGGGTATCAAAAATTTATTTGATGAAAATCGGTTTTTAAATGGTTGAGATATCCAAAAACAAGGTGAAACAAAGAGATCCTAATAAAGTTGTGGCATGTCGCCTTTTATTATTATCACTTTTTTTTGGATATCTCAGCCATTTGAAAACCAATTTTCATCAAATTAACGTTGAATCCTTCTTAAAATTACATGCTCTTTCATATTTCATAAGAGGTTTCTCATTATCTCACTTAAGAATGTTCAAAACATGAATCCCAACCTCAACCAGTACTGTACAGTCCCTTTAATATTGACCATGAATTAACATGGAAATATCACATAGATTATTTATATGAGATACTTTCGAGAAATACTGGGATCTTAAATAAGCTAAAATATTTTTTCCCAAGTATATTAAAAAAAAAATATATCTAACGCTTATTTTACCCTATCTCAGTTACGGTATACTTGCGTGGGGTAACTGTGCCAAATTACACATTGATAAGATTTTTAAACTACAAAAACGGGCTATTCGTTCAGTTAATCTAGCCGATTTTTATTGTCACACGAATTATTTTTTTTAGAACAAACTCCTTAAGGTTGGTGACTTGTTTTTATATAAGTTAGGCACATTTATGTTTCAGTTATCAGCCAACGATTTGTCTGACGTATTTGTCCACATGTTTCAGAAAAACTATGCCGTCCATGCTTACCAAACAAGACTAAGAGATTCATTTCACCTTCCACGTACTCGCACACTCCTTGCTCAAAAAACAATTGTTTTCACCGGACCTAAATTCTGGAATGATCTTCCCACCGACTTAATCAATTGCTCTTGTATGTTGATATTTAAACAAAAATTAGAATCAAAGTTAATAAATGAATATAACCTGACTGATTAGAATTGTTCTTTAATATGTTATCTGCATCATCCTCATTTAATGTATGATGAATTAACCTGCAGTTTATGATTGTTTACTTCTGGTTTATGCTCCCATTATATAACCACTACATCAGTACCAGTAGTAACATATTGAACTAGTTATGAATTGTATTCCAGATATTATGTGTGTGTGTATACTTGTGTATCTATATGCTATATTAATTTTTTTTCTGAGTTCTTATTCCTTAGGTTCCTGGTTTTTTCCTTTCTTTTTCATCTCTTTTATTTCCTTTTTCCTTTGTACCTTGATAATTTAGTTTTTATATAGTTTCGTCATTATCACTTTTGTGTCCTATCTCCATTGAATGCATATCAAATTTACACTGGTATATTTTCTTGCATCATATTTCACAAGTTATAGAGAATATTATTGTCTTATGTACATTGTATACGCTTACACACTTTCTGTCCATGACCCGATTTAAACCATATTTTGTATCTTGCTTGGTTTGTATTCTTTTTTTAATGTATCTCGATGAAATGTATCTCAAGTGAAATATGAAAATAAATATGCTGGAAATGTTTACTGTGTCTCCAGTGTAAGTCCGTTGCAGTTTCAGTTATTCAATTCAATTCAATTGTCTGTAATTTTATTTTTCTGTTTTCAAAACGGAAACTCATGCATTATGTCTCTTTGAAATCAAGTGAAGTGCCCAAACAGCCGAGAAAAAAAAAGAAGAAATGATGTTTGTAAACACATGTGCACATGAGCCCCCAACTCGTAAAACGAGATTCTCAACTCTGAAATGATATCATATTCTGCACAGAGGAGAAGGTTATTTAAAGTACTTGAAGAGTTTGTTCGCAAAAACCAATAAATCCATTTTTGAAGATTTTGAAGTACGGTCTCTGTCACAAAGTACAAAATGATACCTTTTAAATGATATATTGGTCACTACATGTAAAGGTACATTTTGAAGTTATGGTCAAAAGAAGCAATAATTTTCGTATTATTCTCTTTATTTTTCTTGACCTTTAATCGCAAATATCTCCATTTGGCAAATGTGGACTTATCGGTTTTTGCGAAAAAATTCTTCACTTCATAATATGACCCCTTCTTACCTATCATCGAGGATTAAACTCCGAAGTAATTCATACAATACAAGAAATAGTTCTTTAAAGTTACAATTAACTAAACCCAAAACAGAGTTTTTAAAGCGAAGTTTTTTCTTCAGCAGCGTTAAGTTATTCAATTCTTTATCTCAAGACATACGGAGCATATATAATGCCAATTCCTTTTAATTCTCGCTCTCTCAGACGCTTAACTCTTAAGACAACTTTATTCAGAAAGTTGAACAAATTAATAATTGTGGTATTTGTTACTTCTTCTCAGGTTAAGGTAAGGAAACCCCACAAGCGTTTACTTTGTAATTGTTGAACTCAAAGGTGTTCTATCACTAACTTCTTATGATTTTTTTCCTCTGTGTACTTTTCAATTTCACACTTGTTTCAGTCAAATTGTTTGCTTGCTTGTTCGTTATTGTTTGTGCTTCGCATTATTCACAAATTATGAAATATTGGTTACCTACGTTAAATTCCCATACTGTCCTTGAAAATACATTTATTTTGTGTTAATTTTAATTATGTTGTGTTAATTTCATTAATGCTTTTGCAAATCCTCTTCATTGTTTATTTTATGTATTTTCTTGCATTTAATGAATTTTACCAACCATTTGATTTTACATATCACCATGCCGACCTTATATTGTTATACTTCTTAAATATATCATGTAGCCAAATTTTTTCTTAAAAATCGTACCCGACTATTCGTGACTCATGATTTTTATTTGAATATTCATCAAATTATGAACTCATTGGTGTCATTCCTAACAACGAAGTTGATTTTATCCTGAAAGTATTATTCGATTCAATTGTATGATTCAATTTTGTTTTATATGGTTCTTTTCATTTATCATTGTTTTATCCTCTGTTTAAACCGACCCTTTTTTATTCTGTAGATATACTTTATACTGTATTACGTATTATATTATATTTAACTTCAAATGTTTTGAACATTATTCATATTTTACATTGTTCATTTAATTTGCTAATTAATGAATATGATTAAATTCAATAGGATGATTCAGTACATGTATTGATCTTTAATGTTTTTCATTCGCTATTATTTTATTCATCGTTTTTGTATTTCTTAAATATGTCAGATTGTTATAACCATATTCGATTAACAATTGGCAAACTATTGTATGATTAATTTCTTCATTTAATGTTTCAGACTCTATCCTTACATTTACTTTGTTTAATCTATTTAGGTGATACGCTATCAGCGTATCACCTATTGTGATTGTCAAAATCTCTCTTTATTAGGTGATACGCTATCAGCGTATCACCTATTGTGATTGTCAAAATCTCTCTTTATTTCTTTTTATTCTTCTTTCTTTCTGGACAATTTTGTGTCATCAATATCTCAAGAATGACATTACGGAATAACATGACATTTTCAGGGAACATGTCTCATGACAAAATCTAGCCACAATAAGGTTTTCATGACAGTAACATATCTATGACGTCATCTAGGCGCCATTTTGTGATTTTCGGACCATGTTACATGATCGATCATAACTTCATATCTAAAGGTCATGTCTGTATCATTTTCGGCGGACATTAAGTTCAGGTCACGCTCTATCATACATTTTAATGCTAATTACCTAAGACATTATTACGCGCGCGTACGCGCGCGTCAAACTTTTAAAAGGCTCAAAACAACTTACCAATGGGAAATCTCGAAGTTTCAGACAATTTTAAGCGTTTCGCGCGTTCGCGTCCGTCCGCACATTTTCGCGCGTAGTGCGCGTAAGCAAACTGAAAATGCACATTTTTTGACAGATTTGGATTCCTGATACATTAAGTAACAATATCCATTGATTTCCGATCAATTTTGACCTATAACAAAGGAATGCGTTGGCGTCAAAGTTGAAATTTCGTGTGCGCGTCTTTGTGCAAATATAGCGAAAAACATGTCTTTGTTTATTTCGCCATAGCTCTTTAAAACGTCTGGTTACCCTATGTTTTTATTGCATATTACAAAAACATATGAATTGGAAATAACGTTTCAAGTATTAATATTTCCATAATTACATTATGACGTCATCATATCATCATCTGAAATCAAAAAAGTGGAATTAATTTTTTTGAGGTACTGTTTCTGACATTCATTTGCTCGTATCTCTGTTGTTTAAGCTCAATATTATCCCAAATTCAGATATGTTGTACTTTGAACATTTGCCTTTCAGGTCCATGTCATGGTTTTGAAATTTAATGACGTCATCATACTTTAAATTGTGATTAAAGGTAAAGATGCAAAATCGGACAAGTTTACGTGTTATGTCTATGGGAGGTGATTTTTTTTTTAACCATGCATTGACTTGACAACGTTTAAGCACCTTTATCTCAGCTGATTTTGCTTCATTTCCTCTGAAACTTAAGTATGATGTAGCTGAGACAATAAGCTTCAGTAATCATGCATTTTATTTTTTGAAATCTCATCATCAGGTTGACAATTTTGCAGTTTAAAACTGAAAATGAGAATGGAATGTGGACAAAACGATTCCCAATTCAGCTTTCACATACATAAGTTTACGTTCCTCATATTTTCTCGCCGAGACGTATGGCCGAGTGGTTAAAGGCGACGTCTCAGAGACGTGAAGTTGCGGGTTCGAACCCCACAAGATCACGAAACAAAATACTTAGCTATTTTACTTTTTTTCTTCAATTTTGTATTACATATTCGTCCATGTAGAAATCACGTTCGTATATAAACGCACCTATACACACACACATAAACACACACACACACCATATCCCTCTTTTTTGTGTTGGAGACCACATTGCTTCGACTGCTGAAAAAATTTTGCAGGCTGACTTTGTCAAACCGATCATAGTTTGTAATGACGACGACGGAGGTGTTGTACTTTGAACAATTGTCTTTCAAGACCATGTCATTGTTTTGTACTTTGATGACGTCATCACACTGGAAATTGTGATTAAAGGCAAGGTATCAAAACCAGTCGATTATAGGTTTTATGTCTACGGCGCGTATTTTTTCCAAGTTGCCAGAAATGGCATAGCGACATCAGTCGTTACAAGGCCGCATTTCCGTCTAGCAATGCAATACATGTTCACGCGGCCACGATTGTTGAGTGGGCATTGACTTTTTCCCCGTGTAATATCTATACATTTCTTTTTTGCCTTACCATTTCCGTGGATGTCCCGTGGCCGAGTGGTTAGAGAAACGGTTTCGCATGCACGCTCAATATAACTTCAAGGTGCCTATATCACATTCTTTTCTTTGTCGATCACAGATGACCGACATCTGATGACCTCAAGCGTATCACCTAACTCGTCAGCGTGACGAGTTTTCATGTCTCGTTTCTTTTTATTCTTCTTTCTTTCTGGACAATTTTGTGTCATCAATATCTCAAGAATGACATTACGGAATAACATGACATTTTCAGGGAACATGTCTCATGACAAAATCTAGCCACAATAAGGTTTTCATGACAGTAACATATCTATGACGTCATCTAGGCGCCATTTTGTGATTTTCGGACCATGTTACATGATCGATCATAACTTCATATCTAAAGGTCATGTCTGTATCATTTTCGGCGGACATTAAGTTCAGGTCACGCTCTATCATACATTTTAATGCTAATTACCTAAGACATTATTACGCGCGCGTACGCGCGCGTCAAACTTTTAAAAGGCTCAAAACAACTTACCAATGGGAAATCTCGAAGTTTCAGACAATTTTAAGCGTTTCGCGCGTTCGCGTCCGTCCGCACATTTTCGCGCGTAGTGCGCGTAAGCAAACTGAAAATGCACATTTTTTGACAGATTTGGATTCCTGATACATTAAGTAACAATATCCATTGATTTCCGATCAATTTTGACCTATAACAAAGGAATGCGTTGGCGTCAAAGTTGAAATTTCGTGTGCGCGTCTTTGTGCAAATATAGCGAAAAACATGTCTTTGTTTATTTCGCCATAGCTCTTTAAAACGTCTGGTTACCCTATGTTTTTATTGCATATTACAAAAACATATGAATTGGAAATAACGTTTCAAGTATTAATATTTCCATAATTACATTATGACGTCATCATATCATCATCTGAAATCAAAAAAGTGGAATTAATTTTTTTGAGGTACTGTTTCTGACATTCATTTGCTCGTATCTCTGTTGTTTAAGCTCAATATTATCCCAAATTCAGATATGTTGTACTTTGAACATTTGCCTTTCAGGTCCATGTCATGGTTTTGAAATTTAATGACGTCATCATACTTTAAATTGTGATTAAAGGTAAAGACGCAAAATCGGACAAGTTTACGTGTTATGTCTATGGGAGGGGATCTTTTTTAAAACCATGCATTGACTTGACAACGTTTAAGCACCTTTATCTCAGCTGATTCTGCTTCATTTCCTCTGAAACTTAAGCATGTTGTAGCTGAGACAATAAGGTGCAGTAATCATTTATTTTATTCTTTGAAATCTTCTCATCAGATTGACAATTTTGCAGTTTAAAACTGAAAATGAAAATGGAATGTGGACAAAACGATTCCTCATGTATCTTTCACATACATAAGTTTACGTTCCCTATATTTTCTCGTCGAGACGTATGGCCGAGTGGTTAAAGTCGACGTCTCAGAGACGTGAGGTTGCGGGTTCGAACCCCACAAGATCACAAAACAAAATACTTAGCTATTTTACTTTTTTTTTCTTCAATTTTGTATAACATATTCGTCCATGTAGAAATCACGTTCGTATATAAACGCACCTACACACACACAGACACACACACACGCCATATCCCTCTTTTTTTGTGTGTTGGAGACCACATTGCTTCGACTGCAGCAAAATTTTGCAGGTTGACTTTGTCAAACCGATCATAGTATGTAATGACGACGACTGAGGTGTTGTACTTTGAACAATTGTCTTTCAAGACGATGTCATTGTTTTGTAATTTGATGACGTCATTACACTGAAAATTGTGATTAAAGGCAAGGTATCAAAACCAGCCGATTATAGGTTTTATGTCTGCGGGACGTATTTTTCCCAAGTTGCCAGAAATGGCATAGCGACCTCAGTCGTTACAAGGCCGCTTCTCCGTCTAGCAATGCAATAGATGTTCACACGGCCACGATAGTTGAGTGGGCATTGACTTTCCCCCTGTTATATCTATACATTGTGGTTTTTTTTTTGTCTTACCATTTCCGTGGATGACCCGTGGCCGAGTGGTTACAAAAACGGTTTCGCATGCACGCTCAATATAACTTCATGGTGCCTATATCACATTCTTTTCTTTGTCGATCACAGATGACTGTCATCTGATGACAAGCGTATCACCTAACTCGTCCTCAATGTGACGAGTTTTCATGTCTCGTTGTTAATTTCTTTTTTCCCAATTGACCACTGTACATAATCTTATACATCTTGGGTTTTTTTTTCTTAGTTTGCTGTTGTGTATAGAGTAATTTACGTTTGTATTTGTTCATTGTTATGTATACGCTGCATTTTTACATGTATGTGGACCCCTTTGGAAATCAGCCTTGAGCTGAAGGGGCTATCCCTATGAATGAAAATAAAAAATAAAAAATGAATAAATAAGGTGGAATGATTAATTACGTTGGTACTGGTGTCATCTTCAGGGCTAAACACCTAGGAACTGGAAGGTATCAGTATATCTTCCCCTAATCCAAGAGGCTGATTGTAAGATAACGACATACGATAAGAAAATAATGACAATACGCATTGTGTCAGTACATGTATATTAAAGCAACTCGGTTGTATAAAACAACTCTTGAAATAGCTATTTCGGACTTTATGCCCTCCCGTTGTAATTGGTAATTAGCTTATATGTCTTCTCTATCTCCGTCACTCTCTCTTCTGTCTCTATTTATCTATCTTTCTATCATCACTCTGTCTGTCTTTCTATCTCTGGTAATGATTGTCACCGTTTCTTTCATAGGGCATACCACAAGTACAAAGGCAATCGCCGAATTGTGACCTGCGTATTAGAAATTGTCTGCCATTATTTTCTGTTTTCCAAACGGAACGAATCAAACACGCATTTGGGTGCAACTTGCTGCTTTGACGTAATATAATAAAAATTCAAACAAAGAAAAACAAATGAGTCAGACCATTTCCACTTTTAAGGGCCTTAAAACTTCTTTTTGACGTATGTTTGGTTCTGTGGTGCGTATGTATACGTACAGCATGTATATGTTAAGCTAGTATTTCACAAACGGAGACGTCTCCGCAACGTCTCCAACTTATCAGTCGCAGCGGTCGCGGAGACGTCTCCAACATAAACATGTCTTGCGGTCTCACCGAGCAAAATCTAGAGTCGCGAACTAGTCGCGAACTAGTTTTTAAGCCCGGTGAGATAACCCCTTAAGGTTATCCCTGCATGAATGCATTTTGTGCAATAAAGCAGCATTAATGAGTATGAGCAAGTTGATCAAGGTAAAGAGTATGAGGTGATAGACGACCCAAAATAACTGGGGGAGGGGAGGATGCGTTCTACTGCTTCTGGTTAGGGTCAAGGGGCAAGGCGTCATTTTCTAGTTTTAAAGGGATTGAATAGTATTTGTATATACGAGGATTGAGCTTTGACTTTTTGCAAGAAACCAAGAAACAACTTATGATATTCTAAGCGGAATTCAAAGTTAAATGGCCGAGATATGCAAACGCACAGTAAAGGTGGGTCCCGTTTTTCTTAGTATTGCTTTGTTTTGGATATCTCCGCCATTTCAAAACTAAATTTTTGTCAAATAAACATTGAATTCCTCTTGGAATTACATGCTCTTTCATATTTCTTGAGAGGTTTTTATTATCTCACGAAAACGTTAGAAACCTGAAGCCAGGTCTCAACCAAAAATTTACCATCCCTTTAAATGTACTGGATAGAGATAGAATGGAAAATATTCGATTTGTACAGAAGGGTTGAAGAAAGATCCATCCTTTAAATAGTAGAAAATGAGATCAATCAACTTCTTTAAATTGTAAATGTGTTAAAATTTAAAATGCAAATGCCGCAAATCATGATTAACTGTGCCGGAGTTGTTTTCCTCGGTTTATCTTTTAGTATCAGTCTATAACATTTTTGATGATAAAGCAGGGGGGGGGGGGTCCTGCAGCCCCAGCATCCCCCAGTCAGCAGCCAATTGGCTGTTCTTGAGAAATTAGATTTTAGATTCTATTTACAGAAAACTATGTCAGTCTGAGACTTATGTCGTCTGTATGAAACAGTTATCGTCCGATGTGAGGTAAGTAGAACCTTTACGCCTGAAATGATACCAATTGTTAAATTTGTGCACAACAAATTATTCCCGCTGACGTTTAATGAAGGCGATCACTATGAAATCAGTGTCAAGGACGGACTATTCAACCACGTAATAATGATAATCATGACTGATGCAGCCAACTTCTTTGTATCCATGCTACTGTGGGTCCACCCTTACATCTTTTCTTTGTTTTATACTCATGTTAAGGTAAAACATAGTTTCCATATGCCCGAAGTGGTATTTTTTGCTGTGAAATGGACAC
The DNA here is from genome assembly GCF_040938485.1 of Diadema antillarum. Lineage (NCBI taxonomy): Eukaryota > Metazoa > Echinodermata > Echinoidea > Diadematoida > Diadematidae > Diadema > Diadema antillarum. The sequence continues at coordinate 430,894 of NW_027271327.1, forward strand.
ATTTTATGTGCATAAGAATTGTGTGAAGTGATGCGGTGATAAGTCAGTTTAAGTTGGGTAACAATAGAAATGTGAAATATCAGCCTAATATGTATGCCAGAAGTACTGCAATCTCAGAGCTTACCAGATCAAGGTTGCCACGTACAATAGAAAATGTTTTATAATTGACTATAAATTGGGCCATAGTAGTATCCATCGATGTTCCTTGTGAGAGTGAATCACATGCAGCTTGTTGGTAAATACTTCTGCTAGAGAGCATGATCGATCATCGATTCACATACTGTACAACATTGTACTTACCCACTACCAAACAGGGTGGGCGCTTCAGGAATAGAAGTCATTTAGTGCAGTCAAAATTGTTCCTGCTGTTCTGATCTCAAATTACTTCAAAATAGCTCATTATTTTGGCAAATTGGATCAGCCAGACAAGTTTCTTGGTAGACCCTTTCAATATATTGCAAGCAAGTTCCAAATAGTAGAAGATGAATTTTGAGCCCATCTGAGGATTATTTCTTACCTTTAAGTCACAAGTGGATGCTTTTGTGATGATTGTGAAATGATTTGATGTCGTTCTTACACTGTACCTACAACAGGCATGTCAAGACCCGAAGTCCAGACCAGCTTTTCTGTCAGAGAAAAGTCTGGAATCCTGCCTGAAAAACATAGTCAGGAAGTTTCCTCACACAGAAAAGAATTCTCATGTAAGTACCAGGCATTGTGCCAAATACTCCTAATTCTTTTCTTTCTTTCTTTCTTTCTTTTTGAGTTTGAAACAGTGTTCATGAGGTTAAGGCATAATGATAATGAAAAGATATGAATAAGTTACATTGTAATTGGTTGAAACAAATGCATACATTGTTTTGTGTTTCCACTGTAGATCAAAGCAACAACTGTAATCTGTATGTACATGCAAAGCCATTATAAATCTAGGTTGGTCTCGACTCCTTGCTAAATGGCAGTGCAAATAAGGGAAAGACTTATCGACTAGGTTAATATAGCCATGCATAAGGTGCTTTGAGGGAACATTTTTGTTTGTTCTCTCCAATTACTAAATTATTGATTAGTGCAGACTCCGGTCTGCAGTCAGCACAATGGGTACACTGTGCATGGTGAAAAGGAAGTATTCCAAATTTGTAATTTAAGGAACAACCCTCTAATGATCTTCTTGATGTGATGTACAATGATCTGCTGACCTCATGTTCAAAGAATGCATTCGTAGATTGTTTATGTGAGTTCTTTTTACCACCCACAGGGTCAGTTGAATCCCATAGACCACCGGAAAGCAGAGATTCTCAAGGTTCTCAGCGTCTACTACATGACATTCAGAGACGTTCTGGACTACAAGGTAAGATTATGG